>NC_053022.1:484457999-484578479 GCF_003073215.2 Triticum urartu | reverse complement strand
CAACTCCCCCAAGCTTAAACCCTTGCTTGTCCTCAAGCAATTCAGTTGAAAAATTGAAAGAAATAAAGAAAAACTTTTACAAACTTTGTTTGCTCTTGTTGTTATAAATATGTGAAGCTAGCATTCAAGTTTTCAGCGAAGATTATAACTAACCACATTTGCAATAATTCTCAGGTCTCATGATTACTCATATCCATAACATAATCAACTAGCAAACCATGGTAATAAATCTCGGATGACAACACTTTCTCAAAACAATCATAATATGATATAACAAGATGGTATCTCGCTAGCCCTTTCTGAGACCG
Source organism: Triticum urartu (assembly GCF_003073215.2). NCBI lineage: Eukaryota > Viridiplantae > Streptophyta > Magnoliopsida > Poales > Poaceae > Triticum > Triticum urartu. Next base: position 484,578,171 of record NC_053022.1, on the reverse strand, counting down.
CAAAATATAAATGCAGAGCACCTTTAAAGATCAAGGACTGACTAGACATTGTAATTCATGGTAAAAGAGATCCAATCATAGTCACACCCAATATAAATTAACAGTAATGAATGCAAATGACAGCGGTGCTCTCCAACTGGTGCTTTTTAATAAGAGGGTGATGACTCAACATAAAAGTAAATAGATAGGCCCTTCGCAGAGGGAAGCAGGGATTTGTAGAGGTGCCAGAGCTCGGTTTTAAAATAGAGGTGAATAACATTTTGAGCGATATACTTTTGTTGTCAACATAACGACCAAGAGATGGCGATATCTTCCATGCTACACACATTATAGGCGGTTCCCAAACAGAATGGTAAAGTTTATACTCCCCCTCCACCAACAAACATCAATCCATGGCTTGCTCAAAACAACGAGTGCCTCCAACATACATCAGGTCCCAGGGGGAGTTTTGTTTGCAATTATTTTGATTTAGTTTGCATAAAGCATGGGACTGGGCATCCTGGTGACCAGCCCTTTATCTCGTGAGTGAGGAGCGGAGTCCACTCCTCTTGAGAATAACCCGCCTAACATGGAAGATACAGACAGCCCTAGTTGAACATGAGCTATTCGAGCATACAAAACATGATGATTATTTGAAGGTTTAGAGTTTGGCACATACAAATTTACTTGGAATGGCAGGTAGATACCGCATATAGGAAGGTATAGTGGACTCATGTGGAATAACTTTGGGGTTTAAGGAGTTTGGATGCACAAGCAGTATTCCCGCTTAGTACAGGTGAAGGCTAGCAAAAGACTGGGAAGCGACCAACTAGAGAGCGACAACAGCCATGTACATGCATTAAAATTAATGAACATTGGATACAAGCATGAGTAGGATATAATCCACCATGAACATAAATATCGTGAAGGCTATGTTGATTTGTTTCAACTACATGGGTGAACATGTGCCAAGTCAAGTCACTTAAATCATTCATAGGAGGATACCACCCTATCATACCACATCATAACCATTTTAATAGCATGTTGGCACGCAAGGTAAATCATTATAACTCATAGCTAATCAAGCATGGCACAAGCAACTATGATCTCTAATTGTCATTGCAAACATGTTTATTCATAACAAGCTGAATCAAGAACGATGAACTCATCATATTTACAAAAACAAAAGAGGTCGAGTTCATACCAGCTTTTCTCATCTCAGTCAGTCCATCATATATCATCGTAATTGTCTTTCACTTGCACGACCGAACGATGTGAATAATAATAAGAGTGCACGTGCATTGGACTAAGCTGGAATCTGCGAGCATTCAATAAACAGGAGAAGACAAGGCAATATGGGCTCTTTTGTCAGATAAACAATAATACATATAAGAGCCACTTCAACAATTTAATCACGGTCTTCTCCTACTGACCCCCAAAGAAAAGAAATAAAACTATTTACACGGGAAAGTTCCCGACAAGCAAAAGAAGAACGGGAAATATTTTTGGGTTTTATTTTTAATTACTACTACAAGCATGGAAAGTAAATTAATTAAAAGCTACAACTATTTTTTTGTTTTATTAAGGTTTATTAAACACACAAGAAGAAAGCATAAAAGAAAATAAACTAGCATGGATGATACAATGAAAAAGTATGAGCACCGACATCTGGCAATGAGTGTGTGTGAACATAAATGTAATGTCGGAGAGAAATACGTACTCCCCCAAGCTTAGGCTTTTGGCCTAAGTTGGTGTATGGCCACGGCTGGGCTGGCTGATATCCAAAATAATAGTTGTTGGGGTCGTACTGCGATGAGGAAGAAGAAGGCTCCGATTGCCACTGGCTGGCAATCATCTCCGGATCCCACTGATAGTTAGATTGTCGTGTAGGATCAAATTGTGGTTCCGGTTCTGGCGCCTCGGCTGGTGCAGGGTTCCGGTAGGCATGGATAGCCGTCAATGGAACAAGGTACTTGCCTACAGTCAAATCAAACAAAGCAGGAGCATGCAAGGTAATGGTCTCAGGATGATGTTTATTAAAGAACAATTGATATTTAAGCCCTCCTTCCCTATTCTTAACAATAAAATAATGTGCCACCATACTTTTATTATCTAAATAAACACAAGGAAGCACTTTTTCTTCCTTCTCAGCATGCCTACACTACTAGGAAAAGGCCTACTAATGGCGCACCTAATTTGGCCATTAATGGCGCATTAGTGGTGCGCCATTAGTGCCACGCCATTATTATATTTTACTAATGGCGCACCACTGGTGCGCCATTAGTATCTGGTATACTAATGGCGGACCTCATATGCGCCATTAGTATATACAACAATGCGCCATTAGTATGCCTCCAGGGGGCCATGTATACCCAGGTGCTTTGGCATACTAATGGCGCACAACAACAAGATGCGCCATTAGTAACTTCGGCATACTAATGGCGCACTGTTTAATGATGCGCCATTAGTATCCTTTGGCATACTAATGGCGCACTGTGATGTGATGCACCATTAGTATGAATATTAGGTTTTTTTTATTTTTTAATTTTCTGTTTTTTGCACGTGTTACAAAATGTATAATTGGACAAAATATAGACAGCACACATCAACAACAGATTCATCGAATACAATAGAAGATTAGTCTCTGAATACAATTCATCATATTAGTCTCTAAATACAATTCATCATATTAGTCTCCGAATTGAAAAGACCGAACAAAGATAGAACATTATATTACAAGTCTCGAGACTGTGAGTAGCGAGTTTGTCTTCACATTACAAGTCGATATCGATCATCTAAACTACCATCACATAGAAGAGAGCTGCGGTCATCACGATGAGCATCATCACGATGAAACTCGTCTTCATCCGGTTCCTCCAACGCTCCCTGCCCTCTCCCGCTAGATAGCGGGCGTATCTAGATTCGGCCTCGGCCCTAGTGGTGTACCCTTTGTAACTGTTACCGCTGAATCGGTGAACCTGTCTCTGACACTCCTTCCAGTCGTCGTAGACTTCGGGAACCTTACCCTTGTACACGACATACGACGGCATCGCTATGCACTAGCCAAACAAAACGTTAGTACCAATTCACAGACAATACATAAGCAATATATAAGTATGCAACAGAACGATCGGAAGAGAAAAGCAAGACATTAATAGCATCGATTACATCTAAGTTGAATGACTCTCAAAACCAAAGAGACATACTACAAGTTCATTAAAGTTTATTTACAACATGAGCCAATCGATGTTTCAGAACTAGACACAGCATCACTGCTTTCGACTCGACTCAAGGGACCGGAGCGTGGATGAAGCCGCTGTCTATCGTGGGAGTCATGAAATAACGGTCGTTGTCAGCCTACATTTGTAGCATTGTGTCGATGTCACTGTTGGACGGTTGATTTCTGAGGTAGAACTGCCCCGAGGTACGAAGGACATCTTGATGGATGATTTCCGCAAACTCCGACTGGATGCAAAAGAATTCTTGTCTGATGTCCGCGTCCTGGATTGCCGACACGCTCGCGGCCCAATCTTTGAGTTTACTCGGTAGCAGAAGTTGATGATGGTCCCGTATGATCGCCCGCATGTGATGGATGGCGTAGCAGGCACCCTTCTGACCGCCAGGCGGCTGCTTGACGCAGTAGAACGTCGTATTGTGGGAGAACACGTGCTTGCCGTACTTACGAATAGGCCTGGTGAAGGTGCCTCCAGATTTGGCGTAGCCGGGGAGAACATCATCAAGAACCTTCTTGACATTTGTGTAGTCTACGTTCGAATGACGGTCTGGGTCAAAATACGTGGCCATGGAATATTTGGGGCTTAGGAGGATGAGCGTGCAATGTGTGTCACTGCAGAAAACACGGAATGTTAAAAGAAAAACGATCGAAATCTAAGAATTCATATGTTACGGGGCGGTTGAGGGGAGGACTTACTCGGGAAAGTAAGGCACGAGGAAGTTATCCTTATCTTGGTTTGCCAGAATGACGCCTTCGAGATAAGAACTCGCGACTTGCCGGTCCCCAGCACTGCCCAAGATCTTGGCACGCATGTAGAAGGGGTCGACTATCACGATGTCCGGGGTCTTGTCGCGAATGATCCGCATCTCCATACTCAGCGAAAATAGCTGAACGAAGGTGTTGTGCAGCGGATGAAGGTTCAACATAGCGTGGATGTCATCAAACTGCAGGACGATCGTACCCCCGATGGATTTATCCACAAAGCCCTTGCCCTCTGGCACCTTGGCCGCGAAAACCGGGTATGCCACATCCTTCTCTCTGAGACGCCGCTTCTCCAAAGAAAGAACACTGTCATGCAGACTCCACATAGCACCGGTTGCAGCATCGAGCATATTTCTCGGTAGCATCGGCCTGCCCGCCACATGCAGCCTCCTCATTAAATCCTCAGGTGAAGGTGGCCCGTCCTGAGCACGGATCATACTCGGTGCCGGCTGGCCCGCACCCTTGTTAGTCTTTCTTTTGCGTGCCTTCTTCTTCTCCTATAATGGGACCGAGTTCTGCTCACAGACCGCCTTCTTGAGTGTGTTGGGGCTGATAATATTTCGCACCTCGCCTATCTGAGGCCCGGTGAAGTCGGCAGCTGGAGGCGTCTCCTGAGAGCTGAACTGCAGACGACGCTTGTTGCAACTTGGCTTCTCCACGGTACCAGCTAGATCGCGCACGTCTTTTGTTGGGTTGGGTTCTTCAGAAGGAGGCCCCATGAAGTCGCCACCGTACCCATGATCGGCAAAGTACTGATCGACGTTGCCAAATGTATCGTTGTCGTCGTCGTTCTGATCCTGTGCCATATGCATGTTTGGATCCAGTGGCATAGGGATGTCCGGCACCATTGCGGTGGTCTTGCCATGGGGCCGACTTGGCGCCGGCACGACTGGCGGTGTTGTCTTTGGGGTGGTGTCCCCCGCCCCCAAACGAATCTGGCTCTTCAGCCAAAGAAGGGGCCAGCTCAGGCAGGCGCTGAGGGTCATCATGTCATCATCGTTGGCCCCGACAGGTCGAATTGGAGGTAACAACTCGTCGCAGCCTGGCAGCTCCCGAACCAGTTGAACCCTAAACAAGTTGGGTGACATCTGGGTACCGTGGAACAAGGGGTTTCCCGGTTGAACGATTTTGCCCTTGGCGACATCGACCAACTCGTTGTTCACGAAGTGCAGGAGAGTGCACGGAACGTCGGCGGCGCCCTGCGAAAACATGTAGGGCGTCAGGGATGCCCAGTCAAAGGCAAGGAGATGAAGTCCTCGGCCAAGAGAGGCTTAATTAGTTACCGTGATGATGGCGTCGAGCTCAGCTAAAGTCGAGGCACCGCCAACGGCGGGCGTGCAGTTGACGGAGGGGCCGCTTGCTGCAGAGGTGGCGGCTGGCGTACACCCGGGTGCATTAAGCTCCCGTGCCGGCGTCGGAGACACCAATGCCGCCTCCGCCGGAGACACCAATGGCCCCGCCATCGCGTTCTGCGAGTTGCTGGCCGGGAAGCTAGGAATCGGGGGCGGCCCCTGTTTGCCGCCTGCAATCCACGCACTCAACCCCTCGATCAAGGTAGGCACAATGGCGGTGATCGTCGCTCCGAGTTGTTGTTGCACTTGCTCTTGGACAATCTCCGGAATCCGCGCGACCTGTGCCTTGAGTTCTTGAACCTCGCGCGCCTGGCTTTCCGAGCTGGTCTTTTTCTCCTTTTGCCCACCAGTGTTATAGTATGACGACCATTTTGTCGACAAGCCTTTGCCGGCCACACGACCAGCTGACGTTGGCTTACTGAGCTTATCCTTGTTCTTCATTACATTCAACGCCCTATTTAGAGTGGTGTCCCAAGGGTTGCTCTTAGTCGACCCCGCGCTACTGCTTTTAGTCGCCTGCGGAAGGAATGTGAACCATTTAGAAATTTGGCTTCATTAATTAGAATGCAACCATATGGAGCTAATTACGCGGGGGTGTATTCCTTACCAGAATAAGCTCAAGCGCCCTGGTCTTCGGGTCCGTGGTAAGCTCCTTTGTTTTCGGGTCCTTCTTGTACCGGGCCCTGACAAAGTTCCTGGTCTGCTTGTCACCGTATTTATCGAAGAGGGGCGGTAGGCCTTGCTCGGCACGGTCCGCCTCCTCCTTGTCCCATATAGGCTCCACCAAGAAGACTCTCGCACACGTTCTTCGTGATATGCATGACATCAAGGCTGTGAGGCACACGGTGGATCTTCCAGTACGGCAAGTCCCAGAAAACAGACCTCGTTTTCCATACCTTCAGCAGCGGCTCTGGCGCCTTTCGCTTCTTTCCCGGCTCTGGCGCCTTTTGCTTCTTTCCCGGCAGTGGGCAGTCTTTCCAATTTTTCAACAACTTGTCTATTTCCTCGCCGCTCCTCGTACACGGGCGTTTTCGGGGTTCGGTTTCACCATCGAACAGATCCTTGCGTTTCCTCCACGGGTCATCGTCGCAAAGCCACCTTCGATGTCCCATGAACATGGTTTTTGAAGACCCGGGATCTCTATCTAGCTGGCGATACGTTGTGTCATCCATGCACCTTACGCATCCAGAAAATCCGTGGACTACCTGCCCCGCGAGATATCCGTAACCGAGATAGTCGTGCACCGTCGTGAGCAGTGCGGCTCTCATAGGGAAATATTCTTTCTCTGCGGCGTCCCACGTATTGGCTGGCGTTTTCCACAGTGTGTCTAGCTCCTCCTTCAGCAGCCCCAGATACAGATTGATGTCGTTCCCTGGTTGTTTCGGCCCTTCAATTAGCATACTCATCTGAATGTACTTCCTCTTCATGCACAACCAGGGGGGAAGGTTGTACATCCACACAAACACAGGCCAGGTGCTATGTGTGCTTCTCTGGTTGCCAAACGGATTGACTTCATCGGTGCTCACGCCCAGCATGATGTTCCTTGGATCCTTCCCAAATTCTGGGTATTCGAAGTTCAACGCTTTCCACTGGCTCGCATCCTTAGGGTGACTCAGCATCTTGTCTTTTTTATCTATCTCCGGATCATTTGCTCATCTTCTCGCTTCTTCTCCTCCCTATCCGCGTGCCAACGTAGGAGCTTTGCTACCTTAGGGTCCGCGAAATACCGCTGCAGACGAGGAGTGATCGGAAAGTACCACACCACTTTTCGAGGAGCTTTCTTCCTCTTCTTGTATCGAGTGACGCCGCACACTGGACATATGGTATACTCTGCGTGCTCGTCCCGATAAATGATGCAATTGTTCATGCACACATGGTATTTCACGTGCGGTAAATCCAGAGGACACACGATTTTCTTCGCCTCCTCCAAACTGGTCAGGCACTTGTTCCCCTTGGGAAGACGTTCGTGCCAGAATGACATGTTCTCGTCGAAGCATGCGTCGGTCATTTTGTGTTTTACCTTCATCTCCAGAGCCATGAGCGTTACTTTCAGGCGGGTATCCTCGGGCCTGCATCCTTCATACAATGGAGTAACCGCGTCTAACTCAAGTTGATCCATCTTGGCTTTCTCTCGGGCGGCAGCTCTTGTGTTATCCGTCTGCTTGAGAAGCAACTCTTGAATATGAGGGTCCTGCAACCAGCCCATCGATGGTCCAGCATCGTCTGCTCCGCCGGCATCATCATCTTCATGATCATGCCCGTCGTCTGCTCCGGCATCTTCCTCATCATCATGTCCTGCATCTTCTACATGATGACTGTGTACATCATCACCGTCATGATCATCTCCTGGGGATTCTTCGTCTTCTCGCCCGCCCGAGCCGCGGTGGTTGTCTTGCTGCCCTTCCTCATTTCTTGCCCGGCCCCCATGGACGACTTCGTAGTCATCTTCATCACCTTGCCACCGATAGCCATCCATGAAACCACGCAAGAGCACGTGGTCCCGCACCTGCCCGGAATCCGGGTCCGCAATAAGGCTCTTCAGCTTGCATCTTCGACACGGACATCTTATATCCGTCTCGTTGTTTTGAAGCATCTCGGCCTTCGCGGACCTCAAAAACCTATTCACGATGCCTTCGGTCATCGTGCGGACCATGGTCGCCTGCGGGGTAGAGCAAAACGATATTTTAGAACCAAGAAAAAATTTGGCATGACTTTCCCTAAAAATAGGACCAAAAAGAATGCTTAATGCCAAAATTCTCGCCGAAACGGAAATGAATAAACATTCCGGCAAAATATTGGCAACTATCGCATTTCAAATACCGGTACACCTCCAAACACAAACACATATGCAACACACAAACATATGCAACACCACGAACATACATAGATCTAGCTAGGCCATAAAAAGTGCATGTGCACATTGTTGTAGGGAGAACAACATAAATATAGCTTCCCCCCTTACTCACCTATCAAAACAAGGTAATTTAACCACTTAAATTGAATGAATCTATGGTGGAAATGAGGTGAAAAAGAGGAGGCACCAGAGACAAGGAGGAGGTGGAGAGAATGAAGTGGGGAGAAAGTGAGTGTGGGTAGGAGAGGCTGTCCAAAATATCTTGTTGCTGCCCACTTACTAATGGCGCACCAACTCTAAATGCGCCATTAGTAATCCAGGTTACTAATGGCGCACCTTTTGGTGGTGCGCCATTAGTAGTTTTGCAAAAAAAACATACTAATGGCGCACTATTCCACAGTGTGCCATTACTAGTTTAAACTAGTAATGGCGCACGGTGGAACAGTGCGTCATTAGTAGTTTTGCAAAAAAAGGAATAAAAAATATAATAAAAAAACAACATTAGTGGCGCACTTTCCGACAGGTGCGCCATTACTAGTTACAACTAGTAATGGCGCACTGTGTCTGGATGCGCCATTAGTATGTTTGGACAGGCGCACTAGTTCAATTTTTTTTGATACTAATGGCGCACCCTGGGCCAGGTGCGCCATTAGTAGTTTCAACTCTAATGGCGTATCAGAAGGTGGTGCGCCATTAGTATATACTAATGGCGCACCGCTTTTCTGGTGCGCCATTAGTGTCAATCCCATCTATAGCCCTTTTTCTAGTAGTGCTAATAGGAATGTTAAAATCTGCAGCTAGACGTGTAGCATAGATGCCTCCAAAGATGGGACCCTTAGTACAGTTCATACTTGACCGTCTAGCAATAATGCCGCCCATACTAAAAGTGTTATCACTGTATAAACCTTGGAGCAAAATAATAATATCCGGGATACTAAGGTTTCCACAGTTTCCGCGACCAATTAAGCAACGACTAGCAAATAATGCAAAGTAACATAAAACAGGAAAATGTATGCTAGTGATTCGTGCATCGGAAACCTTCCTAGTTTCCCCTACAGTTATAGTATTAATAAATCCCTCCACATCATCATCATGTGGTTCTTCTGTCTTGCCCCCAAAAGGGACTAAACAAATCCGACAGAAATCATAAAGTGACATCTCCTTATGCTCATCATATAAATGAAACTCCATCGTAGGTGGTGAGTTCCTAGAATGAAAATTAAAGTTTTGCACAAAGGTATTTGTGAGCAAGAGATACTGATCGCATTGGTCGTGGACGAAAGCGGTGAGGCCTGAATTATGAGCCAACTCATGAAAATCTTCATAAATCCCGGCTGCTCTCAAGAAATCCTCAGAAGGCCATTCACACGCCCGAACCTCCGCGGTGCGCGGCAAATTATACTTAGGCTTCGAAGCCTTTTCCTTCGAGCTTTGGCTCGATGAACCCCTCAATAATCTCCTCATCATTTTCTAAAAAATTCTGAAAATTTTAGTAACTTCAAAATAAAAGTAAACCAAACTCAATAATATTGATAGAAACTACTCCTACAAGTGCCTAGAGCCTATATCCTGCATCAAAACTACTTTTGACCATATAAATTTGACATGCAAGCTCAAGAACAGGGTCACCTAAGCAGCAAAAATTTGCAATGAATAAAGCACTAGAACAAAAACTAATTGGACCAATGGAGGAGTCACATACCAAGGAACAATCTCCCCAAGCAGTTTTGTGAGAGGTGCTTTGAGCAAGGAGATCAAAAATGGCAGCAAAACGAGCTTGGACTCGGGTTTGAGCTGGTTTTTCGTGTTTGGGGGAGCAAGATGAAGTGTGTGGCTGAAAGAATAAGTGGAGGAGGGCCACCGTGGGCCCACGAGGTAGGGGGCGCGCCCTAGGGGTTGGGCGTGCCCTCCACCCTCGTGGCAAGGTGGTTGGCCCCCCTGGTGTGTTCTTTGTTCCATAAATCCTCAAATATTCTATAAAAATCATATTTAATTTTCAGGGCATTTGGAGAACTTTTATTTTCGAGGTATTTTTATATTGCACGGATAATCAGATAACAAACAGAAAATTATTTATTTTTATTTTATTTCAACTAAAGAACAGAAAGTATAGAGAGGGTACAGAAGGTTGTGCTTCTAGTTTCATCCATCTCATGCTCGTCAAAAGGAATCCACTAACAAGGTTGATCAAGTCTTGTTAACAAACTCATTCCGATTAACATGAAACCAGAGAAATTTCGAATAACACTAGGTTACCTCAACGGGGATATGCACATCCCCAATAATAAGTATATCATATTTCTTCTTGACAGTAGGAAGAGGAAATTCAAAACCTCCAAATATAATCGATGGAATTTTTCCGATAGAATTGATACTATGAACTTGAGGTTGTTTCCTCGGAAAGTGTACCGTATGCTCATTACAATTAACATGAAAAGTGACATTGCCTTTGTTGCAATCAATAACAGCCCCTGCAGTATTAAGAAAAGGTCTTCCAAGAATAATAGACATACTATCGTCCTCGCGAATATCAAGAATAACAAAGTTCGTTAAAATAGTAACATTTGCAACCACAACAGGCACGTCCTCACAAATACCGATAGGTATAGCAGTTGATTTATCAGCCATTTGCAAAGATATTTCAGTATGTGTCAACTTATTCAAATCAAGTCTACGATATAAAGAGAGAGGCATAACACTAACACCGGCTCCAAGATCACATAAAGCAGTTTTAACATAGTTTCTTTTAATGGAGCATGGTATAGTGGGTACTCCTGGATCTCCAAGTTTCTTTGGTATTCCACCCTTAAAAGTATAATTAGCAAGCATGGTGGAAATTTCAGCTTCTGGTATCTTTCTTTTATTTGTAATAATATCTTTCATGTACTTAGCATAGGGATTGGTTTTGAGTATATCAGTTAATCGCATATGCAAAAAGATAGGTCTAATCATTTCAGCAAAGCGCTCAAAATCCTCATCATCCTTTTTCTTGGATGGTTTGGGAGGAAAAGGAATGGGTTTCTGAACCCAAGGCTCTCTTTCTTTACCATGTTTCCTAGCAAAAAAGTCTTTCTTATCATAACGTTGATTCTTTGATTGTGGGTTATCAAGATCAACAGCAGGTTCAATTTCTATATCATTATCATTACTAGGTTGAGCATTATTATGAACATCATCATTAACATTTTCATTAGGTTCATGTTCTTTACCAGATTGAGTTTCAGCATCAGACATAGATATACCATTTGGATTATTAGTTGGTTCAGCAATAGGTTCACTAGAAGTTTGCACAGTTCTATCATTTTTCTTTTTCTTCCTTTTAAAAGAACTAGGTGCATCAATATTATTTCTCTGAGAATCTTGCTCAATTCTCTTAGGGTGGCCTTCAGGATACAAAGGTTCCTGAGTCATTCTACCAGTTCTAGTGGCCACTTTAATAGCATAATTATTTTTCTTACTATTAATCTCATTGTGCAATTCTTTTTGAGCTTTAAGTACTTGTTCTACTTGAGTGGTAACCATAGAAGCATGTTTGCTAACAAGTTTAAGTTCACCTCTAATATTAGCCATATAATCACCCAAGTATTTAATCTTATCAGTATCTTGTTTTAATTGGCTACCAAATAAGCATTGAAGTCTTCTTGTTTAAACATAAAATTATCAAACTCATCCAAGCATTGACTAGCAATTTTAGCAGGAGGGATTTCAGCTTTATCATATCTATAGAGAGAATTTACCTTTACTACCTGACCGGGCTATCGAGGTCTGGAGTTTCTTCAATAAATAAAGGATTAAGACCATATATTTCTTCATCAGGCGGTAAATTAAGACCATGTATTTCTTGAATAGGAGGTAAATTCTTAACATCTTCAGCTTTAATACCTTTTTCTTTCATAGATTTCTTTGCCTCTTGCATATCTTCGGGACTGAGAAATAGAATACCTCTCTTCTTCGGAGTTGGTTTAGGAATAGGATCATTAATTGGAGCAGGAGCTGCCTCAGGAGCTGGCTTAGGAGGTGCCCAATTATTTTCATTTGTCAACATATTATTCAATAAGATTTCAGCTTCATCCGGTGTTCTTTCCCTGAAAAGAGAACCAGCACAACTATCCAGGTAATCTCTGGAAGCATCGGTTAGTCCATTATAAAAGATATCAAGTATTTCATTTTTCTTAAGAGGATGATTAGGCAAAGCATTAAGTAACTTGAGAAGCCTCCCCCAAGCTTGTGGGAGACTCTCTTCTTTAATTTGCACAAAGTTGTATATTTCCTTTAAAGCAGCTTGTTTCTTATGAGAAGGGAAATATTTAGCAGAGAAGTAATAAATCATATCCTAGGGACTACGCACACAACCAGGATCAAGAGAATTAAACCATATCTTAGCATCCCCCTTTAATGAGAATGCAAATATTTTAAGGATATAAAAGTAGCGAGATCTCTCATCATTAGTGAACAGGGTGGCTATATCATTTAATTTAGTAAGATGTGCTACAATAGTTTCAGATTCATAGCCATCAAAAGGATCAGATTCAACCAAAGTAATTATATCAGGATCAATAGAGAATTCATAATCCTTATCAGCAACACATATAGGTCAAGTAGCAAAAGCAGGGTCAGGTCTCATCCTAGCATTTGGAGATTGCTTATTCCATTTAGCTAATAACCTTTTGAGTTCATATCTATCTTTGCAGGCTAAAATAGCTAAAGAAGCATCTTGATCAAATAAATAACCCTCAGGAATAACAAGTGATTCTTCATCATCACTTTCATCTTCATAATCAGATTCAATATTTTCAGTCTCTCTAGCCCTAGCAAGTCGTTCCTCTAGAAAATCGCCAAGTGGCATAGTAGTATCAGGCATAGAGGTAGTTTCATCATAAATATCATGCATAGTAGAAGTAGCATCATCAATAACATGCGACATATCAGAACGAATAGCAGAAGCAGGTGTAGGTGTCGCAAGCTTACTCACAACAGAAGCTGAATCAAGTGCAGAGCTAGATGGCAGTTCCTTACCTCCCCTCGTAGTTGAGGGATAGATCTTGGTTTTTGGATCTCTCAAATTCTTCATAGTATCTAGCAGATATAAATCCCAAGTGACTCAAAGAATAGCGCTATGCTCCCCGGCAACGGCGCCAAAAATTTGTCTTGATAACCCACAAGTATAGGGGATCGCAACAGCTTTCGAGGGTAGAGTATTCAACCCAAATTTATTGATTCGACACAAGGGGAGCCAAAGAATATTCTCAAGTATTAGCAGCTGAGTTGTTAATTCAACCACACCTGGAAACTTAGTATCTGCAGCAAAGTGTTTAGTATCAAAGTAATATGATAGTGATGGTAACGGTAACAAAAGAGTAATGAAAGCAAAGTAATGTTTTTGGTAGTTTGTAGTGATTCTAACAATAGCAACGGGAAAGTAAATAAGCGTAAACCAGTATATGGAAAGCTCGTAGGCATCGGATCAATGATGGATAATTATGCCGGATGCGGTTCATCATGTAATAGTCATAACATAGGGTTACACAGAACTAGCTCCAATTCGTCAATGTAATGTAGGCATGTATTCCGAATATATTCATAGGTGCTTATGGAAAAGAACTTGCATGACATCTTTTGTCCTACCCTCCCGTGGCAGCGGGGTCCTAATGGAAACTAAGGGATATTAAGGCCTCCTTTTAATAGAGAATCGGAACAAAAGCATTAGCACATAGTGAATACATGAACTCCTCAAACTACGGTCATCACCGGTAAGTATCCCGATTATTGTCACTTCGGGGTTAACGGATCATAACACATAATAGGTGACTATAGACTTGCAAGATAGGATCTAGAACTCTCATATATTGATGAAAACATAATAGGTTCAGATCTGAAATCATGGCACTCGGGCCCTAGTGACAAGCATTAAGCATAGCAAAGTCATAGCAACATCAATCTCAGAACATAGTGGATACTAGGGATGAAACCCTAACAAAACTAACTCGATTACATGGTGAATCTCATCCAACCCATCACCGTCTAGCAAGCCTACGATGGAATTACTCATGCATGGCGGTGAGCATAATGAAATTGGTGATGGAGGATGGTTGATGATGACGACGGCGACGAATCCCCCTCTCCGGAGCCCTGAACGGACTCCAGATCAGCCCTCCCGAGAGGTTTTAGGGCTTGGCGGTGGCTCCGTATCATAAAACGTTATGATTTCTTCTCTCAGATTTTTTTCTACCTGAAAGCAGTTATATAGAGTTGGAGTTGGAGTCGGGGGGTCTCTAGGGGGCCCACGAGGTAGGGGGCGCGGCCCCCACCCTCGTGATAAGGGTGTGGGCCCCCTGGTCTTCATCTTTGGCGAGGATTTTTTATTATTTATTGTAAGATATCCCGTGGAGTTTCAGGTCATTCCGAGTACTTTTGTTTTCTGCACATCAAACAACATCATGGCAACTCTGCTGAAAACATCGTCAGTCCGGGTTAGTTCCATTCAAATCATACAAGTTAGAGTCCAAAACAAGGGCAAAAGTGTCTGGAAAAGTAGATACTTGGAGACGTATCAGACCCTACGGGTTCGAGAACTATGTAGACATGACCGAGACATGTGTCCGGTCAATAACCAATAGTGGAACCTAGATGTTCATATTGGCTCCCACATATTCTACGAAGATCTTTATCGGTCAAACCGCATAACAACATATGTTGTTCCCTTTGTCATCAGTATGTTACTTGCCCGAGATTCGATCGTCGGTATCTCAATACCTAGTTCAATCTCGTTACCGGCAAGTCTCTTTACTCGTTCTGTAATACATCATCCCACAACTAACTCATTAGTTGCAATGCTTGCAAGGCTTAAGTGATGTGCATTATCGAGAGGGCCCAGAGATACCTCTCCGACAATCGGAGTGACAAATCCTAATCTCGAAATACGCCAACCCAACAAGTACCTTCAGAGACACTTGTAGAGCACCTTTATAATCACCCAGTTACGTTGTGACGTTTGGTAGCACACAAAGTGTTCCTCCGGTAAACGGGAGTTGCATAATCTCATAGTTATAGGAACATGTATAAGTCATGAAGAAATCAATAGCAGAATACTAAACTATCGTGTGCTAAGCTAACGGAATGGGTCAAGTCAATCACATCATTCTCCTAATGATGTGACCCGGTTAATCAAATGACAACTCATGTCTATGGTTAGGAAACATAACCATCTTTGATCAACAAGCTAGTCAAGTAGAGGCATACTAGTGACAATCTGTTTGTCTATGTATTCACACATGTATTATGTTTCCGGTTAATACAATTCTAGCATGAATAATAAACATTTATCATGATATAAGGAAATAAATAATAACTTTATTATTGCCTCTAGGGCATATTTCCTTCAGTCTCCCACTTGCACTAGAGTCAATAATCTAGATTACACAGTAATGATTCTAACACCACTACAAAAAAATACACTTCCGTGATGGTACGTGTTTGCCATAGTAGGTCGCTTTTTTGTCATGCATGTACATCCATGACAAATTTATGACAGAATCAAGATAGTCATACTCTGTGCTGTCGTAGAAGTGTTCCATGACATTACCAAAATTATCATCACAGAAGTGTCCAATTCCATGACGATAAATCGCGCGTCACAGAAGTGCTTTCGTCAAGGGTGACCGACACGTGGCATCCACCGTAACGGAATGCCGTTAAGCTATCGGGTCGGGTTTTGGATCCGATAACCCATTAACAGCCCCGACCAATGGGTATTTTCCACGTGTAAAATCATCATTGGCTAGAGAAAACACGTGTCGGCTCATCGTCGGGACAGATGTCATCCACTCACTGGACAGAAGGCGCCTATGATATGTCGACACGTGGCATGACCCAACAAGTTTAAATGGGCGGGCCCAACTAAAGGCCCACAAGATTTTGTGGACCATAATGGGCCGGCCCAGCTAAAGGCCCACGAGATTTTGCAGACCATAATGGGCTGGCCCAGCTAAAGGCCCACAAGATTTTGCGGGCCATAATGGGGCGGCCCAGGTAAAGGCCCACAAGATTTTTGTGTGCCGTAATGGGCCGGCCCGGGTAAAGGCCCACAAGATTCTTGCGGATCATAATGGGCCGGCCCAGCTAAAGGCCCATGAGATTTCACCGACATTAATGGGCCGGCCCAGCTGTAGTCCCACAAGATTTTGAGGACCCTAGTAGGCCAGCCCATTAACTGCCTGCCATGTTTTGGGCCAAATGCTGGCCCATATTTGATCCGGTCCATTATTGGTCTGCCATGCTCCGAGCCTAATAGTGGCCCATATGAGATCCGGCCCGTTAAAGGCCTACCACGTTCTAGGCCAAATTATGGCCCAGATCAGGTCCGGCCCTTTAAGAGGCTTTGGGCTCAATTATGGCCCATATCAGATTCGGCCCATCAACTGGACACTATGCTTTTGGGCCCACTTGCTAAAGGCGCACTTAGTAATTCGGCCTGATATTAGTTTTGCCCTGTTGAGGGCCCGTTTAACATTTCGGCCCTATATTAATTTCAGCCTGTTAAAAGCCCATCATATAGTTGGGCCTAACTACGGCCCGGTTTGCATCCGGCCTCCTCGCAGCCGATATCTGATTGGGCCAAATAAGGACCGAGACAATTTTTTGGCCAGTTAAAAGCCCGTGATTTGATTCGCACAATCATGGGCCGGGGTTCATTTCGGGCTGCTGCTGGCCCGTGAGCTGTTTGGCATGTTTCAGGCCCAACCTACATCATGATTGCATGACGGCCCGATTATGTACCGTAATTTTACGGTTTGGCCGGTTTACTGCGAAGACAGGATATATATACAGTAAAATAACTGCAGCATCGTGAATAAGAAAAAACCTAGACTATACAATAAAGAAATTATGGCATATTACATCCACTGGGCATCAAAGTTCGCCACTATGATAATAAAGCACAAGCAAACATCAGATTACATACATTGGGCATCAAAGATCGCCACCAGTGCAAATAAACACGCCGACAAAATAATATACAAAATCGACAGCACTTCAATAGAGTTCAGGAAAGGTTAGCCCTGCTGGGGAGCTGCAGCGCAAGTAGCTGAGCAAGATGATGAGATTGCGCTTGTTCAACACTTATATCTTCCTCACTTTGAAAGATAAACAAGCAGACAGATGACAGGTTTTGCACATAAAAGTATCAGTGCTGACAATTCATCACATTTCTTACTGACGAATAAAGTGACACACTTTAAATTTGCATTAACACAATATGGTATTGTTCAGGTCAAGACATGGCAGGAAATGACATTGTGAAGGAGTTGGCACTTCACGACACCACTGGATTACAGATCAAGAACTCATAAGTATCAATGGTTAGTATGCTGTCAATTTATACCATTTCAGATTGGCAAATAAAGAGACGGTTTAAATAATAGCAGAATGATATGACATTGTTCATAGTTAAGACATTGCAGAATATGACATTGTGCTATAGTGGGTAGGTTCACCACACCACTGGATTACGGATGAAGAACAAAAGCATACATGCAGTGCAAAAGAAGATCACTTGCTTTGTATAGTTTAATTTACATGGTATGAAGAAGGAACTTGGTTGTACAACTGAAAACTTAAATTGAGAAAGGACAAACTTTTGTTTATGAACTACATATAATAAACTTTAAACAAGCAATTTGATGCAAACACCAAAAATAAACAGCTATTGCAGTCATGCCTAACCAAATATATACAACAAAGTTTGAAGGCTTGAGATGGACAAACTTACATTATTGGTGAAGATGGGCTCTATAAAGGCCTCGTCCATGCTCATGGGGGGCAATTCAAGAAGTTTACCACATAATCTTCTTCAAAAGCATTGCCTTTATTCTACATTTTGTTAAGAGTAAATACAGATGTGATAATATACGAAAAAATGGAGAATATTTAAGATAAGATGAAGAGTGATGCTACATAACCAAGTAGCTATAAATGTAAGTGCAGCGATACAGGCAAAAGGTACAGCCAAGAGCAATGCACAGCTAAACTTCTTCAGTACCAACCTTATGGTAAGGGTAAATATAGATCTGGTGTGTAGAAAATGGAGGGCAAAGGAAAATAAGCTGCAGAGTGATGGTACATGAACAACTACCTGTCATTATAAGTACACTGATAAAGGACATCATGTACTTACAAGAACAATGCAGAGCTCAAAAAACATTGGCATTGGATATATTCTACACTAATGTAACCATTCATACAGATCAGATAATTTGGAGCGAACAATTGATAAGCAAGCTATCATGCATACTGCTGTCACATAATGAACCAGGTATGTATGCAAGTACAGTGATACAGGACAACAGGTACTAACAAGAGCAAAGTAGTGGGCAGCATATTTGTGATATCCTGTCGTTCTTGTCAAACCGGAATTCTTCTTCGAGCAGATTTCCTGCAAAAAAGATCCGTAAGGCACATGCGAAAAAGTACAAGTTCAAATTGTCATGTGATTTCATAGACAGTACCTCATCCTGGGAACGAAACCAGTGCATAACAAGGTTTTTCCATTCAATATATTCTAAATTTAGCAAAGGAAACTTCACCGGAAATTCGTTTATAGACTTGCCATCAAAGTGTGATTTCCTCAGGTAACACCGATACTGCTGCAATGCTTCCTTGAAAAGCACAAGCAAGCTTTGCTCGTCATGACTATCCAGATTGACCCTCGCCTACTTACAGCAATGTAATTTAAATCATTGATGTGTTCAATCAGCAGAAAACAGGAAAATAATAACCATGAATAATAGCACTTACATGTAAGTTGGACAGGAAGATGTGAAAATGGTGTTTGTCTTCACAATAATCTTCCCATGATGGGAATATATGCACGTAGTCCCTACCAACATTGAAAGCATTGTCTTTTAAACTGGGAATAAATGGAATGGGGTTCCAATCTGCAGGAATTGGCCGTCTCTGCAGTTGGGATAGGTCTTCGGCCGGTGGACTTGCCGTACTTTTTGCTGGAGTGGGATTTTTCTATGGTACAGTTGGTGCTATGGCAAATGAAATCGGTATACCTTTTGCTGGAGTGCAGGTCCTGTGTGGTGGGGTTAGTGGTGTGGCCAGTGAAGTATGGGTACAGTCTGCTGGAGTCGGTCCTACGTTTTCTGTCACTGGTTGTACAGCCAATATAAGTGGGGTGCTGTCTGATTTCTCCGGCACCACCATGTTTTTCAAGGACTTTGCTGGTGCTCCTTCAGGTTCGGCAATCACCCTCTTCCTTTTTGATGTCTAATGCACAAGAACAACATTTGAGTGGAAAAACATGGTATGATGACAGATGGAATATGTATTGATAATGGATGGGCATGGCATCTCGACATATATGATGAGTAAACTAAGCAGATGGCAGTGCGACAAAGTAGAAGAAATGCAAGACAACATATGCAAGATACGCGCAATCAATAAAACATTGCCAAATTAGAACAGGCACCTTGATGGGTGAACAGGACAGGCCATCTGCCTTTGACTCCTCGAGGTTAGAATAGTCATTAGGATGATATTCTGAACAAGAATCAACAGGTGGGGAGCGTACGAGTTTTGTTGCTTCCAGAATGGCACTCAATGCCTTGCTGCCAATTTTGTAAGTCATTGCTGTGTTCCACAATATTCTTCTGATGTGCGGATTCTGATATTCACTGTAATTGCGTATAATATCTGAGAACCATGAAAACATAAATAGTTGTGAGATTATCTTTGTAATGCAGATGATATTCTAATATAGGGGCGCCCCTGTAAACACTTGTGTGCTATCACTGGATTCTGATGAGAGAGCTCATGTGTGCTGTAATATGGTGTGTGCATTTATATAATCTGGCACAAGTACACAAAAAAATAGGCTCCAGAAGTAAGGATAGCTGGCAGATGATAGGTTCATAATATACTGTATAGAGAGTTTATTGCCAAACCATGATAACAAGAGCACACAGCAACTAGGCAGATCATAGGGCTGTTTGGTTCTAGGCCTAACCATGCCACACTTTGCCATACAATGTTGCCACACTTGCCTAAGGTTAGTTCTTCAAAATGAGAGCCACAAGTTGGCAAGCCTAAGGGAACCTTGCCACACTTTTTGTGTGTATGTGATGTGGGGTGGCTTGCCTAAGGTGTGGCTTGAACCAAACATCCACCCAAGTTGGTCAAACTTGCCTAACCTTAGGTGTGGAAACCTTAGGAAAATTTAGTCTCAAACCAAACAGCCCACATACATAACAGGGGTACACCATAACCAGGATATATAAATCGGGAAAGTGGAACTGGCTGGAAATTACGGTGTTGTATTGCCGCTAGTAATTGAAAGCCTATCGATCACGTACAGGCCAGCTCTATCAGCTGTTGACTGTAGATGTCCCTGCTCCCCTTCCTGACAAGGAACATACTGTGCTTCCCATACAGAACACCGCACGGGCCGCCGACCGAACCACCGGCCCCACCGCCTGTGTTCCTCCGCCACCCCCACCCCCGCTCCCACCCGTGTCGAGTTTTCTTCGTTCGACGAGGCCCCACCACCGCCCCCACATCCACCTTCCCCACCCGAGCCCCTTCGATCGCACCGACGAACTCCGGTGAGCTATGAAAAATCGACTGACCCAATTTTAAAATTTAGTCTACTGTGATTTAACTAGTGTGGAATATAAAAGGGGAAAACCATAAGCATTGCGAGTATGGTGTTGAGCGTGCCATGGCGGATCTGAAGGTGCAAAACGGACAAAGGAAACTTCACAACCAAGATAAGAAATCAGAGTAAAGCAGTGGCGATCTATTTTCTTGTTGCGATAAATAAGTTGAGCAGATATGAAAGAGTACCGCCTCTGGTGCGGCGCCGTGTATGCATCTGCTGAGAATTTGACAGTGCTGCGGTAGTGATGGTTGTCGGCGGCATGGAAGAAGATGTAGGAGGGTAGACGGTGGCGGCGGGGCACGGTGGACGAGATGGTCGTAGGAGCAGCGCCGACAAGGTGGACGACGGTGGGGATGAAGCGAGAGGATGGGATGCAAGGATCCCGGTCCTAAGCCGTGGATGAGAGAGGTCGATCTCTTGTAATGGACGACGGCGTTGGGGTATCAGCTCCGGCATGGTGGAGGAGGACGGCGGTGGATGGGGTGGCGGACGGCGGCGGACGGCGGCGGACGGAGGGGAGTGGGGTGGAGAGGGTGTTTGGGCACCCACGGAGTACGAATGGGGAAAAGGGAGGTAGAGAGGAAGGGGGAACCATGTATTAAGGGCGCGCTTGTCTCAAATGCGAGGAAATTTACAAACTTAGCCCCCGTTTCAAATTTCTACTACATCACAGCAACACTAGTCGGTTGGGGATAGGACGGTAATCTCGCATACACCGAATAGTTGCCGACGAGACTTTGTTTTTGGCGCACACCGTGTATGAATATGAATCGGGGAGGGAGTCGATTTTGGCCGAGGACACACTGTGTTTTGGCGCCCACCGTGTATGAATCCGGGTGAGAGGCAGTTACGTCACGTTTAGGTGAAATTACAAACCTACCCCTATCGAAACCTATAGAAATCCAGCATATAGGCTTTGTGTGGCAGGGATAGGCAGTAGTGATTTCCATCTCGCAGATTTTGGTTTCGAGAGGTTACTGCGACTTTCCCCGCTTCATTCAAATTTTGCAGAGTGCACGTTTATCGTGGCAACTCAATTCGAATCCCGTTTGTATTCTATTTTTTTCGGGCGGGATCCATTTTCAATTGGAATTACATTCTATATACATCATTTTTTATATATACTTTCAAAAGCACAACACCATTTATACATAAATATGGTTTACAAATGGCATGATCTCAGATTCATAAGGTTGTATCCATCAATTTGGATTTTCAAATATTTGAAACCACTTTATGTTGAAATCCAATGTATGCATTCCTCGCTAACTGTCTCCAATTAATGTGTGTTTCATGTGGGTTTTTTTTACTTCTCAAACATGTATAATGTGTTTCACACACGCAACATATAGTGTAATCCCGTTTAGACATTAATTGTATATAAACCATGCATTGTTTGTAATTGAAGAATCTATGGATCACCAATACTGATAAACTATATAATTACACGAGTGCCCAAATTCAAATGAATATGCATGTTTGATACACCAATTTGCATTATGATATTATCGATGTCGTGATCTCCAGTTTAAATATTTGAATCCCCTTTAATCCAGATATTCGTCTCATATAGCTATCACTCATGCTTATATAGGACTATCTCTCTGGACCTATACGCGTTCATCGTCTCTCGGGTATCTCTCGTGCTACCTGTATGTCGACAATGATCTTTTATCTTCGTAACACACTGAAGGTACTCTCTCCCTCGACCTTCATCACTCTATCTCTCTCTAAGTATATCTCGCTCCCTGCTATGTGTCTCTAACTATGATTCTCCATGTGGAATCTCTTTCTCTCACACAAACACAAAACTTTGTCTCCCGGGGTCTCATTTCTCTCTACTATTCCCATGTGTGCCACTCGCACACCCCTCATACAGAGATGTATTTCGCTCCTTAGATATGAGAACCTATGACTCTTCCGCTTCAATATCTCTTTCTCACACACAAACACAAACTCTGTCTCCCAGGGTCTCATATTGCTCCATTGTTCTCTTGTATGTCGCTCACACACACCCTCTCTCCCTAGAGATATCTTGCGTTCCCTCGTATGTCTCTCTAGCTATCACTCTCGTTGTGAAATATCTTTCTCTCTCGCAGACACAGAACTCCATCTCTCTGGATCTCATTTCTCTCTGATATCTGTTTGTATGTGACTCACACACACCCTCTCTCTATCTCTCTCACACCCACACACATAACCCAGCCTTCTGATCCACTCGACTCCTATCTCTAACACACACTAGCTAGCATCTTTATCTTTCTATTTATCTATTTCTCCATCAACCTTCTTTCTCGCCCTCACTCTTGATTCCTATCACACGCACTACATATGTTTCTCTCTACATGTAGTCAAGTGCCCTCTCACACACATATATAACTTCACCCTTGAACCACCGACGATCATCTCCAACACCCAAACTAGCCGGATTGTCCCTCTAGCTAGGCATCTTCCATCTCTGTATCTATCTATAGTTTTCCGTCAACATTTTTTCTCGCACGAGTCTTGGCTTCCTATTCACCCACACTATATATGGTCTCTCTCCATACAATATGCATTTTATAGGTTGGTCTCTTTTGCCACAATCGGTTGAGCCTCACTCCCTCTACTCGCCATATATGCATGCTCCAAGCCCACGCCACTATTCTCTTAAGACGAAACACATGCTCAATTGTCGGACTTCTTCCATGCATTCTCACATGCATGCATATTGTCATACCGATCCGTCTCTCCCATGTCGTTGATCTTATGACTTATGTCTTCTTTCTTTTATCTCGATCATGCGCGCGCGCACACACACACATCCCACGTATACATGTATACCTCTCACACATGCACGTTCAAGGTCTCTATGTCTCCATACGTAGTTAATTACCCTCAATCCTAACGCCACATCGAATCGTTCTCCTCTTTTGTGCACATAACTTCCGCCTGGATGGGTAAAACACACACTCACACTTAACAAATCTTCTCTAGCCCCCCTACCCCCCCGCTTCTCACTCTTCCCCTATATCCCCGAAACCAATAAGACCATCCCTTAGTTTAATTCCCGCCTACATGCACCATCGATATATAGTAGTCTTCCTCGGTGTCTCTCGAACAAACACGTTCTCTCGAAGTCGACTCCTCTCACGCGCACATGTTCAGAAATTAAAAAATTTCTACGCATCACCAAGATCAATCTATGGAGTATTCTAGCAACGAGGGGAATAGGAGTGCATCTACATACCCTTGTAGATCACGAGCGGAAGCGTTCAAGTGAATGGGGATGATGGAGTCATACTCGCCGTGATCCAAATCACCGATGACCAAGTGTCGAATGGACAGCACCTCCGCGTTCAACACACGTACGGTTGGGAAGACGTCTCCTCTTTCTTGATCCAGCAAGGGGGAAGGAGAGGTTGATGAAGATCCAGCAGCATGACAGCGTGGTGGCGGATGCAGCAGGATCCCGGCAGGGCTTCGCCAAGCACAAGCGGAGAGGAGAGGTGTTACGGAGGGAGAGGGAGGCGCCAAGAGCAAGGTACGGCTTCCCTCCCTCCCTTCCACTATATATAGGGGCTAGGGGGCGCATGCCCCCTTGGAGATCCCATCTAAAAGGGGGGCGGCGGCCCCTGGGGGCAACGGCCCCCTTAGGGTTTCCAACCAGGGGGGCGCATGCCCCCTCGGGGGGCAACGGCCCCCTAGGGTTTCCAACCCTAGGCGCCTTGGGCCCTTGGGTGGGGCGCACCAGCCCATCAGGGGCTGGTTCCCACGCCACTTCAGCCCATGGGGCCCTCCGGGATAGGTGCCCCATCCGGTGGACCCCCGGGACCCTTCCGGTGGTCCCAGTACAATACCGGTACCCCCGAAACCTTCCCGCTGGCCGAAACTGGACTTTCTATATATAAATCTTTACCTCCGGACCATTCCGTAACACCTCGTGACGTCCGGGATCTCATCCGGGACTCCGAACAACTTTCGGGTTACTGCATACTAATATCTCTACAACCCTAGCGTCACCGAACCTTAAGTGTGTAGACCCTACGGGTTCGGGAGACATGCAGACATGACCGAGACGCCTCTCCGGTCAATAACCAACAGCGGGATCTGGATACCCATGTTGGCTCCCACTTGCTCCTCGATGATCTCATCGGATGAACCACGATGTCGAGGACTTAATCAATCCCATATTCAATTCCCTTTGTCAATCGGTACGTTACTTGCCCGAGACTCGATCGTCGGTATCCCAATACCTTGTTCAATCTCGTTACCGGCAAGTCACTTTACTCGTACCGTAATGCATGATCCCATGATCAACCACTTGATCACATTGAGCTCATTATGATGATGCATTACCGAGTGGGCCCAGAGATACCTCTCCGTCATACGGAGTGACAAATCCCAGTCTCGATTCGTGCCAACCCAACAGGCACTTTCGGAGATACCTGTAATGTACCTTTATAGTCACCCAGTTACGTTGTGACGTTTGGCACACCCAAGGCACTCCTACGGTATCCGGGAGTTGCACAATCTCATGGTCTAAGGAAATGATACTTGACATTCAGAAAATCTACAGCAAACGAACTACACGATCTTTGAGCTAACCTTAGGATTGGGTCTTGTCCATCACATCATTCTCCTAATGATGTGATCCCGTTATCAATGACATCTAATGTCCATAGTCAGGAAACCATGACTATCCGTTGATCAACGAGCTAGTCAACTAGAGGCTCACTAGGGATGTGTTGTGGTCTATGTATTCACACATGTATTATGATTTCCAGATAATACAATTATAGCATGAATAATAGACAATTATCATGAACAAGGAAATATAATAATCATTTTATTATTGCCTCTAGGGCATATTTCCAACAGTCTCCCACTTGCACTAGAGTCATGTTGGGGAACGTAGTAATTTCAAAAAAATTCCTACGCACACGCAAGATCATGGTGATGCATAGCTACGAGAGGGGAGAGTGTGATCTACGTACCCTCGTAGACCGACAGCGGAAGCGTTAGCACAACGCGGTTGATGGAGTCGTACGTCTTCACGGCCCGACCGATCAAGCACCGAAACTACGGCACCTCCGAGTTTTAGCACACGTTCAGCTCGATGACGATCCCCGGACTACGATCCAGCAAAGTGTCGGGGAAGAGTTCCGTCAGCACGACGGCGTGGTGACGATCTTGATGTTCTACTATCGCAGGGCTTCGCCTAAGCACCGCTACAATATTATCGAGGATTATGGTGGAAGGGGGCACCGCACACGGCTAAGACTATGATCACGTGGATCAACTTGTGTCTATGGGGTGCCCCCTGCCTCCGTATATAAAGGATCAAGGGGGGGGTGCGGCCGACCAGGAGGAGGGCGCGCCAGGAGGAGTCCTACTCCCACCGGGAGTAGGATTCCCCCCTTTCCTAGTTGGAATAGGATTCGGGAAGGGGGAAAGGAGAGAGAGAGAAGGAAGGGGGGCGCCGGCCCCCTCTCCTTGTCCTATTCGGACTAGGGGGGAGGGGCGCGCGACCCAGCCCTGGCCACCTCTCCTCTCTTCCACTATAGCCCACTAAGGCCCATATACCTCCCGGGGGGTTCCGGTAACCTCCCGGTACTCCGGTAAAATCCTGATTTCACCCAGAACACTTCCATTATCCAAATATAGGCTTCCAATATATCAATCTTTATGTCTCGACCAATTCGAGACTCCTCGTCATGTCCGTGATCACATCCGGGACTCCGAACAAACTTCGGTACATCAAAATGCATAAACTCGTAATATAACTATCATCAAAACCTTAAGCGTGCGGACCCTACGGGTTCGAGAACAATGTAGACATGACCGAGACACGTCTCCGGTCAATAACCAATAGCGGAACCTGGATGCTCATATTGGCTCCCACATATTCTACGAAAATCTTTATCGGTCAGACCGCATAACAACATACGTTGTTCCCTTTGTCATCGGTATGTTACTTGCCCGAGATTCGATTGTCGGTATCTCAATACCTAGTTCAATCTCGTTACCGGCAAGTCTCTTTACTCGTTTCGTAATACATCATCTCGCAACTAACTCATTAGTTGTAATGCTTGCAAGGCTTATGTGATGTGCATTACCGAGAGGGCCCAGAGATACCTCTCCGACATTCGGAGTGACAAATCCTAATCTCGAAATACGCCAACCCAACATGTACCTTTGGAGACACCTGTAGAGCACCTTTATAATCACCCATTTACGTTGTGACGTTTGGTAGCACACAAAGTGTTCCTCCGGCAAACGGGAGTTGCATAATCTCATAGTCATAGGAACATGTATAAGTCATGAAGAAAGGAATAGCAACATACTAAACGATCGGGTGCTAAGCTAATGGAATGGGTCATGTCAATTAGATCATTCACCTAATGATGTGATCCCGTTAATCAAATAACAACTCTTTGTCCATGGTTAGGAAACATAACCATCTTTGATTAATGAGCTAGTCAAGTAGAGGCATACTAGTGACACTCTGTTTGTCTATGTATTCACACATGTATTATGTTTCCGGTTAATACAATTCTAGCATGAATAATAAACATTTATCATGATATAAGGAAATAAATAATAACTTTATTATTGCCTCTAGGGCATATTTCCTTCACTTACAACATAGGCAAGAACTCCTACTTTGACTGTTCCATTTTGAACTACTTCAAAATCTTGTCAAGGTATGTACTCATTGAAAATATATCAAGCGTCTTGATCTATCTCTATAGATCTTGATGCTCAATATGTAAGTAGCTTCACCGAGGTCTTTCTTTGAAAAACTCCTTTCAAATACTCCTTTATGCCTTCCAGAAAATTCTACATTATTTCCGATCAACAATATGGCATTCACATACACTTATCAGAAATGTTGTAGTGCTCCCACTCACTTTCTTGTAAATACAGGCTTCACCGCAAGTCTGTATAAAACCATATATTTTGATCACTTTATAAAAGCATATATTCCAACTCTGAGATGCTTGCGAACCATGCCTCATGGGCAAGATGACTAAGACTCTGTTCTTCAGAACAATGGAGCGAGCAACAAACTTGTTGGAAATAATACATACTGGTGTATGCGGTCTGATGAGTGTTGAGGCTCGCGGCGGGTACTCGTTATTCTGACCTTTGCAGGTGATTTGAGCAGATATGGGTATATCTACTTGATGAAACATAAGTTTGAAACATTTGAAAAGTTCAAATAATTTCAGAGTGAAGTTGAAAATCATCGTAACAAGAAAATAAAGTTTCTACAATCTGATCATGGAGGTGAATATTTGAGTTACGAGTTTGGTCTTCATTTGAAACAATGTGGAATAGTTTTGTAAAGTCACCTCGAACACCATAGCGTAATGGTGTGTCCAAACATCGTAATCATACTTTATTAGATATGGTGCGATCTATGATGTCTCATACTGATTTACTGCTATCGTTTTGGGGTTATGCTTTAGAGACGGCTGCATTCACGTTAAATAGGGAACCATCTAAATTCGTTGAGACGACACCATATGAGCTGTGGTTTGGCAAGAAACCCAAGTTGTCGTTTCTTAAAGTTTGGGGTTGCGATGCTTATGTGAAAAGGCTTCAACCTGATAAGCTCGAACCCAAATTGGAAATATGTGTCTTCATAGGATACCCAAAGTAGACTATTGGGTACACCTTCTATCACAGATCCGAAGGCAAAATATTCGTTGCTAAAAATGGGTCCTTTCTAGAGAAGGAGTTTCTCTCGAAATAAGTGAGTGGGAGGAAAGTAGAACTTGATGAGGTAATTGTACCTTCTCCCGAATTGGAAAGTAGTTCATCACAGAAATCAGTTCTAGTGATTCCTACACCAATTAGTGAGGAAGCTAATGACGATGATCATGAAACTTCTGATCAAGTTACTAACGAACCTCGTAGGTCAACCAGAATAAGATCCACACAAGAGTGGTACGGTAATCCTGTTCTGGAGGTCATGTTACTTGACCATGACGAACCTACGAACTATGAGGAAGCGATGATGAGCCCAGATTCCGCAAAATGGCTTGAGGCCATGAAATCTGAGATAGGATCCATGTATGAGAACAAAGTGTGGACTTTGGTTGACTTGCCCGATGATCGGAAAGCCATAGAGAATAAATGAATCTTCAAGAAGAAGACTGACGCTGACGGTAATGTTACTGTCTACAAGGCTCGACTTGTTGCAAAAGGTTTTCGACAAGTTCAAGGAGTTGACTATGAAGAGACCTTCTCACACGTAGCGATGCTTAAGTCTGTCCGAATCATGTTAGCAATTGCCGCATTTTATGATTATGAAATTTGGCAAATGGATGTCAAAACTGCATTCCTTAATGGATATCTTAAAGAATAGTTGTATATGATGCAACCAGAAGGTTATGTCGATCCTAAAGGTGCTAACAAAGTGTGCAAGCTCC
Source organism: Triticum urartu (assembly GCF_003073215.2). Classification (NCBI taxonomy): domain Eukaryota; kingdom Viridiplantae; phylum Streptophyta; class Magnoliopsida; order Poales; family Poaceae; genus Triticum; species Triticum urartu. The sequence continues at coordinate 484,548,911 of NC_053022.1, read as the reverse complement.
AGTGATCCATTTATGGAAAGGTGCAAGCCTCTCGGAGTTGGAATTTATGCTTTGATAATGTGATCAAAGCATATGGTTTTATACAAACTTTTGGAGAAGCCTGTATTTACAAGAAAGTGAGTGGGAGCTCTGAAGCATTTCTGATATTATATGTGGATGACATATTGTTGATCAGAAATGATACTGAATTTTTGAATAGCATAAAAGGATACTTGAATAATAATTTTTCAATGAAAGACCTCGGTGAAGCTGCTTACATATTGGGCATCAAGATCTATAAAGATATACCAAGAAGCTTAATTGGACTTTCACAAAGCACATACCTTGATAAAGTTTTGAAGAAGTTCAAAATGGATCAGTCAAAGAAAGGGTTCTTGCCTGTGTTACAAGGTGTAAAGTTGAGTCGGACTCAATGCCCAACCACTACAGAAGATAGAGAGAAAATGAAAGTCATTACCTATGCTCCAGCCATAGGTTCTATCATGTATGCAATGTTGTGTACCAGACTTGATGTGTGCCTTGCTATTAGTTTAGAAGGGAGGTACCAAAGTAATCCAGGAGTGGATCACTGGACAGGGTCAAGAACATCCTGGAATATCTGAAAAGAACTAAGGATATGTTTCTTGTTTATGGAGGTGACAAAGAGCTCGTCGTAAATGGTTACATCGATGCAAGCTTTGACACTGATCCGTATGACTCTAAGTCACAAACCGGATACATATTTATATTGAATGGTGGAGCTGTCAGTTGGTGCAGTTCCAAGCAGAGCGTCATGGCGGGATCTACGTGTGAATCAGAGTACATAGCTGCTTCGGAAGCAACAAATCAAGGAGTCTGGATGAAGGAGTTCATATCCGATCTAGGTGTCATACCTAGTGCATCGGGTCCAATGAAAATCTTTTGTGACAATACTGGAGCAATTGCCTTGGCGAAGGAACCCAGATTTCACAAGAGAACCAAACACATCAAGAGACGCTTCAATTCCATCCGTGATCAATTCAAGGAGGGAGACATAGAGATTTGCAAGATACATACGGATCTGAATGTTGCAGACCCGTTGACTAAGCCTCTCTCACGAGCAAAACATGATCAGCACCAAGACTCCATGTGTGTTACAATCATTACTATGTAATCTAGATTATTGACTCTACTGCAAGTGGGAGACTGAAGGAAATATTCCCTAGAGGCAATAATAAAGTTGTTATTTATATTTCCTTATATCACGATAAATGTTTATTGTTCATGCTAGAATGGGATTAACTGGAAACTTAGTACATGTGTGGATACATAGACAAATAGAGTGTCCCTAGTATGCCTCTACTAGACTAGCTCGTTAATCAAAGATGGTTAAGTTTCCTGACCCTAGATATGTGTTGTCATTTGATGAACGGGATCACATCATTAGAGAATGATGTGATGGAAAAGACCCATCTGTTAGCTTAGCATAAATGATCGTTTAGTTTTATTGCTATTGCTTTCTTCATAACTTATACATGTTCCTCTGACTATGAGATTATGCAACTCCCGAATACCGGAGGAACACCTTGTGTGCTATCAAACGTCGCAACGTAACTGGGTGATTATAAAGATGCTCTACAGGGGTCTTCAATGGTATTTGTTGAGTTGGCATAGATCAAGATTAGGATCTGTCACTCCGTGTTTCGGAGAGGTATCTCTGGGCCCTCTTGGTAATGCTCATCACTATAAGCCTTGCAAGAAATGTGACTAATGAGTTAGTTGTGGGATGATGCATTACGTAACGAGTAAAGAGACTTGCCGGTAACGAGATTGAACTAGGTATGATGATACCGACGATCGAATCTCGGGCAAGTAACATACCGATGACAAAGGGAACAGCGTATGTTGTTATGCGGTTTGACCAATAAAGATCTTCATAGAATATGTAGGAGCCAATATGAGCATCTAGGTTCCACTATTGGTTATTGGCCGGAAATGAGTCTCGGTCATGTCTACATAGTCCTCGAACCCATAGGGTTCGCACGCTTAACGTTCGTCGGTATTATGAGTTTATGTGTTTTGATGTACCGAAGGTTGTTCGGAGTCCCGGATGAGATCAGGGACATGACGAGCAGTATCGAAATGGTCGATACATAAAGATTGATATATTGGATGATGTTATTCGGACACCGGATGAGTTCCGAGAGGTACCGGATAATTATCGGAGTGCCGGAGGGTTATCGGGACCCCCTAGGGGAACTAATGGGCCTTGATGGCCTTAGTGTGGAGAGAGGAAGGGCCACAAGGGGCTGCCCCCCCCCCGCCTTGGGTCCGAATTGGACTAGGGGAAGGGGGCGGCGCCCCCCTTTCCTTCCTTCCCCCTCTCTCTTCCTTCTTTCCCCTTTCCTCCGGATGGAAGCCTACTAGGACTTGGAGTCCTAGTAGGACTCCCTCCTCCTGGCGTGCCCTACAGGACGGCCTCCCCCTCCCCTCCTTTATATACGGGGCAGGGGGCACCCTAGAACACACAAGTTTCTCTTAACCGTGTGCGGTGCCCCCCTCCACAGTTACACACCTCGGTCATATCGTTGTAGTGCTTAGGAGAAGCCCTGCGCCGGTAACTTCATCATCGTCGTCGCCACACTGTCGTGCTGATGGAACTCTCCCTCGTCCTCAACTGGATCAAGAGATCGATGGACTTCATCGAGCTGAACGTGTGCTGAACGCGGGGGTGCCGTACGTTCATTGCTTGGATCGATTGGATCATGAAGACGTTCGACTACATCAACCGCGTTACTAAACGCTTCCGCTTTCGGTGTACGAGGGTACATGGACACACTCTACCCGCTCATTGCTATGCTTCTCCTAGATAGATCTCGCGTGGTCGTAGGAATTTTTTTGAAATACTACATTCCCCAACAATAGGAGACGGACCAGCCCACTTGGGACTCGAGGCCATGCCGCCTCCAATATGCACTACTCCTCCTTGTCGGAGTCTGTCGCCTGTCCAATGCCGGTTGACGTGAGGCTGATGATGGACGTGGATGGGCCTACACTTTCCTCATGCCACTGGTAGGACACGCAGCTGGCAGAGTTCTCATTCATGATTGCATGTGCCGCCCACGCCGCCTCAACATCACGAGGGATGGCGTGAGCATGGGTGGCCTCGTAGAGCGCCCGTGTTTTGGCCACGACGTTGGGGTTCGCCGCTACCATGGCCGCTATACCTTCCTCACTCGCGCGCTCGCCATGGATTTTTCCGTCTGCTAGCCGATGTTGCTTGAGGAGGAAGAGTTTGTACTGATGCTCCTCGACATAGGCGTCGTCTACTCCTTCGCCGTAGTCTCATTGAAGTGCGCCTGCGGCTGCTCGAAAGTCAAGTCGGCGCGGGCGCCGACGCCTCGTCGTAGTCGAAGGCCATCTCCATCGTCAGGTCATCATCGGAGACCCCCGAGAGCTGGCCGACATGCTGCCCTCTAGCTACCTAGCACATCGGCTCTATCAGGCGGCTGCAAGGGCATCCACCTCGTGCTTCTGCTCCATTGAGAGGCTCTCCCACAACCCGTTCCCGCTCGCAGTCAGGGCGGATGTGGTGCACAAGAGGAGAGTGTGGAGCGGACATGGTGTGATGTGGTTTGAGCCATGAGTTAGCCGCCTTTAAATAGTGGATGCCAGTGAGGCCAAGCGTCCAGTTGTGTCAATGCGCGGGCGGCAGAGATGGTTTCTTGGCCGACATGTGTGTTTAATGGCGGCAAATGGACAGACAGGCATTGAACATGCATGTTAGATATATGTCCCACCCCATCTAGTATACGTCTCACCGACAATGAATAGACGCATACATTGGGGATGCAGCACGGGTAGTGCCCTCAGCCAGCGAGCTGCTTTAATGTTGGTGCCAGTGAGAGGTCACATCCGCTCTGGGCCAACATCAATGTGGAGCAGCCGCTTTAAAGCGGCATGAATGCGGGCAACTGGCCTCGGGCAGGAAAGGGCGGGCGAGGAAGATGGTTTTGGGTATGCCAGGATTGTCGAAAGCTGGTGTGGCAGCGGTCTAGACACCCCGCGAATCCCCTCCCCCTCCCCTCTGGTGTTTGCTTCTGGTTTACGAGAAAAAGGACGTCCAGACCGGCCAGCAAACGGAGGCGGGACCGCGTCAGATGGCAAAAAGACCACACGGTCTAAATGTATGCGGACGGTTTGAGGGTCCGCGTTGAAGATGACCTTAGACAAGTTACATTCTACTAACCCCACGGTCAGGATGTAAGAGGGCATCTGGTTTTGTGGCTATCCACCACAGGACAAGGATAAACACTTTTCCCAAGGATGCCACTTGTTTGGTTGAGGGAAAAGGAAAGAAGGGGTAACTAAATATGTGGAAATATTCTGCTAAAAGTTGCTTGCTACAGTCAGGATGTAAGTGACTTACATCCCGACCCCACAGTGGGCGAGCTATGACCAAAGACCAGTTCTTTTAATGCGATTCTGAAGAATCACGGTCCAAAGAATCAAAATCATAAAAGAAGTCATCTATGTCCCAGGAACCGCCTAAAATCAACCCAGAATCGCGGTGCAATCTAGAATCGCGGAAACTTGCGATTCTCATAATTCTAGCCAGTCCCTCAAAACAAAAAGCTTTGTTCCAAACTAGTACCCCTATTGGACAATTTGTTTACGGCCAGAATGCCACTCAGGCCTTGCCGACCGAGAGAGGCCCAAAACGACTGGTTCATCCCTGCAGCAGTCTGTGATGCTGGCGACTTGTCGTATCCTGACGACCGAGGTTTTTATTTTAGAAGAAGTTCAAAAAAGATTTTGCCCCTCGGGCCTCAGACAATCATGTTTTTGTGTCTTGCTCCCTGAAGATCCTTGGCTAGTTCTGCCATTGCCACCACCCAAAAGAAAATAAAACAGTGAGAGATCTCTTGAGCCCCGTGGGCTGGGCCTGCCATGCATCGTCACATGTCGACCCAAGAAAAAGAGCACAAAAAGTAGAGGAGAAGTGGAGAAAGCAAAGGCAGGGAGCGTGGCGCATGTGAGAAAAATAACTCACCGGCCGGCCGGAGCCTCCCGTTCCATCCTCCGGAGGTGGCGCGGTGAATTCATCCGCCACCCTTTTCAATTAATGCGTCCGAGAGGCTCCTCTCTAGAGCAGTGCACAAACGCCCACAAATTTCAACCCACTCGATATCTTCTTCCTCCTCAACTTGTTCACTGCAGGCTCTTCTTCCGGCGGACGCACAGCACACCGGCCGTGCATGCACGCATGAAGGCCGGCGTGTGATCGCAGATCGGGAGCCAGCTGCATGCATGCGCTCGCCGTGAGGTTATCAAAGCTACGTCGTCGTGATCATGGAAAAACAGGTACATGCATGCATCGATCACGCACCGCCTGGCCATGCATGGCCGATCAGTTTCGGATGTGTTTGTTGGTCACCATGCGTGGTCGCTCTGAGCAGGGAAGCAGCCACCAGCTGGACACCTTCGCTCAACTGGACGGCGGGGCGGCGCCGGAGGAGCCGATCGGTGGCGGCGCGGCAGCCGAGATGGTGGACTACATGCTGGGCCAGACGACGCCGCTGCCTCCGGGAGGGCCGCACGGCCAGGTGTCCTTGGACAAGCTCAGCTTCTCCGACGTGCTACAGTTCGCCGACTTCGGCCCCAGGCTCGCGCTCAACCAGCCGTCCGCCGACCACGACGACGCCCGTGACGACGACGAGGAGGACAGCTACTTCTTCAGGTTCCAGTCCCAGCTCTCCGGCTCGGACGACCCTGATCCCCGCGGAGGCGCAGGTATCCACCACGCGGCGGAGCACGAGGGCAGCAAGACGGCGGACGGATCAGGAGGCCCGCACGATCATGGCGGCGGCGTCTCCGAGAGCACCACGCTGGTGCAGCAGTCCGACGGTGGCGGCAGGGTAGGCCAGAAGGCTGGCGGGGAGCAGGCGAAGAGCGGGCGGCGGAAGCGGCCCAGGTCGACGAAGACCAGCGAGGAGGTGGAGAGCCAGCGGATGACGCACATCGCCGTCGAGCGCAACCGGCGGCGACAGATGAACGATTACCTCAGGGTCCTCAGGTCCCTCATGCCAGGATCCTACGTCCAAAGGGTATATGTTTGCACATCTTACTCGCTACCATTGCAACATATAGTTCATCGCTTGCAGTGACATTTCAACGAACAATTTGATTTTCATATGAATTATAAGAACCCAAACTTAAACTTATGGTAGTTCCAATTAAGCCTAAGATTTTCTTATGTCTAAGTCGATGGTGCTATATGAGACATCACGTGAGTCACGAGGGATTGAACTTTTGGTAACATAAAAATTCCAGACCTCGCGGAAATATCTATAAAAAATGAAGTTCTTTCGGATTTCGATCTATCAAATTGCACTGATTTTAAAGAAATTTGGTTTAATTTAAATTTGGTTTGGAACTAGTTCAAATCTGGACAGGAATTTCAAGGTTACAAAAAAAATCTCGCTTAAGATATGTTAGTGCGATTTGCATCGATCGTCGTGTTTTTTTTCTTCCTTCCTCTACTTTGAAGCCAACCTCAATTACTTTGACGATGTTAGGGTTAACTTGGGGTTTACATGCTCAAGGTTTTCTTTTGTTATCAAAACAAAGGGTGGCAGACGAAGCAGACTAGAATTGGATAGCCCTGAATATCATGTGTTGAGACATACTCCCATGCTCCAGCGCCATGTGGGCCGTTGGATCTCAGATCTACTGGTCATAGTGAGACTCCTAGAACATGCACACAAATATGGGACTCTCGAGGCGGTTTTTTGCAAATTTACAAAGCCTCCGACCATGATCAATGGATCTCGTATCCAATGGCCCACGTGGCCTTGGAGCATGGGAGCACCTAATATTCTCCCAAGCCGAGAGTACTATTTTGTCTTCCAAAGCATGGATTTAAAATTTGGATTTGCTAATTTTCAGTCAACACCGAGGACTGTCGATCTTGATGATGAGATTCATGCAAGTTTTTATCTTCCCCTAGCTCTGAAAATTATGACTACCCTTTTTACTGAATGAACAAGTTTTCGTAGCACGATGAACATTTTTCGAGAGTTGAATAAATTTTGTAAAATCGACAATGAATTTGTTAACTTTTAGGCGACGGAGACATAGGCACTCCCTTTAAAATTTCATAGCTAGTTACCCGCAAAAAACAAACTTAGCTAGTTAGATGCTTTTTTTTCAATGTTATCAGTCTGCCTTAGAGTTTATTTGTGTAATTTCTAAAGAAGCTAACGAAGTGCCTGATATACCAGTAGGTCCAGTACACCTAATCCATACAATATTCCCCTAAAAAACCTAATCCATACACCATACAATACATGACCCCCTATAACTTTGGTAACATATGGCACGATGCCGTGCAGGGAGATCAAGCATCCATCATAGGCGGAGCCATAGAGTTCATACGTGAGCTAGAGCAGCTAATCCAGTGCCTCGAGTCACAGAAGCGGCGGCGCCTGTACGGCGACACGCCACGGCCGGTCGCTGACGCGTCCGCCCCGGTGGTGCCGGCGACATCCATCCACGAGCCGCCGCCGCAAGGGCACGAGGCTGCGCCGTTCTACGTCTCCCCGAGCCTCTCGTTCCCCGGGGCGGGGAACGGTGACGGTGCCGCCGGAGCCAAGGTGATGATCGACCTCGACGCGTGCGGCGGCGGGCTCCGGGAGGAGGTGGCCGAGAACAAGTCGAGCCTGGCGGACATCGAGGTGCGCGTGCTGGGCGAGGACGCGGTGATCAAGGTCCTGTCTCGCCGCCGGCCGGAGCAGCTGATCAAGACCATCGCCGTGCTGGAGGAGATGCACATGTCCATCCTCCACACCAACATCACCACCATCGAGCAGACCGTCCTCTACTCCTTCAACGTCAAGGTACGCACGAGCATTCATTTTGTGTACCAACTGAATGCAGATCAGATTATCGACCGCGGGATTGAATTGCTGCTTCTGATGTTAGATCACGAGCGAGCCAAGATTCACGGCCGAGGAGATCGTTGGCGCCGTCCACCAGATCCTCAGCTTCATCGACGTCAACTACACGTTATGACCGACCCATCCCTTTACTCAGGATTGAGCTCCTGTTGTCGATCTCGACTCGATTAATTTCAAATTCTATACGTACATTGTGCGCTTAATTATATTTTTTCCTCCCTCGAGTACTTGTGCTTAATTGTATCTGTATGACGATATACACTGTTCCTTCTTCACTCTCGTATGCATGTAAACTGATTAGATGTACAATGAGTGACTCCATATATACTCTATAATGGGGTTGTCTATATGTAAGTTATCTGAATTTTCAAATATTTCATTTAATTTTTTTACCAGCCTTCGTTTGCGACCAAGAACTAACATGTTTTTTTTCTTTTTGGTGAATGAACTATTAAATTTCTTAACGTGGTGTCCCTGCTACGCCAATTGGTGAGCCTACTCGAAAGATATTCAACTCAAGTGATTAGCACACATAAAAAAGGGAAGGGATTTGGGAATAACAACTACTATTGATTCATAGAGAATGAAACAAAATTAGAAGAAAAAAAGGGCAAGCAACAAAAAAACTTATTATTAGTAGACATAATTCATGGACTGGTATTTTTTATTTTATTTTTGCGAGAATTTTTTTTTTGATCTCTTCATCTTCAATCATGGTATTAACTGCAAGAGAATGAAACAAAAGAGATCCGGTGATATTTTGATGGTTGTTAATAAAGCAACGATTGAGGTTTGAAAAATGCAGGTGGGTGATTTTGCTGTCAAAATTCATGTGTATTCGAGAGTTGATGGCTTTATTTTGGTTTTGGTGGCAGTATATGGGGCTGCCCAATCAGATCTTAAACCTGCTTTCCTAGTTGGGTTGAGTTGTGATTTGTGGCTATGAATCTTTACCCGTATTGGTGTTGGAGACTTTAATACTCCCTCCGTTCCTTTATGTAAGGTGTGTTTGTTTTTTGATAAAATTCCACAATGTAAGATGTATTTTTTTTCTAATTTCTCATAATTCCGTTTTTGACCCTCTAGGAAAAGAAAAGTATATCTCCCCCGATTGCATGTGTCTACTTCTAGAGAAAAAAGGGAATGTATCCCTCTCCCGATTGTGTGTATCTCTTCCTTTCCTAGCCTAAATGATTTACTTGCTGCTAATCAACGAATTAGACAAGAGTAATTTCGTCCTAAATTATTAATATTTATGTGCCTTGGTCATCATGCCAGAAATAATACACCTTAGATAAAGGAACAAAGAGAGTATAATTTAGAGACAGGACACGGAAGGAATGATAACTTTGACGCTAGATGACCCTTTACATTCGATGCTGTTATTGAAAACCTAGATTTGAGATAGCTCTTTCGGGTCGATGGTATAATTCGGCTAACGGTCTGTAAACAGCAACGTACGAGAAGTTGGATCATATCTTGACAAGTTTCCTCTGGTACCCATGTGGGAACTTTAGAGGAGTATTTCTGGCCAGAAACTTCCTCCTCCTCCCCCTCCCCCCTCTTTTGGATTTCGATGAGGCCGTTGATGTGGGGAACAAGACCGCTTTGTCATTTGAGTTGTCATGCATGATCCGGGCAGGAAGGACACCAAGGTTGAAGTGGAAATTTAAGATCCGACATCTGAGAAAATTATTTCAGGGCTACGCTAAGAGTTTGAGTGGTGTTTATAAGAAAGAAAAGGATCAATTGATTGCTTTCGTTGAAGCTTCCGACATTAAAGCAGAATCATTCCCTGTAAGTGCGGCAGCATATTATGTCAAGCGGGAGGTAATGCGCGAGGAGGAGATCAAATGCGCCCAACCTGCTAAGGTTAGACGCGCTTGGGAAGGGGATAACAATACAAGATTTTTCCATTTGATTGTGAGTGGCAAGCATCGGAAAAAAATCTTCCAATTAGAGCATGTTGAGAGGACCAATGTCTATAAGCTTACATCGTCAATTATTATAAGGAAATTTTTGGTTCTCTATTGTCCCATTTTGTAACAATAACAATGGATGAGGGCATTACCTACGATACACCCCAACTCTCTCCCGAAGAAAACACTGTATTGACAAGTTTTTGGAAAAATAGGTGTCGGGGCCATTGTCGGGGGTCATCCAAGGAGATATATTGCCAATGTTTGAGGACTCATACATTGATAATTTTTTGTTGTTCTGTCTTAACTTCGGTATTATTTGTTGCTTCCTAAGGAGGATGCGGTACAAATAGGGTAGTTTAGGCCACTTTGTCTGTTGAGTGTGAGCTTTAAGAGATATTTATGTGTATGACGGATTTGAATCTCCACTCTCCGTGATTTTATAGAGATACTAGATATCTTGTTGGGATACCCCATTAGCTCTTCACTCCCCGAGTCTGTATATTAGTGTGTAGAGGAAAGATGTTTATGCTGCATTGGTTCTTGGGGCAAGTCATTGAACATTTAGTTCCGACAGGTTTGGGTTGTTGATAAATGGGTGTGGTACATTTAGTGCATAGATAGATGTCTATCAACCTAGCATAAATTTACCATTGAACTGCCAAAACGTCATATATTATGGTACAAAGTGAGTATTTCACTGAAGGTTCACTATTAATGATGTTTTCATAGTCAAATTCATGTACGTGGATCTCATAAACACATACTCCATATTTTGCAGATAACACATTTGAAAGACCAAAGTGTCGATTGAAATCAAGATTCTCATGTGGTTTTATGCACCGGGGTAATCCTCATCAATCAAAATCTAGCTAAACATATAATTGGTAGGAATGTAAAAATGTTGTTTCGGTGACCAAGAGAAAATAATTCAACATCCTTTTCTTTCCTGCCTGTTTACCCTTTTGGTTTGGCGTCTGATTCGTATAGCTTTCAGTCTACCTCCGCCTAGGTGCCTAGTAGTATATCGAATTTGTTCCGGAACTAGTTGGCTCAAACTACGGATCCAGACCTTATGAACAGGCGTCCTAGGACCCAAACCCAAAAATCCACATTTTCACATGTATTTGGCTCAAACTATGTCTTACAACTGCAAATGCATACAAAAATTGCTTGCGCGAGTGTTGTTGCATCACTGGTTCACTGGCCTGTCCACATTGGCATTTTATCAAACAGCTAGTGTCCCTGCTATACGAAGCAAAAAGCCCCTAACGGTGGCCGGCGCTTCCCGGCTTTCTCGTCAGATCACGGTCGCTTCACGCCGCCGCCGGTGCCTCTGCCGCAACAAAGGTCAGCCACCGAACCCTCCTCCCTTTCCTACCCCCTACGGATGCTTGGGCTGTACTTCTTCTCTTCTTACTACCCATCCTGGATGCTGCCCTCCCCGCTCCATTGCGGCTGCTCGACGATAGGGCTCGCGCCTCTGGGCGCCCGGAATTGACCGACGGCAACCAGGGATTCCTCTTCGTCTGTATGTAGTAGTATGTGCTTGCGTGCAATGCAAGGTGCTAGCTATATCCGTGGAAAGGGGATTATTCCCAAATATCCAGCCAAGAAATGGAGCATCGTTCACAATTGAAAAGAAATGGGCAGATTGACTTGAAATGCTCCTACTTGGTTTACAACACAATCTTTTTATCAAGCTAACGAATCCGATTCGGAGGGTAATCTTTGTTACAACAAAATGAGTAAATGGCTCACTTTAATTTTCAGCCAATCCAAACTTGATCCTATCAATTTTGAACCGAGCCAATCACCTGTTCAAGGTCTGAATTATTCTAAGAAGCAATCTCACTGACGAATGAAAATATAAATACATGGCTTTCCTCCCCCTATCTATGTGTGGCAGCAGCTATAACTAACGCCACATGCTTTTCACTCCATGTAGTTTGTACACTAATATATGCCCCAGCTCCCTCTGGCACCTGCAGAGCTAGAACTGCTACCCGATGCTACCGAATTTTTTGTTGCGCTGACCTCACAAGTTAGAAGTTCTCCTTGTGGAAATGGAACCGTGTTGTTGTCGTGTGGCTGAATTCTATTGCAAGTTCCCTGAGTGTTTTTGTAAGCGTCGGAGATCCACAATAGAAAACACCTGCAGAAGATTTATGCAGCACCATCTTAGTATATATATCTTTGTAATGTTAAGTAGGATTCGACACTTAAATTTTGATCAGGTGCACACAAAAAAATAAAAACAAATGTGACTCGCCTATACGAGCATTCTTGTGGGTATTTGCCAAATCAGAGTACACCTTTCTCCAGTTTGGCCTTGCAAAATGTGTCCGGATCTGTGAAACAGCGGTCAGGAAAGGAAGCAACCATGGTGTATCTGAATCTTATTGCAGTTAACAAAGGGAGGGAGAAGGGAGGGAGAAAAAAACCTTGCTGCCGGAGACGATATCCACACCATTTTTTGCGTGTTGGAGCGATTGAACCATGGCAATCAGAGCTGACCTCGCATCTCCTTCCTCGTACACACTGGTTAGGTAGTTGTGCATCTCTATTGCATTCTGTACAGCAAGAGATTAAGTTATTTTTCTTTTACAAAACTGAACTATGTGGGACGTTGCTGTTTACTGAAACAGTTTCGGTTGAGCAGTACATCGCTATCACATTCAGCAACTTCATTCATGACACCTTTGAACCATTCAAAGGAGCCTTGTTCCCTGGTAACCCAATAGAAGTAAGCTCGGCTTGGCCCGTTGCTCTTGAAGCTGCTGCCTGCCTCCTCGTCATTCATGCTTTGCTGCTCCTGTTGAATCAAATTCATTTTAGGCTTTTGTGCATCTGCACTCATGTATGAGAAATAACTTTTAGTGACTGAGTTACATTATTAGACTTTATGTTGTGCAGGAGATCCTTCAGTATGCTGATGAAAGGAGTTGCACCAATTCCAAGGCCAATAAGGAAAAGGATGTCGTATTTCTTGTAATTTTGAGCTGGTGCACCGAAAGGGCCATCAACAAAGATCTTGGGAAATCTAAATAAAGAAAGCCAAGTCACTAAAGTTAGTGCAATATCGCCTATATACATATCCTCAAGCAATTCCTTAAGAAAGCTTAAGGTATAATCACCTAGTATTCTCGTCCGCGCCTTCTGCTATGACTGTGGTCTCAAGTCTTGATAGTGTAGCCTTCTTGGAATTTACTTCTTCTTCACAGGCCTGCATGAATTATTATACTTTTTCATCAGTTAAGTAAAATATATAGAGTGTAAGCTCCTCACAAGTTGTACTTCTTCTATGCTCCCTCCTCACTTTTTCTACTGACCTTCCCAAATAGGTTCCTTAGTTCTGTTGTCCAGTCACCTAATGTGCGGATATGTACACTCAAGTAGTCGTCCCCAGGTGCAGAGGTGATGGAGAAGGGATGCCTGCAAACATTGAAGAAAATTTTGAAGCCAAAGCCTTGGAAAACTCATAACTTGGAAAATATGGATGATGGGATGGTACCATTCAAAAGGCGAGACGTCTGGGCATTTTACAAAGAGGTACATCCCACTTTTGTATTTGAAACTTGATGGCTTCTTCATGTAAAGAGAGAGAACATTTCCTGGGTAAATTGCTGCCTGCATGACACATAGAACCATGCATAATATTACCAGTTCTCTTGTGATACTTGCACTTTAAAATGTATACTGAGGAAACTTGTATGTTGTATACTTGTAGAATCTATAGCTTACCTTGATGACAGTCACTCCATAATTCTTCTCACGAACTCTTCTGGTGGCTCTCTCGCTGGCATAGAAGATAACAGGAACTGCTATGTACATCCATCCCTGTAGAAGCACATCCAAAGTTACAATTTCAATTTATGCACATTCATAACTACTCTTGCCAAACATAATTGAGAGCAAGAGCAATACCGTTTTCTTGTACCACGGCTTGGTGAGGAATAAGTAGTAGGAGTGCATCACCAGAAGGATGTATGCAAACACCAGCAGGTGGTGGGCATACCAGAAGGAATTGAAGCCAGCCAGGTGGTGCAGTGGCGATGGCAGCTTCACGACGCTCCTCCTGAAGGAGGTTGTCGCCAGTGTAAAGGAGAATGACATTATGAGGACCAGGAGGATACCAGTCCACCCTGGAGTGCTCGCGAACAGAGTTCCCCATGTTGGTTGAACATAGTTGAAGAAGGGCCCCAGCTTCTCCTGGAACTTGTCACTTGGGCAGGAGACCAGCCTTGGGAAGTCGCAGGTCAGGTGAACAACCGTATGCATACCCGCTCCAATTGCAATTCCAACCGCGATAACCTGGATACATTGCGATCGTTAAAGGGGGGCGTACTGTGCATTGCATGATGCAGATGCCGGTAAGATGTTCCTTGTATTGTCCTGGAATGGAAATGGCACAAGGGCTATGTACCTTGTGGAAGTTTATGTTGTCGTCAAATGGTATGACGGCGCTGAGTGCAGTCGACCGGAGTGCTGTTAGCGTGTTTCGGCACACCGGGAGGAGTATGAGGGCCATGTTCAGCTTGGTCGTCTCAGCGGCACCCTTGGCGATGCAGACACAGTACCCCATCACCTCGAAGACGGCCCGATTCCTGTACTGTATGAACTTGAATATGAAGAGGGCAATGTTGGCGACCCCCCACAGCGCCAGGAACCATATCCTCTTCCAGTTCTCGTGGATGAAGTCGACGGTCTCGTGAATCTGTTTCTGCATTGGGCTCCGGTGACTGGACGGAACCATTGTCTTGGCGAGGCTGGTTGACGCCTGGTCCATCTGATCCTGTGACCCCTCTTCCATCACCATCTTACGGAGTAGCTTCTCCAGCTGCCAAATCTGCATCAGGACAGAAGATGAGCATATATGTAAGCATGCTGGTGCTGCATCAGAAGAAGATAAGTTTTCATTTCTTGGCACCTCAATGTAGCCGCGGGCATCAGGGTCCAGCTCCTCCATGATGAGCGAGGCGTAGGTCGCAGCATGTTTCTTCAGCTTGGCAAGCTTGTTCGCCCCCGCGCTCAGCACTATGATCTGCACATGGAATGAAAACCCTGAAATTTCATAGAGGCTGGCTTTGTGGAGAAGGGCAGGCAGGTCCGGAGACGGCGTGCTACCGACCTCCTTGACCTCATCTTCTGTGAGCTTTCCGTCGCCGTTCTTGTCGCACCTGGTTGCAAAACAATCTCATCAAGACGCCGGCAGTGAGGTATCGCAACCGAAGAGAAGGTAAGGTAGACCTTTATTACATGTCAAAGAATATGCGTAGCCGTGCATCGAAGTTGTTGTCAGACATCTCTTCCCAGCACTCCTGGAGCTGCTCCTTGGTGAGTCCTTGTTCTGGGTCGATCTTCCTTCTCCTCGCCATCGCCACGAACACCTCGCTTGCGAATTCCTTGGAGTCCGCCATGCCTGTGAGAAGCAGAGCCGTTCTGGGCTTAGATATTCAGAGATGAAACAATGTGGCTGGTTAATGCTTTGCTGGCCAACGTAGACAGATGTAGACAGATTCAGTTTCAAGATGATACATTGCTAATTATCCTCTGATAAATAAACGATTGCGTTCCAGATCAACCAATGTGGCTGGCTAATGCTTTGCTGGCCAACCTGAAAATGAATCTGACATGTTTTGGAAAAGAGAGCAGAGCACTGCTGAATTCTGACATGCTTTGCCGGACCGTCAAGCTAGCAGGTATCAGAGATTCAGAGAGCATCGAGATTGCGGGAGCGGGAAGGCAACAAGAAAGGACGGCCGGTTGATCGGGGAAACGGACGTACCGATGCACTTGGCGAAGTTCTCCTGGTGGAGGCGGCCGTCGGCGCTCATCTCGTCGAAGCGCTTCTCGACGGACTTCCAGCCGTCCTTGCCGGCGGCGGCCTTGTCGAGGAAGCGGAGGCCCTTGAGCGCCGGCTGCGCGCTGGAGTGGGTGCGCTTGAGGCCCATGTCGGGCACGCGGAAGGAGGTGACCCTCGACGCCAGCCGCTTCATCCCGGACGTCAGCCGCGACGGCTGCTTCCGCATGGTGGGCGCCGAGTACGGGTGCGGCTGCGGCGGCGGCTGCTTATGATGCTCGCCGCCGAGCGGCACGTCCACGTACCCCTCCGACGACGACGCCATTGCGCGCTGCACCGGTGATGGCACCACCGCCCAAGCCCAATGCGAGGCCGCTGGTGGGCGTAGTAAATTTGGAAGGTGGGAGACGAGGTGGGGAGGGGAGGAGAAAGCGAGGAGAACTGTGGCGCGTGTTGCGGAGAGGGGTCGCGCCAATTTTAGCCGTTGCACTGCATGCGCGGCAAGGCCGGACGAGCCTAGCCTGCCGCTCGGCGTGTCTCTTCTTCCTTTTGTTTGGACCTGAGATGAGAGCGTGGCACGGGCACCTGTGGCCGTGGCGTGCCGTCCACGCGAGTCTGCCCTGCGCTGCACAGCCAGACGTGACTGTGCGACGTGAGTGCTGGTAGGTGCCATTCGCCAAAAGCGCCGCGCCCAAGTTTTTTTTGTGGAAAAAGCGTTCGGACGTAGAGTGATCTAAAAGTTCTTATTAGTAGCAAAACACTCCTGAAAAGTAAAAAAAAATACTCCCTCCGTCCCAAAAAAAATAAAGTTCTGAGATTTTTCTAGGTCAAAGTTACTAATATATATTTTTTGTAAAAATATCAAATCTATTATAAAGATTCACCGGAAGTGCAAAGCGCCCCAAACATAATAAAAACTAGGTGATTTCCCTGCACGTTGCTGCGGGAGCTTAAAGATTAATTTTGGACACATTCTATACGAATGAAATGACCTAAATCGAAAGCTATTACTTTTGAAAGTAATTATACGTAAACAAAGGGTATGCATGTATGTTGGATTATTGGAAATGGAACAATTAAATTGGCGTATGCATGTCCTACAAAATAGTTCTGGTGGATGATGACGTGTCATATTTGATGATGTGGAGGGCTGCATGTTGAGAGAATTAGACTTAGTGGGGATCAACTATTTATGTATTATAGATTACATCGAGTTCCATGGGCAACCGAACGACCATATCCGCCGCCAGAACGAGCACTACAAGAAATATGTCAACTTGCGACCATCACTATTGATCACTGAAAGGTCATTGTTTTCATTTGTGACCTTTTTGTGACAAAAAACAGATGGTCAAAACCTGGCGGTCGTAAACTGAAATAACGACCTTCTCTGTGAGAAGGTCCTAGACGTTTACGACCAAAACAAAAGGTCATTGGTTCTATGACCTTCGGTTTTGGTCGCTAGCTGTCTGTCCAGGCCACGTCGGATCTGACGTGGCAAGCTGATGTGGCAAAATTGCGACCAAATGAGAAGGTCGTTGATTACAATCAGCCCGTTCCAATTGGGGGTTTTACATGGGCCGAGCCCATTAATTCAGCCCATTTTATGTTTTTGCCCGTTAATTTTCGCTAGCTATATGGGCCTAGCCCAACAATTTGGCCTTTTTGTTTTCTAAGCCTTTTCCATTTTCTAGGCCTGAGCCTTTTTGCGGTCCATTTTCTATTTTTAAGACTTTTTTTGTTTCATCTTTGTCCAGCATTGTTTTGGCCAAAGCCTCTTCCAGCCCATCAATATTTTCAGCCCACTAATTCATAGGACTGGACAACAGAGAAATAGATGAGTTTTATTATTATTTTGCTATCAAAGCAATATTTGTTTCGCCGTACAATCATATATCATATATGTACATCTTCATCAGATTATGTATACATAAGCAGCAGCAACTAAAAAGAATGCCATTTATATCAAACGACAGCGAAGCAACAAAAAAGATATACTGTCATCACAACTCCAACAGACAACTAATGTACACTACCTACGAGAAGGCCAAACAGAAAAGGAATCGCTGAAAAGATGATCACTAGCTTAGATATTCAGAGACCACTGCCACATTGTCGATTGGATTTGGTTGCAGCCCTTCCATTTTGCTAAGAGCATCTTTCCAGCAGCATATCTTCTCATAACCTAAAAAGAGAACATAAACCAGCATAAGAATTTGAAACTTCTTGTCCTACCAAAATATTAGTACTTGTTTAAAACAAAGGATTATCAGCAAAAGTTATTTCCACAACCGTTCGGTGGATACTGATGGTAGTTAGTCGGTAGGCTGATTAGTTCAGTAAGTGTGTTAAATAACCAGGAGCATTTTCTCTAAAACTGGACCATTTTTCCTTAAAACTAAACCAGGTATATAGTTCAAAGTGTATTGAGCATGTGACACAAAGCATTTTCTCTATAGACTAAGATTTGAAGTTTTCCTCAGTGAAACATATGAACACAATAGGCTTCAGCTTTGATATAAAACCTGAAAACCTTTTTGGGACTATACAAAGGGTAAACAAAATGGGTAGCTTGCAAAGAAGGCGATACAAAGATATACAACAAGGCTCCAAGCACAAGCATCTCTACACAACAGTTAGACACATACCACATCTCACCCCAGAATAACAAATCACAAATAGAATAGCTAAACTAAGCAAGCACAAACATAGCAGGTACGAATCTGTTGCATCAAGCAAGGAAACAATGAAAGGCTCCGACGAATTTCCATCAAACCTTGTCCTGGCAGGACTAAAGAGCTATTGAATGTTATAAAGATACGTAAAGAATTAGCTATACTACACAGCATGACTAGCATCCAGCAAGCATTGACAAGACACAAATTTCGTTCACGAAATGATACGAGAATCAGAATCAGTACCATCTTAGCTTTAGTAGCATGTCAGTTTTTCCTGCTCCATGGCTATCATAAACAAAAACCCCTTGAAAACCTGAAGAAGATTAAACAAGGCTGCTTTAACAACACTAAGGAGATTTCACATGAAGGAAATATGCCCTAGAGGCAATAATAAAGTTGTTATTTATTTCCTTATATAATGATAAAAGTTTATTATTCATGCTAGAATTGTATTAACCGAAAACATAATACATGTGTGAATACATAGACAAACAGAGTGTCACTAGTATGCCTCTACTTGACTAGCTCGTTAATCAAAGATGGTTATGTTTCCTAACATGGACAAAGAGTTGTCATTTGATTAACGGGATCACATCATTAGTTAAATGATCTGATTGACATGACCCATTCCATTAGCTTAGCACTCGATCGTTTAGTATGTTGCTATTGCTTTCTTCATGACTTATACATGTTCCTATGACTATGAGATTATGCAACTCCCGTTTGCCGGAGGAACACTTTGTGTGCTACCAAACGTCACAACGTAACTGGGTGATTATAAAGGTGCTCTACAGGTGTCTCCAAAGGTACATGTTGGGTTGGCGTATTTCGAGATTAGGATTTGTCACTCCGATTGTCGGAGAGGTACCTCTGGGCCCTCTCGGTAATGCACATCACTGAAGCCTTGCAAGCATTGCAACTAATGAGTTAGTTGCGGGATGATGTATTACGGAACAAGTAAAGAGACTTGCCGGTAACGAGATTGAACTAGGTATGGGATACCGACGATCGAATCTCGGGCAAGTAACATACCGGTGACAAAGGGAACAACATATGTTGTTATGCGGTCTGACCGATAAAAGATCTTCGTAGAATATGTAGGAGCCAATATGAGCATCCAGGTTCCGCTATTGGTTATTGATCGGAGACGTGTCTCGGTCATGTCTACATTGTTCTCGAACCCGTAGGGTCCGCACGCTTAAGGTTACGATGACAGTTATATTATGAGTTTATACATTTTGATGTACCGAAGTTTGTTCGGAGTCCCGGATGTGATCACGGACATGACGAGGAGTCTCGAAATGGTCGAGACATAAAGATTGATATATTGGAAGCCTATGTTTGGATATCGAAAGTGTTCCGGGTGAAATCGGGATTTTACCGGAGTACCGGGAGGTTACCGGAACCCCCCGGGAGGTATATGGGCCTTAGTGGGCCTTAGTGGAAGAGAGGAGAGGTGGCCATAGATGGGCCGCACGCCCCTCCCCCCCTTGGTCCGAATAGGACAAGGAGAGGGGGCCGGCCCCCCTTCCTCCTCTCTCTCCTCTCTTCCCCCCTCCGCAAATCCTATTCCAACTAGGAAAGGGGGGGAGTCCTACTCCCGGAAGGAGTAGGACTCCTCCTGGCGCGCCTCCTCTTGGCCGGCCAGCCCCCCCCTTTGAGCCTTTATATACGGAGGCAAGGGGCACCCCTAGAGACACAAGTTGATCCACGTGATCATATTCTTAGCCGTGTG
Source organism: Triticum urartu (assembly GCF_003073215.2). Taxonomy (NCBI): domain Eukaryota; kingdom Viridiplantae; phylum Streptophyta; class Magnoliopsida; order Poales; family Poaceae; genus Triticum; species Triticum urartu. Next base: position 484,528,860 of record NC_053022.1, on the reverse strand, counting down.
CGGTGCCCCCTTCCACCATAGTCCTCGATAATATTGTAGCGGTGCTTAGGCGAAGCCCTGCGACGGTAGAACATCAAGATCGTCACCACGCCGTCATGCTGACGGAACTCTTCCCCGACACTTTGCTGGATCGGAGTCCGGGGATCGTCATCGAGCTGAACGTGTGCTAGAACTCGGAGGTGCCGTAGTTTCGGTGCTTGATCGGTCGGGCCGTGGAGACGTACGACTACATCAATCAAGTTAACGCTTCCATTGTCGATCTACAAGGGTACGTAGATCACACTCTCCCCCTCTCGTTGCTATGCATCACCATGATCTTGCGTGTGCGTAGGATTTTTTTTGAAATTACTACGAAACCCAACAGTGGCATCAGAGCCAGGTTTTATGTGTTGATGTTATATGCACGAGTAGAACACAAGTGAGTTGTGGGCGATATAAGTCATACTGCTTACCAGCATGTCATACTTTGGTTCGGCGGTATTGTTGGACGAAGCGGCCCGGACCGACATTACGCGTACGCTTACGCGAGACCGGTTCTCCCGACGTGCTTTGCACAAAGGTGGCTAGCGGGTGGCAGTTTCTCCAACTTTAGTTGAACTGAGTGTGGCTACGCCCGGTCCTTGTGAAGGTTAAAACAGCACCAACTTGACAAACTATCGTTGTGGTTTTGATGCGTAGGTAAGATTGGTTCTTGCTTAAGCCCGTAGCAGCCACGTAAAACTTGCAACAACAAAGTAGAGGATGTCTAACTTGTTTTTGCAGGGCATGTTGTGATGTGATATGGTCAAGACATGATGCTAAATTTTATTGTATGAGATGATCATGTTTTGTAACTGAGTTATCGGCAACTGGCAGGAGCCATATGGTTGTCGCTTTATTGTATGCAATGCAATCGCGCTGTAATGCTTTACTTTATCACTAAGCGGTAGCGATAGTCGTGGAAGCATGAGATTGGCGAGACGACAATGATGCTACGATGGAGATCAAGGTGTCACGCCGATGACGATGGTGATCACGACGGTGCTTCGAGGATGGAGATCACAAGCACAAGATGATGATGGCCATATCATATCACTTATATTGATTGCATGTGATGTTTATCTTTTATGCATCTTATCTTGCTTTGATTGACGGTAGCATTATAAGATGATCTCTCACTAATTATCAAGAAGTGTTCTCCCTGAGTATGCACCGTTGCGAAAGTTCTTCGTGCTGAGACACCACATGATGATCGGGTGTGATAGGCTCTACGTTCAAATACAACGGGTGCAAAACAGTTGCACACGCGGAATACTCAGGTTATACTTGACGAGCCAAGCATATACAGATATGGCCTCGGAACACGGAGACCGAAAGGTCGAGCGTGAATCATATAGTAGATATGATCAACATAGTGATGTTCACCAACGAAACTACTCCATCTCACGTGATGATTGGACATGGTTTAGTTGACTTGGATCACGTAATCACTTAGAGGATTAGAGGGATGTCTATCTAAGTGGGAGTTCTTTAAGTAATATGATTAATTGAACCTAAATTTATCATGAACTTAGTACTTGATAGTATCTTGCTTATGTATGTTTGATTGTAGATAGATGGCCCGTGCTGTTGTTCCGTTGAATTTTAGTGCGTTCCTTGAGAAAGCAAAGTTGAAAGATGATGGTAGCAATTACACGGACTGGGTCCGTAACTTGAGGATTATCCTCATTGTTGCACAGAAGAATTACGTCCTGGAAGCACCGCTGGGTGCCAGGCCTGCTGCTGGAACAACACCAGATGTTATGAACGTCTGGCAGAGCAAAGCTGATGACTACTCGATAGTTCAATGTGCCATGCTTTACGGCTTAGAACCGGGACTTCAACGACGTTTTGAACGTCATGGGGCATATGAGATGTTCCAGGAGTTGAAGTTAATATTTCAAGCAAATGCCCGGATTGAGAGATATGAAGTCTCCAATAAGTTCTATAGCTGCAAGATGGAGGAGAACAGTTCTGTCAGTGAGCATATACTCAAGATGTCTGGGTATTGTAATCACTTGATTCAACTGGGAGTTAATCTTCCGGATGATAGCGTCATTGACAGAATTCTCCAATCACTTCCACCAAGCTACAAGAGCTTCGTGATGAACTATAATATGCAAGGGATGAATAAGACTATTCCCGAGCTCTTCGCAATGCTGAAAGCTGCGAAGGTAGAAATCAAGAAGGAGCATCAAGTGTTGATGGTCAACAAGACCACTAGTTTCAAGAAAAAGGGCAAAGGGAAGAAGGGGAACTTCAAGAAGAACAGCAAGCAAGTTGCTACTCGAGAGAAGAAACCCAAGTCTGGACCTAAGCCTGAAACTGAGTGCTTCTACTGCAAGCAGACTGGTCACTGGAAGCGGAACTGCCCCAAGTATTTGGTGGATAAGAAGGATGGCAAGTTGAACAAAGGTATATGTGATATACATGTTATTGATGTGTACCTTACTAATGCTCGCAGTAGCACCTGGGTATTTGATACTGGTTCTGTTGCTAATATTTGCAACTCGAAATAGGGACTACAGATTAAGCGAAGATTAGCTAAGGACGAGGTGACGATGCGCGTGGGAAACGGTTCCAAAGTCGATGTGATCGCGGTCGGCGCGCTACCTCTACATCTACCTTCGGGATTAATATTAGACCTTAATAATTGTTATTTGGTGACAGCGTTAAGCATGAACATTATATCTGGATCTTGTTTGATGCGAGACGGTTATTCATTTAAATCAGAGAATAATGGTTGTTCTATTTATATGAGTAATATCTTTTATGGTCATGCACCCTTGAAGAATGGTCTATTCTTATTGAATCTCGATAGTAGTGACATACATATTCATAATGTTGAAGCCAAAAGATGCAGAGTTGATAATGATAGTGCAACTTATTTGTGGCACTGCCGTTTAGGTCATATCGGTGTAAAGCGCATGAAGAAACTCCATACTGATGGACTTTTGGAACCACTTGATTATGAATCACTTGGTACTTGCGAACCGTGCCTCATGGGCAAGATGACTAAAATGCCGTTCTCCGGTACTATGGAGAGAGCAACAGATTTGTTGGAAATCATACATACAGATGTATGTGGTCCGATGAATATTGAGGCTCGTGGCGGATATCGTTATTTTCTCACCTTCACAGATGACTTAAGCAGATATGGGTATATCTACTTAATGAAACATAAGCCTGAAACGTTTGAAAAGTTCAAAGAATTTCAGAGTGAAGTTGAAAATCATCGTAACAAGAAAATAAAGTTTCTACGATCTGATCGTGGAGGAGAATATTTGAGTTACGAGTTTGGTGTACATTTGAAACAATGCGGAATAGTTTCGCAACTCACGCCACCCGGAACACCACAGCGTAATGGTGTGTCCGAATGTCGTAATCGTACTTTACTAGATATGGTGCGATCTTTGATGTCTCTTACTGATTTACAGCTATCGTTTTGGGGTTATGCTTTGGAGACGGCTGCATTCACGTTAAATAGGGCACCATCAAAATCCGTTGAGACGACGCCTTATGAACTATGGTTTGGCAAGAAACCAAAGTTGTCGTTTCTGAAAGTTTGGGGCTGCGATGCTTATGTGAAAAAGCTTCAACCTGATAAGCTCGAACCCAAATCGGAGAAATGTGTCTTCATAGGATATCCAAAGGAGACTATTGGATACACCTTCTATCACAGATCCGAAGGCAAGACTTTTGTTGCTAAGTTCAGAAACTTTCTAGAGAAAGAGTTTCTCGCGAAAGAAGTGAGTGGGAGGAAAATAGAACTTGACGAGGTAACTGTACCTGCTCCCTTATTGGAAAGTAGTGCATCACAGAAAACTGTTTCTGTGACACCTACACCAATTAGTGAGGAAGCTAATGATAATGATCATGAAACTTCAGGACAAGATACTACTGAACCTCATAGATCAACCAGAGTGAGATCCGCGCCAGAGTGGTACGGTAATCCTGTTCTGGAAGTCATGCTACTAGATCATGATGAACCTACGAACTATGAAGAAGCGATGGTGAGCCCAGATTCCGCAAAATGGCTTGAAGCCATGAAATCTGAGATGGGATCCATGTATGAGAACAAAGTGTGGACTTTGGTTGACTTGCCCAATGATCGACAAGATATTGAGAATAAATGGATCTTCAAGAAGAAGACTGACGCCGACGGTAATATTACTGTCTACAAAGCTCGACTTGTCGCAAAAGGGTTTCGGCAAGTTCAAGGGATTGACTACGATGAGACCTTCTCACCCATAGCGATGCTTAAGTCTGTCCGAATCATGTTAGCAATTACCGCATTTTATGATTATGAAATTTGGCAGATGGATGTCAAAACTGCATTCCTGAATGGATTTTTGGAAGAAGAGTTGTATATGATGCAACCAGAAGGTTTTGTCGATCCAAAGGGAGCTAACAAAGTGTGCAAGCTCCAGCGATCTATTTATGGACTGGTGCAAGCCTCTCGGAGTTGGAATAAATGCTTTGATAGTGTGATCAAAGCATTTGGTTTTATACAGAATTTCGGAGAAGCCTGTATTTACAAGAAAGTGAGTGGGAGCTCTGTAGCATTTCTGATATTATATGTGGATGACATATTACTGATTGGAAATGATATAGAATTTCTGGATAGCATAAAGGGATACTTGAATAAGAGTTTTTCAATGAAAGACCTCGGTGAAGCTGCTTACATATTAGGCATTAAGATCTATAGAGATAGATCAAGACGCTTAATTGGACTTTCACAAAGCACATATCTTGACAAAGTTTTGAAGAAGTTCAAAATGGATCAAGCAAAGAAAGGGTTCTTGCCTGTGTTACAAGGTGTGAAGTTGGAGTCAGACTCAATGCCCGACCACTGCAGAAGATAGAGAGAAAATGAAAGATGTTCCCTATGCTTCAGCCATAGGCTCTATCATGTATGCAATGCTGTGTACCACACCTGATGTGTGCCTTGCTATAAGTCTAGCAGGGAGGTACCAAAGTAATCCAGGAGTGGATCACTGGACAGCGGTCAAGAACATCCTGAAGTACCTTAAAAGGACTAAGGATATGTTTCTCGTGTATGGAGGTGACAAAGAGCTCATCGTAAACGGTTACGTTGATGCAAGCTTTAACACTGATTCGGACGATTCTAAATCGCAAACCGGATACGTGTTTACATTAAATGGTGGAGCTGTCAGTTGGTGCAGTTCTAAACAAAGCATCATGGCGGGATCTACATGTGAAGCAGAGTACATAGCTGCTTCAGAAGCAGGAAACGAAGGAGTCTGGATGAAGGAGTTCATATCCGATCTAGGTGTCATACCTAGTGCATCGGGTCCAATGAAAATCTTTGTGACAATACTGGTGCAATTGCCTTGGCGAAGGAATCCATATTTCACAAAAGAACCAAGCACATCAAAAGACGCTTCAATTCCATCCGGGATCTAGTCCAGGTGGGATACATAGAGATTTGCAAGATACATACGGATCCGAATGTAGCAGACCCGTTGACTAAGCCTCTTCCACGAGCAAAACATGATCAGCACCAAGGCTCCATGGGTGTTAGAATCATTACAGTATAATCTAGATTATTGACTCTAGTGCAAGTGGGAGACTGAAGGAAATATGCCCTAGAGGCAATAATAAAGTTGTTATTTATTTCCTTATATCATGATAAAAGTTTATTATTCATGCTAGAATTGTATTAACCGGAAACATAATACATGTGTGAATACATAGACAAACAGAGTGTCACTAGTATGCCTCTACTTGACTAGCTCGTTAATCAAAGATGGTTATGTTTCCTAACCATGGACAAAGAGTTGTCATTTGATTAACGGGATCACATCATTAGTTGAATGATCTGATTGACATGACCCATTCCATTAGCTTAGCACCCGATCGTTTAGTATGTTGCTATTGCTTTCTTCATGACTTATACATGTTCCTATGACTATGAGATTATGCAACTCCCGTTTGCCGGAGGAACACTTTGTGTGCTACCAAACGTCACAACGTAACTGGGTGATTATAAAGGTGCTCTACAGGTGTCTCCAAAGGTACATGTTGGGTTGGCGTATTTCGAGATTAGGATTTGTCACTCTGATTGTCGGAGAGGTATATCTGGGCCCTCTCGGTAATGCACATCACTAAAGCCTTGCAAGCATTGCAACTAATGAGTTAGTTGCGGGATGATGTATTACGGAACGAGTAAAGAGACTTGCCAATAACGAGATTGAACTAGGTATGGGATACCGACGATCGAATCTCGGGCAAGTAATATACAGGTGACAAAGGGAACAACGTATGTTGTTATGCGGTCTGACCGATAAAAGATCTTCGTAGAATATGTAGGAGCCAATATGAGCATCCAGGTTCCGCTATTGGTTATTGACCGGAGACGTGTCTCAGTCATGTCTACATTGTTCTCGAACCCGTAAGGTCCGCACGCTTAAGGTTACGATGACAGTTATATTATGAGTTTATACATTTTGATGTACTGAAGTTTGTTCGGAGTCCCGGATGTGATTACGGACATGACGAGGAGTCTCGAAATGGTCGAGACATAAAGATTGATATATTGGAAGCCTATGTTTGGATATCGGAAGTGTTCCGGGTGAAATCGGGATTTTACCGGAGTACCGGGAGGTTACCGGAACCCCCCGGGAGGTATATGGGCCTTAGTGGGCCTTAGTGGAAGAGAGGAGAGGTGGCCATAGATGGGCCGCGCGCCCGTCCTCCCCTTGGTCCCAATAGGACAAGGAGAGGGGGCCGGCCCCCCTTCCTCCTCTCTCTCCTCTCTTCCCCCCTCCGCGAATCCTATTTCAACTAGGAAAGGGGGGAGTCCTACTCCCGGAAGGAGTAGGACTCCTCCTGGCGCGCCTCCTCTTGGCCGGCCAGCCCCCCCCTTTGAGCCTTTATATACGGAGGCAAGGGGAACCCCTAGAGACACAAGTTGATCCACGTGATCATATTCTTAGCTGTGTGCGGTGCCCCCTTCCACCATAGTCCTCGATAATATTGTAGCGGTGCTTAGGCGAAGCCCTGCGATGGTAGAACATCAAGATCGTCACCACGCCGTCGTGCTGACGGAACTCTTCCCCGACACTTTGCTGGATCGGAGTCCGGGGATCGTCATCGAGCTGAACGTGTGCTAGAACTCGGAGGTGCCGTAGTTTCGGTGCTTGATCGGTCGGGCCGTGGAGACGTACGACTACATCAACTAAGTTAACGCTTCCGTTGTCGATCTACAAGGGTACGTAGATCACACTCTCCCCCTCTCGTTGCTATGCATCACCATGAACTTGCGTGTGCGTAGGAAATTTTTTGAAATTAGTACGAAACCCAACACCACAGGCAACAACATCAAGCAGTTCTGTTATGGAACTCAACATGAATTGAAGTAAAACAAAAACTGAATATTCTGAACCTTGACGCCATTCCCATCAGATTTAGCACCCCATAAACACTTGTATAAACAGACAAAATAGAACATAGAGATCATAACAGGGGTTTAGGATAGTGCCCTCAAACTTGTATGTGTCAAGTATTTAGAAACAAAACAATGTCACATTTATGGAAATAGAGGGACTAAAAAGATATATGAGCATAAGGTCTTCAATAAGTAGACTCAAAGGCACATGACATCATAGAGAAGATAAAAGCACAAGATGACTGCAGTGACTAGGCTACAAGTTAATACAATTAACACAAGTTAATGCAAGTCTGATGTACTACTCAGGCTAAGAAGAAGCAGGTACAGTAGTAGTTTTAGCACACTAGTACATGTGTTAAAATGGAAGCATCGTTGCTGGGTTATATTAATAAATAATCCAAGTGTTGCAACGGCGAACAAAATTTAAAAAAATCTATACACATTCATAGACCACAACACATTTACCGACATTGATGGACTGGACAAACCTAACACATACTTATCATACTAACTAGTAGGATGCCCGTGCTACGCTACTGGGTCACACAAGATTTCGCTTCATCCATTTGGTAACCTAAGAGGAGATTAGACAAATTTGAACTGTAGCTACCTTATTGTTTGCTCTTTATTTTTCCCAAAAATCATTTATAGTTACATAATTATCTATTTAAGCATAAATACATGGTTTGGTGGCGATACGTCGAGTTTTGGATGGTGGCCTAGAGCCCCAAGTCCAAAGCGCATAAACTCGCATGCCCACCGCGTGGTCACCGCGTGACCTTGGTGTTGACATGCGTTCTGGGAGGTCTAGGCATGTCTAGTGGGTTGGGCACTCCCCAGGTAGGTGCTAGGAAGAAAATTACAACAGAAGAATCTCACGAGGAGACCGACCTATGCTCAAAGATGAATTAATAGCCAAGTGTTTGATTAGCGCTACGGGAAATGCACATGGCCAATGGGCGTGAGTTTTGGCTGAGGATGATCATCTACTAAGAGGAATGTCTTCATAAATTTTCAGCTCAAAAGAAGGATCCTAGGTGGTACTTGCTTTGCAAAGTACCACACTGGACCAAAATATGAATGTTGAAGCTGGGCTCAAAATAATGAATGGATTTAGCTGAAATTTGGTGGAGGATGGTTATTTGGGCATAGTAAAGCACTGTAGAAAATTGATACCATTTGGACATGCCAAAGTGGTACTTCCTTCACAATGCTCTTCTCTGGACAGAAACTTGGAAAAATTAGCGAGAGAAATTGGATGAATGAAATGAGCTCAAATTTGGTGTAGGTAAGTTACATAGGTATGGTCATGCGCTTGTAAATTTTCAAATCATTTGGGTACCTAGCTAGTACTTACTTCACAAAGCTTCTCTCGAGGTAGAAACTTTGGAAATTTCCTGAGAAAGATTTACCAGGAAAATGGAGCTGAATATTATCATGCGGCAATGATTTGGGTATGGAAAAGTGCCCAAAAATTTTGAGGGTAATAGGAGGGGTCTAGATAACACTTGCTTTGCAACGTGCCAATCTGGCCATAAAATATAAATTGAACCTGGGATCACATAGATGATTTAAATGAGCTGCAATTTGGAGGAGAGTGATAATTTGGGCATATGAAGGAATTGTATAAATTTGGATATATAAAAAAGGTACTTCCTTCACAATGCTTCTAGGTGGACAAAAACTTTGAAAATTTGCCGAGGAAGATTTGCTAGGAAAATGGAGCTAAATTTTGTCATGAGGCAATGATTTGGATAGGAAAAAGTGCCCAAAAATTTTGAGGGCAATGAAGAATATATAAATAGCACTTCCTTCATAAAGTGCTGTTGTGAACAGAATAGAAAAATGAATATTGTTGAATTATTTTTGAACTAGGCAAGGAAGGATTTTTACATATTTTCGAAGATATGACCCAAGGAATTTATGAGATTTTTTGTGAATTTTGGGAATGACAGAAATACAGGTTGCTTCACAACCTAGGGCCAAAATTGACACATGGACATGACACATAGGCGAAACTAATGAGGTGGCGCCAAGTCATACCAATCCACCACAATTTACAAGGTTATGACCATCTATATTGGTCATGATCAGCTAGAAATAAGGCAGCGGAATAGTGTTGTCTGCTTTATGACCATTTCGTGTGAGGAAATTACGACCTTTCTAACCAAAATGGTCAATATAGTTTAGGGTTTGGAGCCCCCCGGATTTTGACCAATTGGTCTCAAATGGTCATAGATCTATGACCAATTCTTCCAGGGTCACTGACAGAAGGTCACTAGTTGACATATTTCTTGTAGTGGAGCCGCCGACAGATCGTTGCCGCCGCTCTCATACCGGAGTCGGCCTGACCTTGTCGATGACAGTCGTGAAGTCTTCATGCACGTGCCCCTAAGGACAAGCATTCGGGAGCCACAATCGTCATCATTGAATCCATGAATTGATCTGAAGAACTTGATATCAAATTTCGCCCTAACAAGAACCCCTAACCTTGCCGCTCCGAGGAGCTGGCAGGAATCTACGCCGGAGCTCCGTCTTATCCGTCCCGACGAATGAACTTGAGGAGGATCGGAGCCCACAAGACTGACTCGAAGAAGAAGCGCCGCCATCCGTCCGTATGCCGCCCTTGCGAGAACCAAAACCCTACCTATCTAAGCCAAGGCACCAGGAATTCCCTCCCCGCCACCGGCCGCTGGAGCGGCAAGCGGAGGGGAGGCGAATCCACGTGCTTGCCGACGAAGATCGAAGGGAAGAAAGCTTTCTCTAGTAGCCTTGCGAGAGGGAAAGAAAAAGCTGCACAATATGTTGGGAAGCGTAGCATGCAATTTCAAAAAAATTCCTACGATCACGCAAGATCTATCTAGGAGATGCATAGCAACGAGAGGGGGAGAGTGTGTCCACGTACCCTCGTAGACCGAAAGCGGAAGCGTTAGGTTAACACGGTTGATGTAGTCGAACATCTTCACGATCCAACCGATGTAGTACCGAACGTACGGCACCCCCGAGTTCAGCACACGTTCAGCTTGATGACGTCCCTCGAACTCTTGATCCAGTAGAGGGTCAAGGGAGAATTTCCTCAGCACGATGGCGTGGTGACAGTGATGGTGATGTGATCCGCGCAGGGCTTCGCCTAAGCACTACGACGCTATGAGCGGAGGAGTAAACTATGGAGGAGGGCACCGTACATGGCTAAGAGAATCACTGTTGTACTTTGGGGTGCCCCCTGCCCTCGTATATAAAGGAGGGGAGGAGGATGCCGGCCACCAGGGGCGCGCCATAAGGGGGGGGACTGACTAGGACTCCCACTCCTAGTCGCCCCCCCTTCCTTTCTATCGGAGGGGAAAAGTGAAGGAGAGGGAGAGAGGAAAAGGAAAGGGGGCCGCGCCCCCTCCCCCTTGTCCAATTCGGACTCCCTTGGGGGTGGGGACGCCACCCTTGCGGGCTCCCCTCTCTCTCCCCTATGGCTCATGAAGGCCCATTACTTCCCCGGGGGTTCCGGTAACCCTTCAGTACTCCGATAAATGTCTGAAATGTCCCAAAACCATTCCGGTGTCCGAATACCTTCGTCCAATATATCAATCTTTACCTCTCGACTATTTTGAGACTCCTCGTCATCTCTGTGATCTCATCCGGAACTCCGAACAATCTTCGGTCACTAAAAACACGTTACTCATAATACAAATCCTCATCGAACGTTAAGTGTGCGGACCCTACGGGTTCGAGAACTATGTAGACATGACCGAGACACATCTCCGGTCAATAACCAATAGCAGAACATGGATGCTCATATTGGTTCCTACATATTCTACGAAGATCTTTATCGGTCAAACCGTAATGAGAACATACGTAATTCCCTTTGTCATCGGTATGTTACTTGCCCGAGGTTCGATCATCGGTATCCTCATACCTAGTTCAATCTCGTTACCAGCAAGTCTCTTTACTCGTTCCGTAATGCATCATCCCGTAACTAACTAATTAGTCACATTGCTTGCAAGGCTTGATGTGCATTACTGAGAGGGCCCAGAGATACCTCTCTGATACACTGAGTGACAAATCATAATCTTGATCTATGCCAACCCAACAAACACCTTCGGAGACACATGTAGAACATCTTTATAATCACCCAGTTACATTGTGACATTTGATAGCACATAAGGTATTCCTCCGGTATTCAGGAGTTACATAATCTCATAGTCACAGGAATATGTATAAGTCATGAAGAAAGCAATAGCAATAAAACTTAACGATCATTATGCTAAGCTAACGGATGAGTCTTGTCCATCACATCATTCTCCTAATGATGTGATTCGTTCATCAAATGACAACACATGTCTATTGTCAGGAAACTTAACCATCTTTGATTAATGAGCTAGTCTAGTAGAGGCATACTAGGGACACTTTGTTTTGTCTATGTATTCACACATGTATCAAGTTTCCGGTTAATACAATTCTAGCATGAATAATAAACATTTATCATGATATAAGGAAATATAAATAACAACTTTATTATTGCATTTAGTTCATATTTCCTTCAGTCTCCCTTTTGCACTTCCAACATGGTGTATCAGGTCGCCATCTTACACGCACACATATTTTAACCTCACAAAATAATCCGTGAAGGGGAATTTTTAAGCCTGGCCTCCATTTCCATTACAATCATGGCTGGCTCCCTTGTGTGGTGGTAAAAGTTGGCTCGCACATGGGTAATTTAGTGGTTGGGGTACAAAGCAGCCATAGGTCCATAGTGGAAACGGAAAATTCTGTATTCACAGAAACAGAAAGCGCCATTACATATATGTTCTGCCACAAAAATATCGTTTCGTTTTTTTATTGCCGCCTACACAAATCAGTTCTTGCTTCCATATTACCTCCCCGTTTTCGTTTTTCGCCGGAAAAGCAGAAAGTTTTCACTCTGTTTTCATCCCGGTATTAACCAAACCAGCAACACAAATACTAAAAATAAAAATATCAAAATCTTTGGAGCTGGTCATCATCATCACCCCTGAATGGGTTGATGGTGCAATGTCGCATATTGCCACAACGCCGGAATCAACATCTCCCTGTTGATCGTAGACGAGAAATCATCAAGGCAATCGAACACCCTACAGAAGAAGTCATCACCATCGAAAGAGCCGAAGATCCGAAACCAAACATCTATTAATTCGCATAGGTCTCATGCTCGTAGACAAGAAATCATCAAGGCAATCGAACACCCTACAAAAGAAGTCATCACCATCGAAAGAGCCAAAGATCCAAAACCAAACATCTATTAATTTGCATAGGTCTCATCAGAGGCCGCATCAAAATTGTGAAGACGGAAGACGAGGCTCAAGGGCCAAACTGCACAGGAGTGTTGACGTCGTCGCACCAACAAATCCCTGCAAACAATAACCTCATTGGCTAGAAAAGTCAGTAAAAATATACTATGAAGCCATTGAAGCTGGCACAGGGGACGATGTTGAGATTGTGAGGCTCAAGAAGACCGTTGCCGCCACTGTAGACGACACACCGTCACAGGAGACTTTCTTCACTTATCCAGATCTGAAAACCACAAAATAGTATTTTCAGGATCAACAGCGTCGAGTCGGTTAATCTCTGTTGGAAAGTATGTATGCCAAGCATTTTATAGAGAATCAACTTGTGGTTGGATGGATGGTGGTAACTCAGCCACCAGAAATCAAACCATAGATTTGACATCATGTCTTGTAAAAACAGAATATTCTTTCGGCGCAAGGTGGCGTTTTCTATGATAGTGTGGCGCATGTGATGATTTCATCGATCTCAGACCTGCCTGCTCAGTGTTTCAGAAATGCACATCAGGATTTGCGTATTTGCATATATGTGAGGGTGAATGTACTTGTGTAGTATATGCGAGTTTGTGCGTCTGCCGTTAGTTTCTTAAAATAAACATTTTGTAGCGATCCAACAATAATTAATTTTACAACCCAAACCACGAGCCTTCTCTTCCGCTCTCGAGTGCGCACCCGAGCCCTCGCTTGGTTTCTTCACAGTCGCAACGCCACCGCCGCTCCCCACATCCCGGTTGCGGCTCTGTACCTCTCACGCTCCTTTCCCTATCCTCCGTCCCATCCTTGCAGCGCCTCAGCCCGCGCTCAACCACGACTCGCCTCCTCCTCACGCCCCTGCTCCGCCTACAGTTGTTGCCGCCACCAGCTTTATTCCGAGTCGGCTGTGACTGTGGGGTCTGATCTGTGTTAGCTGTGGACTAAGGTTGGAATTATTAATTTGTGCATATATGTGTTCGACTGGCTAATCTGTGTTTGGCATGTATACGGGTTGAAAATATGTGATAGTGTTAGATAGTGCACAATTTCGGCATATATGAGTGGAAGAGGAGAAGAAGACATTGAGCAATAATGAGCATGTATTTTGGTAACCGAGAGCATGTGAAATTGTTGGTTGATCTATAAAAATGCGATAGTGTTAGATAGTGAGCAATTTCGACATATGTGACGGTTTTTGAGAGCAAATTTCTTTTTCAGTTCATGTATATGTTGTGAAGCAAGCAAGTTCAACATACATGTTGTGTATATCATTTTCATTGTTTTGTTTTACAAAAGGTGTACTCATGTGTTATTTGTCTTTGTTTGTAGATGTGTCCGACGGCGACCAAGTTTTGTCGTTCTCCATTAGCGGATGAGGACAAAATGAGAGATCACCATAGTTTTACATGCAAGAATGTGAGGGTGCCAACTCCAACATCTCAAGCTGGTCCCTCTCAAGTTAACATTGTGGACAATGATGCTCAAGTTACACATGCGGCGAGTCATGGTAAAGGCAGGAAGAAGAAGTCACGTCCTTATTCACCTAGGCCAACGACGACCAAAAAGGTGTCAAGTGAGAGTAGTCGAAAAACAACATTAAAGCTAATGGTAGACATGTTTGACTCTATGACAGCTGAGCTCAAAGCTGATCCTGATCCTGTGAGACAGGAGATTCAAGAGATGTTGGCCATGGTGATTGCGGATGGAGGTGTGCCTGGTGGAGTGGTGGTGATGAGCATTTCTATGCTTCACAACTTTTCATGAAAGGAATATCGTGGTGTATTCAGTTGTTTAGAGGAGGATGGTGCTGCTGTGAGGCTTGAGTGGCTGTGACGAAGAATAACTAGCGAGCAACTCAGATGTGTTATTTGCTTTGAAACAATTGTCTTCTTTGGGCACCAGTAGTGTTGACATGGACTATTTGCTGTCAACTCGTGTTATTGTCATGAACAATTTGATGTCAACTCGTATTGTTGTCATGAACTATCAGTTTGAACTAGCCTTAAATCACATAGACCAGACGATATATAGCGCGTAAGTCCTGGGCGTTGCTTGGTTATGTTTACTCATCAACTGTATTCTGGCCACCATACAACCACATCTTAAGCCTGCGTTCGGGACAGGAACATACACACACTCATCAAGCTGTGTGCCAACAGTCGAACATAATCCGTCGTAGTCTAGGTGGTTAGGATACTCGGCTCTCACCCGAGAGACCCGGGTTCAAGTCCCGGCGACGGAATTATTTTTGTGGTTTTTTCCTACGCTGGTGCGTTTCTTACAACGTCCAAAAGCAGCAGCACTGAAGACATCTTTTCTGCATGTAGCGTATCGTCAACAATTTATGCCCGAAGCAAGACTGCACGGTACGCGCTGGCCCTCCCTGCCGCCTCGCCTCCCAATCCTCGCCTATTTATTGGTCCGCTTCGCTGCCCGGCGATTCAACCGCTCAGTTGGACGCCTCCCACAGGTACTATCTCGATTTCACGATTGATTGATTGGTATCACATGCTCTTCCCTTCATTCATCTTTACACGAGCATGTCCGGATTCCCGCGCGGAAACTCCCCTCTGCACGCGCATGATACCTGCGAAAATGCGCGTTGTTGATTGTTCGATCCTGGTTGGTGACCCAAATGCATGGCAATGGCGTCAGAGAAACACAAATCCGCGTCGCCGGTAATGTATGCCGATCTCAGCCTGGTTTGGTTTGGTCCTCATGTGTTTTGATTGGGAACGGGTGGCGAGATAGTGTATTGATTAGTAGGAAGAAATCGATCGATTGATCGATCGGCCGGTCGGTCGATGCCTTGGCTCTGAGGCACAGCACGCGGTTCCGCGCGGTCACCGCGTTCCTCGGCGTGCTCTCCTTCGTCCTCGCCGTCGTCGCCGAGCTCAAGAAGCTAATTCTGTTAGCTGGCTCCGTCGCTACCACGTCGCTATGCGTGCATGCAAATGATCGATGTCCCATTCGATCGCAGCCGCCGTACCGGATGCCGATCAGAGGCGCGGACGTGGTCGTCTGCCGGCTCCCGCCGGACCCGACGGTGGCGCTGGGCGCCCTGTCCGCGCTCGCCGCCGCGTGCTGCGCCGGGATCGGCGCCGTCTCCGTCTTCTTCCCCTACGACGGCAGGTCCATCCCCAGGAAGGCCTCTTCGACTACACGCCATGCTCCACGTCTTCTTCCATCTCGCCATGTAATGGATCGAATCCACCAAGCACCGCGTCGTACCGTCGTAATATAATTACACCGGCAATATGAATTTTTTTTCGTTTTTTTTCTAGTGGCGCCACGGTGGCCGGGATAGGGACGACGACGTGGGCGACAGCGACGGAGGCCATGCACCACGTCCGGAACGTGCACCGCAACCTCGGGTACGCCTGCCCGACGGCCGAGACTGGGCTGCTCGGCGCCGCCGCGTTCCTCGACCTCGACGCCTCGCTCTTCTGGCTCATATGCGTCATGCTCGTTGGCAACGTCACGGAGGACTACTTCGACGGCCGGGACGAGATCGGCGGCGACGGAGGCGCAGGGACAGGAGAGAAGTGAACCTCAGTTTTCACAATATGCGGCATCCACATACACATTGTAAATTTGTGACAACGCAAACATGCAACACAATACGCGTCATCTTCATGTCGAGGACTTTTGTACGTTTATTGTGCATCAATTGCACGGTTCGCATTTGGCGTATCAGAGCATCTCCACTCGCCCCCTTCCCCTGTTGAGGAACGTAATAATTTTAAAAAAAATTCTACGCACACACAAGATCATGATGATGCATAGCAACGAGAGGGAGAATGTGTCCACGTACCCTCGTAGACCAAAAAATGGAAGCGTTAGCACAACGCGGTTGATGTAGTCGTACGTCTTCACGATCCGACCGGTCAAGTACTGAACGCACGGCACCTCCGAGTTCTGCACACGTTCAACTCGACGACATCCCTCGAACTCCGATCCAGCTGAGCTTTGAGGGAGAGTTCCGTCAGCACGACGGCGTGGTGACGATGTTGATGTTCTACCGTCGCAGGGCTTCGCCTAAGCACCGCTACGATATTATCGAGGTGGACTATGATGGAGAGGGGCACCGCACACAGCTAAAAGATCCAAGAGAACAATTGTTGTGTCTCCAAGGGGTGCCTCCCTCCCCGTATATAAAGGAGTGGAGAAGGAGGAGGGGGCATGCCACCCTAGGCGCGCCCCATGAGGAGTCCTACTCCCACCAGGAGGACTCCCCCTTTTCCATGTGGGAATAGGAGAGGAGAGGGAAGCAGGGAGAAGGGAAAGGAAAGGCCCCCCCCTCCTTGTCCAATTCGGACTAGGGGGGAAGGGGGCGCGTGGCTGCCCTTTGGCCGCCCCTCCTCTTCTCCATTAGGGCTCAATAGGCCCATTAGTCTCCCCGGGGGGTTTCGGTAACCCCCAGTACTCCGGTATATGCCCGAAACTCCCTGAAACCATTCCGGTGTCCGAACATGGTCGTCCAATGTATCGATCTTTATGTCTCAACCATTTCGAGACTCCTCGTCATGTCCGTGATCATATCCGGGATTCCGAACTACCTTCGGTACATCAAAAACCATAAACTCATAATATAACCGTCATCGAACTTTAAGCGTGCGGACCCTATGTGTTCGAGAACTATGTAGACATAACTGAGACACGTCTCTAGTCAATAACCAATAGCGGAACCTGGATGCTCATATTGGCTCCTACATATTCTACGAAGATCTTTATCGGTCAAACCGCATAACAACATACGTTGTTCCTTTTGTCATCGGTATGTTACTTGCCCGAGATTCGATCATCGATATCTCAATACCTAGTTCAATCTCGTTACCGGCAAGTCTCTTTACTCATTCTGTAACACATCATTCCGCAACTAACTCATTAGTTGCAATGCTTGCAAGGCTTAAGTCATGTGTATTACCGAGTGGGCCCAGAGATACCTCTCCGACAATCGGAGTGACAAATCCTAATCTCAAAATACGCCAACCCAACAAGTACCTTCGGAGACACCTGTAGAGCACCTTTATAATCATCCAGTTACGTTGTGACGTTTGGTAGCACACAAAGTGTTCCTCTGGTAAACAGGAGTTGCATAATCTCATAGTCATAGGAACATGTATAAGTCATGAAGAAAGCAATAGCAACAAACTAAACGATCAAGTGTTAAGCTAACAGAATGGGTCAAGTCAATCACGTCATTATCCTAATGATGTGATCCCGTTAATCAAATGACAACTCTTTGTCTATGGCTAGGAAACATAACCATCTTTGATCAATGAGCTAGTCAAGTAGATGCATACTAGTGACATTCTGTTTGTCTATGTATTCACACATGTATCATGTTTCCGGTTAATACAATTATAGCATGAATAATAAACATTTATCATCATATAAGGAAATAAATAATAAGTTTATTATTGCCTCTAGGGCATATTTCCTTCAGTCTCCCACTTGCACTAGAGTCAATAATCTAGATTACACAGTAATGACTCTAACACCCATGGAGCCTTGGTGCTGATCATGTTTTGCTCGTGGAAGAGGCTTAGTCAACGGGTCTGCTAAAGGAAATATGCCCTAGAGGCAATAATAAAGTTATTATTTATTTCCTTATATCATGATAAATGTTTATTATTCATGCTAGAATTGTATTAACCGGAAACATAATACATGTGTGAATACATAGACAAATACAGTGTCACTAGTATGCCTCTAATTGACTAGCTCGTTAATCAAAGATGGTTATGTTTCCTAACCATGAACAAAGAGTTGTTATTTGATTAACGGGATCACATCATTAAGTGAATGATCTGATTGACATGACCCATTCCATTAGCTTAGCACCCGATCGTTTAGTATGTTGCTATTGCTTTCTTCATGACTTATACATGTTCCTATGACTATGAGATTATGCTACTCCCGTTTGCCGGAGGAACACTTTGTGTGCTACCAAACGTCACAACGTAACTGGATGATTATAAAGGAGCTCTACAGGTGTCTCCAAAGGTACATGTTGGGTTGGCGTATTTCGAGATTAGGATTTGTCACTCCGATTGTCGGAGAGGTATCTCTGGGCCCTCTCGGTAATGCACATCACTTAAGCCTTGCAAGCATTCCAACTAATGAGTTAGTTGCGGGATGATGCATTATAGAACGAGTAAAGAGACTTGCCGGTAACGAGATTGAACTAGGTATTGGAATACCGACGATCGAATCTCGGGCAAGTAACATACCGATGACAAAGGGAACAACGTATGTTGTTATGCGGTCTGACCGATAAAGATCTTCGTAGAATATGTAGGAGCCAATATGAGCATCCAGGCTCCGTTATTGGTTATTGACCGGAGACATGTCTCGGTCATGTCTACATTGTTCTCGAACCCGTAGGGTCCGCACGCTTAAGGTTACGATGACAGTTATATTATGAGTTTATGCATTTTGATGTACCGAAGTTTGTTCGGAGTCCCGGATGTGATCACGGACATGACGAGGAGTCTCGAAATGGTCGAGACATAAAGATTGATATATTGGAAGCCTATGTTTGGATATCGGAAGTGTCCCGGGTGAAATCGGGATTTTATCGGAGTACCGGGAGGTTACCGGAACCCCCCGGGAGCTAGATGGGCCATAGTGGGCCTTAGTGGAAAAGAGAAGGGGCTGCCCAAAGTGGGTTGCGCGCCCCTCCCCTCCCTTGGTCCGAATAGGACAAGGAGAGGGGGCCGGCCACCCTCTCTCTCTTCCCCCCTGCGCGAATCCTATTCCAACTAGGATTAGGGGGGGGGGGGATCCTACTCCCAGAGGGAGTAGGACTCTCCTGGAGCGCCTCTCCTAGGCCGGCCGCACCCCCCCCCTTTAGTCCTTTATATACGGAGGCAGGGGCACCCCAGACACACACAAGTTGATCCACATGATCATATTCTTAGCCGTGTGCGGTGCCCCCTTCCACCATAGTCCTCGATAATATTGTAGCGGAGTTTAGGCGAAGCCTTGCTGCAGTAGTACATCAAGATCGTCACCACGCCGTCGTGCTGACGGAACTCCTCCCCGACACTTTGCTGGATCGGAGTCCGGGGATCGTCATCGAGCTGAACGTGTGCTAGAACTCGGAGGTGCCGTAGTTTCGGTGCTTGATCGGTCGGGCCGTGAAGACGTACGACTACATAAACCAAACGCTTTCGTTGTCGATCTATAAGGTACATAGATCATACTCTCCCCTCTCGTTGCTATGCATCACTATGATCTTGCGTGAGCGTAGGAAAATTTTGAAATTACTACGAAACCCAACATCTGCAACATTCAGATCCGTATGTATCCTGCAAATCTCTATGTCTCCCACCTGGACTTGATCCCGGATGGAGTTGAAGCGCCTTTTGATGTGCTTGGTCCTCTTGTGAAATCTGGATTCCTTTGCAAAAGCAATAGCAGCAGTATTGTCACAAAAGATTTTCATTGGACCTGATGCACTAGGTATGACACCTAGATCGGATATGAACTCCTTCATCCAGACTCCTTCATTTGCTGCTTCCGAAGCAGCTATGTATTCCGCTTCACATGTAGATCCCGCTACGATGCTTTGTTTAGAACTGCACCAACTGACAGCTCCACCATTTAATAAAAACATGTATCCGGTTTGTGATTTAGAATCGTCCGGATCAGTGTCAAATCTTGCATCAACGTAACCATTTACGACGAGCTCTTTGTCACCTCCATAAACGAGAAACATATCCTTCGTCCTTTTCAGGTATTTCAGGATGTTCTTGACCGCTGTCTAGTGATCCACTCCTGGATTACTTTGGTACCTCCCTGCTAAACGAATAGCAAGGCACACATTAGGTCTGGTACACAACATTGCATACATGATAGAGCCTGTGGCTGAAGCATAGGAACATCTTTCATTTTCTCTCTATCTTCTACAGTGGTCGGGCATTGAGTCTTACTCAATTTTACACCTTGTAGCACAGGCTAGAACCCTTTCTTTGCTTGATCCATTTTGAACTTCTTCAAACCTTTGTCAAGGTATGTGCTTTGTGAAAGTCCAATTAAGCGTCTCGATCTATCTCTATAGATCTTGATGCCCAATATATAAGCAGCTTCACTGAGGTCTTTCATTGAAAAGCTCTTACTCAAATATCCTTTTATGCTATCCAGAAATTTTATATCATTTCCAATCAACAATATGTCATCCACATATGATATTAGAAATGCTACAGAGCTCCTACTCACTTTCTTGTAAATACAGACTTCTCCAAAAATCTGTATAAAACCATATGCTTTGATCACACTATCAAAACGTTTATTCCAACTCCGAGAGGCTTGCACCAGTCCATAAATGGATTGTTGGAGCTTGCATACTTTGTTAGCTCCCTTTGGATCGACAAAACCTTCAGGTTGCATCATATACAACTCTTCTTCCAGAAATCCATTCAGGAATGCAGTTTTTACATCCATTTGCCAAATTTCATAATCATAAAATGCGGCAATTGCTAACATGATTCGGACAGACTTAAGCATCGCTACGGGTGAGAAGGTCTCATCGTAGTCAATCCCTTGAACTTGTCGAAAACCTTTTGCGAAAAGTCGAGCTTTATAGACGGTAACATTACCATCAGCGTGAGTCTTCTTCTTGAAGATCCATTTATTCTCGATGGCTTGCCGATCATTGGGCAAGTCAACCAAAGTCCACACTTTGTTCTCATACATGGATCCCATCCTAGATATCATGGCCTCAAGCCATTCTGCAGAATCTGGGCTCACCATCGCTTCTTCATAGTTCAGAGGTTCGTCATGGTCTAGCAACATAACCTCCAGAACAGGATTACCGTACCACTCTGGTGCGGATCTTACTCTGGTTGACCTACGAGGTTCAGTAACAACTTGATCTGAAGTTTCATGATCATCATCATTAACTTCCTCACTAATTGGTGTAGACGTCACAGGAACCGGTTTCTGTGATGAACTACTTTCCAATAAGGGAGCAGGTACTGTTACCTCATCAAGTTCTACTTTCCTCCCACTCACTTCTTTCGAGAGAAACTCCTTCTCTAGAAAGGATCCATTCTTAGCAACGAATGTCTTGCCCTCGGATCTGTGATAGAAGGTGTACCCAACTGTTTCTTTTGGGTATCCTATGAAGACACATTTCTCCGATTTGGGTTCAAGCTTATCAGGTTGAAGTTTTTTCACATAAGCATCGCAGCCCCAAACTTTAAGAAACGACAACTTTGGTTTCTTGCCAAACCATAGTTCATAAGGTGTCGTCTCAACGGATTTTGATGGTGCCCTATTTAACGTGAATGCGACCGTCTCTAAAGCATAACCCCAAAAAGATAGCGGTAAATCAGTAAGAGACATCATAGATCGCACCATATCTAGTAAAGTACGATTACGACATTCGGACACACCATTACGGTGTGGTGTTCCGGGTGGCGTGAGTTGCGAAACTATTCCACATTGTTTCAAATGTAGACCAAACTCGTAACTCAAATATTCTCCTCCATGATCAGATCGTAGAAACTTTATTTTCTTGTTACGATGATTTTCAACTTCACTCTAAAATTCTTTGAACTTTTCAAATGTTTCAGACTTATGTTTCGTTAAGTAGATATACCCATATCTGCTTAAATCACCTGTGAAGGTGAGAAAATAACGATACCCGCTGCGAGCCTCAACATTCATTGGACCACATACATTAGTATGTATGATCTCCAACAAATCAGTTGCTCGCTCCATAGTTCTAGAGAACGACATTTTAGTCATCTTGCCCATGAGGCATGGTTCGCAAGTACCAAGTGATTCATAATCAAGTGATTCCAAAAGTCCATCAGTATGGAGTTTCTTCATGCGCTTTATACCAATATGACCCAAACGGCAGTGCCACAAATAAGTTGCACTATCATTATCAACTCTGCATTTTTTGGCTTCAACATTATGAATATGTGTATCACTACTATCGAGATTCATCAAAAAAAGACCACTCTTTAAGGGTGCATGACCATAAAAGATATTACTTATATAAATAGAACAACCATTATTCTTAGATTTAAATGAATAACCGTCTCGCATTAAACAAGATCCAGATATAATGTTCATGCTCAACGCTGGCGCCAAATAACAATTACTTAGGTCTAAAACTAATCCCGAAGGTAGATGTAGAGGTAGCGTGCCGACAGCGATCACATCGACTTTGGAACCATTTCCCACGCGCAGCGTCACCTCGTCCTTAGCCAGTGTTCGCTTAACCCGTAGTCCTTGTTTCGAGTTGCAAATATTAGCAACAGAACCAGTATCAAATACCCAGGTGCTACTGTGAGCTCTGGTAAGGTATACGTCAATAACATGTATATCACATATACCTTTGTTCACCTTGCCATCCTTCTTATCTGCCAAATACTTGGGGCAGTTCCGCTTCCAGTGACCAGTCTGTTTGCAGTAGAAGCACTCAGTCTCAGGCTTAGGTCCAGACTTGGGTTTCTTCTCCTGAGCAGCAACTTGTTTGCTGTTCTTCTTGAAATTCCCCTTCTTCTTCCCTTTGCCCTTTTTCTTGAAACTGGCGGTCTTATTGACCATCAACACTTGATGCTCCTTTTTGATTTCTACCTCCGTTGCCTTTAGCATTGCGAAGAGCTCGAGAATTGTCTTATTCATCCCTTGCATATTATAGTTCATCATGAAGCTTTTGTAGCTTGGTGGCAGTGATTGAAGAACTCTGTTAATGACACTATCAACAGGAAGATTAACACCCAGTTGAGTCAAGTGATTATGATACCCAGACATTTTGAGTATATGCTCACTTACAGAACTATTCTCCTCCATCTTGCAGCTATAGAACTTACTGGAGACTTCATATCTCTCAATCCGGGCATTTGCTTGAAATATTAACTTCAACTCTTGGAACATCTCATATGCTCCATGACGTTCAAAACGTCGTCGAATTCCTGATTCTAAGCCGTAAAGCATGGCACATTGAACTATTGAGTAGTCATCAGCTTTGCTCTGCCAGGTATTCATAACATCTGGTGTTGCTCCGGCAGCAGGTTTGGCACTTAGCGGTGCTTTCAGGACGTAATTCTTCTGTGCAGCAATGAGGATAATCTTGAAGTTACGGACCCAGTCCGTGTAATTGCGACCATCATCTTTCAACTTTGCTTTCTCAAGGAACGCATTAAAAATCAACGGAACAATGGCACGAGCCATCTATCTACAAAAAACATAGACATGCAAAATATTATCAGGTACTAAGTTCATGAAAAATTTAAGTTCAATTAATCATATTACTTAAGAACTCCCACTTAGATAGATATCTCTCTAATCATCTTAGTGATCACGTGATCCACATCAACTAAACCATATCCGATCATCACGTGAAATGGAGTAGTTTTCAATGGTGAACATCATTATGTTGATCATATCTACTATATGATTCATGCTCGACCTTTCGGTCTCAGTGTTTCGAGGCCATATCCGCATATGCTAGGCTTGTCAAGTTTAACATGAGTATTCTGCGTGTGCAAAACTGGCTTGCACCCGTTGTAGATGGACGTACAACTTATCACACCCGATCATCACGTGGTGTATGGGCACGACGAACTTTGGCAACGGTGCATACTAAGGGAGAACACTTTTATCTTGAAATTTAGTGAGAGATCATCTTATAATGCTACTGTCAATCAAAGCAAAATAAGATGCATAAAAGATAAACATCACATGCAATCAATATAAGTGATATGATATGGCCATCATCATCTTGTGCTTGTGATCTCCATCTCCGAAGCACCGTCATGATCACCATCATCCCCGGCGCAACACCTTTGATCTCCATCGTAGCATCGTTGTCGTCTCGCGAAATATTGCTTCTACGACTATCGCTACCGCTTAGTGATAAAGTGAAGCCGTTACAGAGCGATTGTATTGCATACAATAAAGCGATAACCATATGGCTCCTGCTAGTTGCCGATAACTCAGTTACAAAACATGATCATCTCATATAATAAAATATAGCATCATGTCTTGACCATATCACATCACAACATGCCCTGCAAAAACAAGTTAGACGTCATCTACTTTGTTGTTGCAAGTTTTACGTGGCTGCTACGGGCTGAGTGATACGTCTCCAACGTATCTATAATTTTTGATTGCTCCATGCTATATTATCTTCTGTTTTGGACATTATTGGGCTTTATTATCCACTTTTATATTATTTTTGGGACTAACCTATTAACTGGAGGCCCAGCCCAGAATTGCTGTTTTTTTTGCCTATTTTAGGGTTTCGAAGAAAAGGAATATCAAACGGAGTCCAAACGGAATGAAACCTTCGGGAACGTGATTTTTGGAACGAACAAGATCCAGGAGACTTGGACCCTACGTCAAGCAACCAACAGGGAGGCCACGAGGTAGGGGGCGCGCCTACCCTCCCCCCCCCCCAAGCGCGCCCTCCACCCTCGTGGGCCCCCTGTTGCTCCACTAACGTACTTCTTCCTCCTATATATACCTACGTACCCCCAAACGATCATAACAGGAGCCAAACCCCTAATTCCACCACCGTAACTTTCTGTATCCACGAGGTCCCATCTTGGGGCCTGTTCCGAAGCTCCGCCGAAGGGGGCATCGATCACGGAGGGCTTCTACATCAACACCATAGCCCTTCCGATGAAGTGTGAGTAGTTTACCTCAGACCTTCGGGTCCATAGTTATTAGCTAGATGGCTTCTTCTCTCTTTTTGGATCTCAATACAAAGTTCTCCCCCTCTCTTGTGGATATCTATTCGATGTAATCTTCTTTTGCGGTGTGTTTGTTGAGACCGATGAATTGTGGGTTTATGATCAAGTTTATCTATGAACAATATTTGAATCTTCTCTGAATTCTTTTATGTGTGATTGGTTATCTTTGCAAGTCTCCTCGAATTATCAGTTTGCTTTTGGCCTACTTGATTGATCTTTCTTGCAATGGGAGAAGTGCTTAGCTTTGGGTTCAATCTTGTGGTGTCCTTTCCAAGTGATAGTAGGGGCAGCAAGGCACGTATTGTATTGTTGCCATCGAGGATAACAAGATGGGGTTTTCATCATATTGCATGAGTTTATCCCTCTACATCATGTCATCTTGCTTAAAGCGTTACTCTGTTCTCTTGAACTTAATACTCTAGATGCATGCTAGATCGCGGTCGATGTGTGGAGTAATAGTAGTAGATGCAGGCAGGAGTCGGTCTACTTGTCTCGGTCGTGATGCCTATATACATGATCATACCTAGATATTCTCATAACTATGCTCAATTCTGTCAATTGCTCAACAGTAATTTGTTCACCCACCGTAAAATACTTATGCTCTTGAGAGAAGCCACTAGTGAAACCTATGGCCCCCGGGTCTATCTTCATCATATTAATCTTCCAACACTTAATTATTTTCATTGCCTTTTATTTTACTTTGCATCTTTATCATAAAAATACCAAAAATATTATCTTATCATATCTATCAGATCTCACTCTCGCAAGTGACCGTGTAGGGATTGACAATCCCTTATCGCGTTGGTTGCGAGGATTTATTTGTTTTGTGTAGGTGCGAGGGACTGACGCGTAGCCTCCTACTGGATTGATACCTTGGTTCTCAAAAAGTGAGGGAAATACTTACACTAGTTTACTGCATCACCCTTTCCTCTTCAAGGGAAAACCAACACAAGTGCTCAAAAGGTAGCACTGAGCAAGAACCATTTTTGCAGGGCCACGTAGCAGCCACGTAAAACATGCAACAACAAAGTAGAGGACGTCTAACTTGTTTTTGCAGGGCATGTTGTGATGTGATATGGTCAAGACATGATGCTAAATTTTATTGTATGAGATGATCATGTTATGTAACCGAGTTATCGGCAACTGGCAGGAGCCATATGGTTGTCGCTTTATTGTATGCAATGCAATCGCACTGTAATGCTTTACTTTATCACTAAGCGGTAGCGATAGTCGTGGAAGCATAAGATTGGCGAGACGACAACGATACTACGATGGAGATCAAGGTGTCGCGCCGGTGACGATGGTGATCACGACGGTGCTTCGGAGATGGAGATCACAAGCACAAGATGATGATGGCCATATCATATCACTTATATTGATTGCATGTGATGTTTATCTTTTATGCATCTTATCTTGCTTTGATTGACGGTAGCATTATAAGATGATCTCTCACTAAATTTCAAGATAAAAGTGTTCTCCCTGAGTATGCACCGTTGCCAAAGTTCGTCGTGCCCAGACACCATGTGATGATCGGGTGTGATAAGCTCTACGTCCATCTACAACGGGTGCAAGCCAGTTTTGCACACGCAGAATACTCAGGTTAAATTTGACGAGCCTAGCATATGCAGATATGGCCTCGGAACACTGAGATCGAAAGATCGAGCGTGAATCATATAGTAGATATGATCAACATAGCGATGTTCACCATTGAAGACTACTCCATTTCACGTGATGATCGTTTATGGTTTAGTTGATTTGGATCACGTGATCACTTAGATGATTAGAGGGATGTCTATCTAAGTGGGAGTTTAAGTAATATGATTAATTGAACCTAATTTTATCATGAACTTAGTACCTGATAGTATCTTGCTTGTTTATGTATGATTGTAGATAAATGGCCCGTGCTGTTGTTCCGTTGAATTTTAATGCGTTCCTTGAGAAAGCAAAGTTGAAAGATGATGGTAGAAATTACACGGATTGGGTCCGCAACTTGAGGATTATCCTCATTGCTGCACAGAAGAATTACGTCCTGGAAGCACCGCTAGGTGCCAGGCCTGCTGCTGGAGCAACACCAGATGTTCTGAACGTCTGGCAGAGCAAAGCTGATGACTACTCGATAGTTCAGTGTGCCATGCTTTACGGCTTAGAATCGGGACTTCAACGACGTTTTGAACGTCATGGGGCATATGAGATGTTCCAGGAGTTGAAGTTAATATTTCAAGCAAATGCCCGGATTGAGAGATATGAAGTCTCCAATAAATTCTATAGCTGCAAGATGGAGCACAGTTCTGTCAGTGAGCATATACTCAAAATGTCTGGGTATAATAATCACTTGATTCAGATGGGAGTTAATCTTCCAGATGATTGCGTGATTGACAGAATTTTCCAATCACTGCCACCAATCTACAAGAGCTTTGTGATGAACTATAATATGCAAGGGATGAATAAGACTATTCCCGAGCTCTTCGCAATGCTGAAAGCTGCGGAGGTAGAAATCAAGAAGGAGCATCAAGTGTTGATGGTCAACAAGACCACTAGTTTCAAGAAAAAGGGCAAAGGGAAGAAGAAGGGGAACTTCAAGAAGAAAAGCAAGCAAGTTGTTGATCAGGAGAAGAAACCCAAATCTGGACCAAAGCCTGAAACTGAGTGCTTCTACTGCAAGCAGACTGGTCACTGGAAGCGGAACTGCCCCAAGTATTTGGCAGATAAGAAGGATGGCAAGGTGAACAAAGGTATATGTGATATACATGTTATTGATGTGTACCTTGCTAGAGCTTGCAGTAGCACCTGGGTATTTGATACTGGTTCTGTTGCTAATATTTGCTACTCGAAACAGGGACTACGGATTAAGAGAATGCTGGCAAAGGACGAGGTGACAATGCGCGCGGGAAATGGTTCTAAAGTCGATGTGATCGCGGTCGGCACGCTACCTCTACATCTACCTTCGGGATTAATATTAGACCTAAATAATTGTTATTTGGTGCCAGCGTTGAGCATGAACATTATATCTGGATCTTGTTTAATGCGAGACGGTTATTCATTTAAATCAGAGAATAATGGTTGTTCTGTTTATATGAGTAATATCTTTTATGGTCATGCACCTTTGAAGAGTGGTCTATTTTTGATGAATCTCGATAGTAGTAACACACATATTCATAATGTTGAAGCCAAAAGATGCAGAGTTGATAATGATAGTGCAACTTATTTGTGGCACTGCCGTTTAGGTCATATCGGTGTAAAGCGCATGAAGAAACTCCATACCGATGGACTTTTGGAACCTCTTGATTATGAATCACTTGGTACTTGCGAACCGTGCCTTATGGGCAAGATGACTAAAACACCATTCTCCGGTACAATGGAGAGAGCAACAGATTTGTTGGAAATCATACATATAGATGTATGTGGTCCGATGAATGTTAAGGCTCATGGCGGATATCGTTATTTTCTCACCTTCACAGATGATTTAAGCAGATATGGGTATATCTACTTAATGAAGCATAAGTCTGAAACATTTGAAAATTTCAAAGAATTTCAGAGTGAAGTTGAAAATCATCGTAACAAGAAAATAAAGTTTCTGCGATCTGATCGTGGAGGAGAATATTTGAGTTACGAGTTTGGTCTACATCTGAAACAATGTGGAATAGTTTCGCAACTCACGCCACCCGGAACACCTCAGCGTAATGGTGTGTATGAACGTCGTAATCGTACTTTACTTGATATGGTGTGATCTATGATGTCTCTACAAATTTACCGCTATCATTTTGGGGTTATGCTTTAGAGACGGCCGCATTCACGTTAAATAGGGCACCATCAAAATCCGTTGAGACGACACCTTATGAACTGTGGTTTGGCAAGAAACCAAAGTTGTCGTTTCTTAAAGTTTGGGGCTGCGATGCTTATGTGAAAAAGCTTCAACCTGATAAGCTCGAACCCAAATCGGAGAAATGTGTCTTCATAGGGTACCCAAAGGAGACTGTTGGGTACACCTTCTATCACAGATCCGAAGGCAAGACATTCGTTGCTAAGAATGGATCCTTTCTAGAGAAGGAGTTTCTCTCGAAAGAAGTGAGTGGGAGGAAAGTAGAACTTGACGAGGTAACTGTACCTGCTCCCTTGTTGGAAAGTAGTGCATCACAGAAAACTGTTTCTGTGACTCCTACACCAATTAGTGAGGAAGCTAATGATAATAATCATGAAACTTCAGAACAAGATACTACTGAACCTCGTAGATCAACCAGAGTGAGATCCGCACCAGAGTGGTACAGTAATCCTGTTCTGGAAATCATGCTACTAGATCATGATGAACCTACGAACTATGAAGAAGCGATGGTGAGCCCAGATTCCATAAAATGGCTTGAAGCCATGAAATCTGAGATGGGATCCATGTATTGTTAGAAATATGCCCTAGAGGCAATAATAAATTAGTTATTATTATATTTCCTTGTTCATGATAATCGTTTATTATCCATGCTAGAATTGTATTGATAGGAAACTCAAATACATGTGTGGATACATAGACAACACCATGTCCCTAGTAAGCCTCTAGTTGACTAGCTCGTTGATCAATAGATGGTCACGGTTTCCTGACCATGGACATTGGATGTCGTTGATAACGGGATCACATCATTAGGAGAATGATGTGATGGACAAGACCCAATCCTAAGCCTAGCACAAAGATCATGTAGTTCGTATGCTAAAGCTTTTCTAATGTCAAGTATCATTTCCTTAGACCATGAGATTGTGCAACTCCCGGATACCGTAGGAGTGCTTTGGGTGTGCCAAACGTCACAACATAACTGGGTGGCTATAAAGGTACACTACAGGTATCTCCGAAAGTGTCTGTTGGGTTGTCACGAATCGAGACTGGGATTTGTCACTCTGTGTAAACGGAGAGGTATCTCTGGGCCCACTCGGTAGGACATCATCATAATGTGCACAATGTGATCAAGGAGTTGATCACAAGATGATGTGTTACGGAACGAGTAAAGAGACTTGCCGGTAACGAGATTGAACAAGGTGTCGGGATACCAACGATCGAATCTCGGGCAAGTATCGTACCGATAGACAAAGGGAATTGCATACGGGATTGATTAAGTCCTTGACATCGTGGTTCATCCGATGAGATCATCGTGGAACATGTGGGAGCCAACATGGGTATCCAGATCCCGCTGTTGGTTATTGACCAGAGAACGTCTCGGTCATGTCTACATGGTTCCCGAACCCGTAGGGTCTACACACTTAAGGTTCGGTGACGCTAGGGTTGTAGGGATATGTATATGCAGTAACCCGAATGTTGTTCGAAGTCCCGGATGAGATCCCGGACGTCACAAGGAGTTCCGGAATGGTCCGGAGGTAAAGAATTATATATAGGAAGTGCTATTTCGGCCATCGGGACAAGTTTCGGGGTCACCGGTATTGTACTGGGACCACCGGAAGGGTCCCGGGGGTCCACCAGGTGGGGCCACCTATCCCGGAGGGCCCCATGGGCTGAAGTGGGAAGGGATCCAGCCCAAAGTGGGCTGGGGCGCCACTTCCCCCTAGGGCCCATGCGCCTAGGGTGGGGGAAACCCTAAAGGAAGAGTCCTAGAAGGGGAAGGCACCTCCTAGGTGCCTTGGGGAGGAGGGATTCCTCCCTTGGCCGCCGCCCCCCTAGGAGATTGGATCTCCTAGGGCCGGCGCCCCCCTAGGCCCCCTATATATAGTGGGGGGAAGGGAGGACCTCTCACCCTTGCCTTTGGTGCCTCCCTCTCCCTCTCCAACACACCCTCCTCCTCCATAGTGCTTAGCGAAGCCCTGCCGGAGTACTGCAGCTCCACCACCACCACGCCGTCGTGCTGCTGTTGGGGCCATCTTCCTCAACCTCTCCTTTCCCCTTGCTGGATCAAGAAGGAGGAGACGTCGCTACTCCGTACGTGTGTTGAACACGGAGGTGCCGTCCGTTCGGCGCTAGGATCATCGGTGATTTGGATCACGACGAGTACGACTCCATCAACCCCGTTCTCTTGAACGCTTCCGCACGCGATCTACAAGGGTATGTAGATCCACTCCTCCCTCGTTGCTAGATGACTCCATAGATTGATCTTGGTGACACGTAGGAAAATTTTGAATTATTGCTACGTTCCCCAACAATGGTATCAGAGCTAGGTCTATGCGTAGTTTCTATGCACGAGTAGAACACAAAGTAGTTGTGGGCGTTGATTTTGTTCAATATGCTTACCGTTACTAGTCCAAATCTTGATTCGGCGGCATTGTGGGATGAAGCGGCCCGGACCGACCTTACACGTACTCTTACGTGAGACTGGTTCCACCGACTGACATGCACTAGTTGCATAAGGTGGCTAGCGGGTGTCTGTCTCTCCCACTTTAGTCGGATCGGATTCGATGAAAAGGGTCCTTATGAAGGGTAAATAGCAATTGGCATATCACGTTGTGGTTTTTGCGTAGGTAAGAAACATTCTTGCTAGAAACCCATAGCAGCCACGTAAAACATGCAAACAACAATTAGAGGACGTCTAACTTGTTTTTGCAGGGTATGCTATGTGATGTGATATGGCCAAAAGGATGTGATGAATGATATATGTGATGTATGAGATTGATCATGTTCTTGTAATAGGAATCACGACTTGCATGTCGATGAGTATGACAACCGGCAGGAGCCATAGGAGTCGTCTTAATTTATTTATGACCTGCGTGTCAACATAAACGTCATGTAATTACTTTACTTTATTGCTAACCGTTAGCTGTAGTAGTAGAAGTAATAGTTGACGAGACAACTCCATGAAGACACGATGATAGAGATCATGATGATGGAGATCATGGTGTCATGCCGGTGACAAGATGATCATGGAGCCCCAAGATGGAGATCAAAGGAGCTATGTGATATTGGCCATATCATGTCACTTTTATTATTTGATTGCATGTGATGTTTATCATATTTATGCATCTTGTTTACTTAGAATGACGGTAGTAAATAAGATGACCCCTCATAATAATTTCAAGAAAGTGTTCCCCCTAACTGTGCACCATTGCGACAGTTCGTTGTTTCGAAGCACCACGTGATGATCGGGTGTGATAGATTCTAACGTTCACATACAACGGGTGTAAGACAGATTTACACATGCAAAACACTTAGGTTTACTTGACGAGCCTAGCATGTACAGACATGGCCTCGGAACACAGAAGACCGAAAGGTCGAGCATGAGTCGTATAGAAGATACGATCAACATGAAGATGTTCACCGTCATTGACTAGTCCGTCTCACGTGATGATCGGACACGACCTAGTTAACTCGGATCATGTTATACTTAGATGACTGGAGGGATGTCTATCTAAGTGGGAGTTCATTGAATAATTTGATTAAATGAACTTAATTATCATGAACTTAGTCTAAAATTTTACAATATGTCTTGTAGATCAAATGGCCAACGTAGTCCTCAACTTCAACGCATTCCTAGAGAAAACCAAGTTGAAAGACGATGGCAGCAACTACACGGACTGGGTCCGGAACCTGAGGATCATCCTCATAGCTGCCAAGAAAGATTATGTCCTACAAGCACCGCTAGGTGATGCACCTATTCTCCCTGCAGAACAAGACGTTATGAACGCTTGGCAGGCACGTACCGATGACTACTCCCTCGTTCAGTGCGGCATGCTTTACAGCTTAGAGCCGGGGCTCCAAAAGCATTTTGAGAGACACGGAGCATATGAGATGTCGAAGAGCTGAAAATGGTTTTCCAAGCTCATGCTTTAGAGACGGCCGCATTCACGTTAAATAGGGCACCATCAAAATCCGTTGAGACGACGCCTTATGAACTGTGGTTTGGCAAGAAACCAAAGTTGTCGTTTCTTAAAGTTTGGGGCTGCGATGCTTATGTGAAAAAGCTTCAACCTGATAAGCTCGAACCCAAATCGGAAAAATGTGTCTTCATAGGATACCCAAAGGAGACTGTTGGGTACACCTTCTATCACAGATCCGAAGGCAAGACATTCGTTGCTAAGAATGGATCCTTTCTAGAGAAGGAGTTTCTCTCGAAAGAAGTGAGTGGGAGGAAAGTAGAACTTGACGAGGTAACTGTACCTGCTCCCTTATTGGAAAGTAGTGCATCACAGAAAACTGTTTCTGTGACACCTACACCAATTAGTGAGGAAGCTAATGATAATGATCATGAAACTTCAGAACAAGATACTACTGAACCTCGTAGATCAACCAGAGTGAGATCCGCACCAGAGTGGTACGGGTAATCCTGTTCTGGAAATCATGCTACTAGATCATGATGAACCTACGAACTATGAAGAAGCGATGGTGAGCCCAGATTCCGTAAAATGGCTTGAAGCCATGAAATCTGAGATGGGATCCATGTATGAGAACAAATTATGGACTTTGGTTGACTTGCCTAATGATCGGCAAGCAATTGAGAATAATTGGATCTTCAAGAAGAAGACTGACGCTGACGGTAATATTACTGTCTACAAAGCTCGACTTGTCGCAAAAGGTTTTCGACAAGTTCAAGGGGTTGACTACGATGAGACCTTCTCACCCGTAGCGATGCTTAAGTCTGTCCGAATCATGTTAGCAATTGCCGCATTTTATGATTATGAAATTTGGCAGATGGATGTCAAAACTGCATTCCTGAATGGATTTCTGGAAGAAGAGTTGTATATGATGCAACCAGAAGGTTTTGTCGATCCAAAGGGAGCTAACAAAGTGTGCAAGCTCCAGCGATCCATTTATGGACTGGTGCAAGACTCTCGGAGTTGGAATAAACGCTTTGATAGTGTGATCAAAGCATTTGGTTTTATACAGACTTTTGGAGAAGCCTGTATTTACAAGAAAGTGAGTGGGAGCTCTGTAGCATTTCTGATATTATATGTTGATGACATATTACTGATTGGAAATGATATAGAATTTCTGGATAGCATAAAGGGATATTTGAATAAGAGTTTTTCAATGAAAGACCTCGGTGAAGCTGCTTACATATTAGGCATAAAGATCTATAGAGATAGATCAAGACGCTTAATTGGACTTTCACAAAGCACATACCTTGACAAGATTTTGAAGAAGTTCAAAATGGATCAAGAAAAGAAAGGGTTCTTGCCTGTGTTACAAGGTGTGAAGTTGAGTCAGACTCAATGCCCGACCACTGCAGAAGATAGAGAGAAAATGAAAGATGTTCCCTATGCGTCAGCCATAGGCTCTATCATGTATGCAATGCTGTGTACCAGACCTGATGTGTGCCTTGCTATAAGTCTAGCAGGGAGGTACCAAAGTAATCCAGGAGTGGATCACTGGACAACGGTCAAGAACATCCTGAAGTACCTGAAAAGGACTAAGGATATGTTTCTCGTATATGGAGGTGACAAAGAGCTCATCGTAAACGGTTACGTTGATGCAAGCTTTGACACTGATCCGGACGATTCTAAATCGCAAACCGGATACGTGTTTACATTAAACGGTGAGCTGTCAGTTGGTGCAGTTCTAAACAGAGCGTCATCGCGGGATCTACGTGTGAAGCGGAATACATAGCTGCTTCGGAAGCAGCGAATGAAGGAGTCTGGATGAAGGAGTTCATATCCGATCTAGGTGTCATACCTAGTGCATCGGGTCCAATGAAAATCTTTTGTGACAATACTGGTGCAATTGCCTTGGCAAAGGAATCCAGATTTCACAAGAGAACCAAGCACCTCAAGAGACGCTTCAATTCCATCCGGGATCTAGTCCAGGTGGGAGACATAGAGATTTGCAAGATACATACGGATCTGAATGTAGCAGACCTGTTGACTAAGCCTCTTCCACGAGCAAAACATGATCAACACCAAGGCTCCATGGGTGTTAGAATCATTACTGTGTAATCTAGATTGTTGACTCTAGTGCAAGTGGGAGACTGAAGGAAATATGCCCTAGAGGCAATAATAAAGTTATTATTTATTTCCTTACATATCATGATAAAAGTTTATTATTCATGCTAGAATTGTATTAACCGGAAACATAATACATGTGTGAATACATAGACAAACAGAGTGTCACTAGTATGCCTCTACTAGACTAGCTTGTTAATCAAAGATGGTTATATTTCCTAACCATGGACAAAGAGTTGTCATTTGATTAACAGGATCACATCATTAGATGAATGATCTGATTGACATGACCCATTCCTTTAGCTTAGCACCCGATCGTTTAGTATGTTTACATGTTCCTATGACTATGAGATTATGCAACTCCCTTTTGCCGGAGGAACACTTTGTGTGCTACCAAACGTCACAACATAACTGGGTGATTATAAAGGAGCACTACAGGTGTCTCCAAAGGTACATGTTGGGTTGGCGTATTTCGAGATTAGGATTTGTCACTCCGATTGTCGGAGAGGTATCTCTGGGCCCTCTCGGTAATGCACATCACTTAAGCCTTGCAAGCATTCCAACTAATGAGTTAGTTGCGGGATGATGTATTACAGAACGAGTAAAGAGACTTGCCGGTAACAAGATTGAACTAGGTATGGGATACCGACGATCGAATCTCGGGCAAGTAACATACCGACGACAAAGGGAACAACGTATGTTGTTATGTGGTCTGACCGATAAAAGATCTTCGTAGAATATGTAGGAGCCAATATGAGCATCCAGGTTCCGCTATTGGTTATTGACCGGTGACGTGTCTCGGTCATGTCTACATTATTCTCGAACCCATAGGGTCCGCACGCTTAAGGTTACGATGACAGTTATATTATGAGTTTATGCATTTTGATGTACCGAAGGTTGTTCGGAGTCCCGGATTTGATCACGGACATGACGAGGAGTCTCGAAATGGTCGAGACATAAAGATTGATATATTGGAAGCCTATGTTTGGATATCGGAAGTGTTCCGGGTGAAATCGGGATTTTACTGGAGTACCGGGAGGTTACCGGAACCCCCCGGGAGGTATATGGGCCTTAGTGGGCCTTAGTGGAAGAGAGGAGAGGTGGCCAGAGATGGGCCGCACGCCCCTCCCCCCCTTGGTCCGAATTGGACAAGGAGAGGGGGCCGGCCCCCCTTCCTCCTCTCTCTCCTCTTCCCCCCCCCTCCACGAATCCTATTCCAACTAGGAAGGGGGGGAGTCCTACTCCCAGAGGGAGTAGGACTCCTCCTGGCGCGCCTCTCTTGGTCGGCTGGCCCCCCTCCCTTGAACCTTTATATACGGAGGCAGGGGCACCCCCTAGGGACACAAGTTGATCCACGTGATCATATTCTTAGCCGTGTGCGGTGCCCCCTTCCACCATAGTCCTCGATAATATTGTAGCGGTGCTTAGGCGAAGCCCTGCGACGGTAGTACATCAAGATCGTCACCACGCCGTCGTGCTGACGGAACTCTTCCCCGACACTTTGCTGGATCGGAATCCGGGGATCGTCATTGAGCTGAACATGTGCTAGAACTCGGAGGTGCCGTAGTTTCTGTGCTTGATCGGTCGGGCCGTGGAGACGTACGACTACATCAACCAAACGCTTCCGCTGTCGATCTACAAGGGTACGTAGATCATACTCTCCCCTCTCGTTGCTATGAATCACCATGATCTTGCGTGTGCGTAGGAATTTTTTTGAAATTACTACGTTCCCCAACTTCGGTCCGGGCCGCTTCATCCAACAATACCGCCGAACCAAAGTATGACATGCTGGGTAAGTGGTATGACTTGTATCGCCCACAACTCACTTGTGTTCTACTCGTGCATATAACATTAACGCATAAAACCAGGCTCGGATGCCACTGTTGGGGAACGTAGTAATTTCAAAAAAATTCCTACGCACACGCAAGATCATGGTGATGCATAGCAACGAGAGGGGAGAGTGTGTCCATGATGTCTAATACACAACCTTCTTGTAGACGTTGTTGGGCCTCCAAGTGCAGAGGTTTGTAGGACAGTAGAAAACTTCCCTCAAGTGGATGACCTAAGGTTTATCAATCCGTAGGAGGCGTAGGATGAAGATGGTCTCTCTCAAGCAACCCTGCAACCAAATAACAAAGAGTCTCTTGTGTCCCCAACACACCCAATACAATGGTAAATTGTATAGGTGCACTAGTTCGGCAAAGAGATGGTGATACAAGTGGTATATGGATAGTAGATAAAGGTATTTGTAATCTAATAATATAAAAACAGC
Source organism: Triticum urartu (assembly GCF_003073215.2). Taxonomy (NCBI): domain Eukaryota; kingdom Viridiplantae; phylum Streptophyta; class Magnoliopsida; order Poales; family Poaceae; genus Triticum; species Triticum urartu. The sequence continues at coordinate 484,491,297 of NC_053022.1, read as the reverse complement.
AAGGTAACTAATGATAAAAGTGAGCGTAAATGGTATTGCAATGCTAGGAAACAAGGCCTGGGGTTCATACTTTCACTAGTGCAAGTTCTCTCAACAATAATAACATAATTGGATCATATAACTATCCCTCAACATGCAACAAAGAGTCAGTCCAAAGTCACTAATAGCGGAGAACAAACGAAGAGATTATGGTAGGGTACGAAACCACCTCAAAGTTATTCTTTCCAATCAATCCGTTGGGCTATTCCTTTAAGTGTCACAAACAGCCCTAGAGTTCGTACTAGAATAACACCTTAAGACACAAATCAACCAAAACCCTAATGTCACCTAGATACTCCAATGTCACCTCAAGTATCCGTGGGTATGTTTATACGATATGCATCACACAATCTCAGATTCATCTATTCAACCAACACATAGAACCTCAAAGAGTTCCCCAAAGTTTCTACCGGAGAATCACGATGAAAATGTGTGCCAACCCCTATGCATAAGTTCATGGGCAGAACCCGCAAATTGGTCACCAAAACATACATCAAGTGAATCACGCGATATCCCATTGTCACCACAGATACGCACGGCAAGACATACATCAAGTGTTCTCAAATCTTTAAAGACTCAATCCGATAAGATAACTTCAAAGGGGAAACTCAATCCATTACAAGAGAGTAGAGGGGGGAAGAAACATCATAGGATCCAAATATAATAGCAAAGCTCGCGATACATCAAGACTGTATCACCTCAAGAACACGAGAGAGAGAGAGAGAGATCAAACACATAGCTACTGGTACATACCCTCAGCCCCGAGGGAGAACTACTCCCTCCTCGTCATGGAGAGCACCAGGATGATGAAGATGGCCACCGGAGAGGGATTCCCCCTCTAGCAGGGTGTCAGAACGGGTCTAGATTGGTTTTCGGTGGCTACAGAGGCTTCTGGCGGCAGAACTCCTGATCTATTCTGCTCCCCGATAGTTTTAGGGTATATGGATATATATATAGGCGGAAAAAATACATCAGGGGAGCCACGAGGGGCCCACGAGGGTGGAGGGCGCGCCCAAGGGGGTGGGCGCGCCCCCTGCCTCGTGGCTTCGTCGTTGATCCCCTGACGTGCACTCCAAGTCTCCTGTATTGCTTTCTTTCCAAAAATAACGTTTCCGAAGGTTTCATTCCGTTTGGACTCCATTTGATATTCCTTTTCTTCGAAACCCTAAAACAAGGAAAAAACAGAAACTGGCAGTGGGCTCTAAGTTAATAGGTTAGTCCCAGAAGTCATATAAAATAGCATATAAATGCACATAAAACATCCAAGATTGATAATATAATAGCATGGAAGAATCAAAAATTATAGATACGTTGGAGACGTATCTGCATCCCCAAGCTTAATTCCTGCTCGTCCTCGAGTAGGTAAATGATAAAAACAGAATTTTTGGCGTGGAATGCTACCTAACATATTTATCCATATAATTCTCTTTATTGTGGCAAGAATATTCAGATCCATAAGATTCAAGACAAAAGTTTAATATTGACATAAAAATAATAATACTTCAGGCATACTAACTAAGCAATCATGTCTTCTCAAAATAACATGGCCAAAGAAAGTTCATCCCTACAAAATCATATAGTCTGGCTATGCTCTATCTTCACCACATAAAATATTTAAATCATGCACAACCCCGATGACAAGCCAAGCAATTGTTTCATACTTTTGATGTTCTCATACTTTTTCAATCTTCATGCAATACATGAGCATGAGCCATGGACATAGCACTATAGGTGGAATAGAATGGTGGTTGTGGAGAAGACAAAAAGGAAGAAGATAGTCTCACATCAACTAGGCATATCAATGGGCTATGGAGATGCCCATCAATAGATATCAAAGTGAGTGAGTAGGGATTGCCATGCAACGGATGCACTAGAGCTATAAATGTATGAAAGCTCAACAAAAGAAACTAGTGGGTGTGCATCCAACTTGCTTGCTCACGAAGACCTAGGGCATTTTGAGGAAGCCCATCATTGGAATACACAAGCCAAGTTCTATAATGAAAGATTCCCACTAGTATATGAAAGTGACAACATAGGAGACTCTCTATCATGAAGATCATGGTGCTACTTTGAAGCACAAGTGTGGTAAAAGGATAGTAGCATTGCCCCTTCTCTCTTTTTCTCTCATTTTTTATTTTTTTATTTGGGCCTTCTCTTTTTTTATGGCCTCTTTTTTATATTTGGGATTCTTTGGCCTCTCTTTTTTTCGTTCGGAGTCTCATCCCGACTTGTGGGGGAATCATAGTCTCCATCATCCTTTCCTCACTTGGGACAATGTTGTTGGAAATATGCCCTAGAGGCAATAATAAATTAGTTATTATTATATTTCCTTGTTCATGATAATCGTTTATTATCCATGCTATAATTGTATTGATAGGAAACTCAGATACATGTGTGGATACATAGACAACACCATGTCCCTAGTAAGCCTCTAGTTGACTAGCTCGTTGATCAATAGATGGTTACGGTTTCCTGACCATGGACATTGGATGTCGTTGACAACGGGATCACATCATTAGGAGAATGATGTGATGGACAAGACCCAATCCTAAGCCTAGCACAAAGATCGTATAGTTCGTATGCTAAAGCTTTTCTAATGTCAAGTATCATTTCCTTAGACCATGAGATTGTGAAACTACCGGATACCGTAGGAGTGCTTTGGGTGTGCCAAACGTCACAACGTAACTGGGTGGCTATAAAGGTACATTACAGGTATCTCCGAAAGTGTCTGTTGGGTTGGCACGAATCGAGACTGGGATTTGTCACTCCGTGTAAGCGGAGAGGTATCTCTGGGCCCACTCGGTAGGACATCATCATAATGTGCACAATGTGATCAAGGAGTTGATCACGGGATGATGTGTTACGGAACGAGTAAAGAGACTTGCCGGTAACGAGATTGAACAAGGTATCGGGATACCGACGATCGAATCTCGGGCAAGTATCGTACCGATAGACAAAGGGAATTGTATACGGGATTGATTAAGTCCTTGACATCGTGGTTCATCCAATGAGATCATCGTGGAACATGTGGGAGCCAACATGGGTATCCAGATCCCGCTGTTGGTTATTGACCGGAGATCGTCTCGGTCATGTCTGCATGTCTCCCGAACCCGTAGGGTCTACACACTTAAGGTTCGATGACGTTAGGGTTATAAAGGAAGTTTGTATGTGGTTACCGAATGTTGTTCGGAGTCCCGGATGAGATCCCGGACGTCACGAGGAGTTCCGGAATGGTCCGGAGGTAAAGATTTATATATGGGAAGTCCTGTTGTGGTTACCGGAAGAGTTTCGGAGTTTATCGGTAATGTACCGGGACCACCGGGAGGGTCCCGGGGGTCCACCAAGTGGGGCCACCTGCCCCGGGGGCCACATGGGCTGTAGGGAATGCTCCTTGGTCTACATGGTCCAAGGGCACCAGTCCCACTAAGGCCCATGCGCCTAGAAGGGGGGAGGGGGCAAACCCTAAGGGCAGATGGGCCCTAAGGCCCATATACCCTGCGCCTCCCTCTCCTCCCCCTTGTGGCCGCCACCCTTAGATGGGTTTGGGGCTGCCGCCCCTCTAGGGGTGGGAACCCTAGAGGGGGCGCAGCCTCCTCCCCTTCCCCTATATATATGAGGCCTAGGGGGCTGCCCATAACACACGTGATTCGATCTCTCATTGGTGCAGCCCTGCATCTCTTCTTCCTCCTCTTCTATGGTGCTTGGCGAAGCCCTACAGGATAGCCACGCTCCTCCACCACCACCACGCCGTTGTGCTGCTGCTGGATGGAGTCTTCCTCAACCTCTCCCTCTCTCCTTGCTGGATCAAGGCGTGGGAGACGTCACCGGGCTGTACGTGTGTTGAACGCGGAGGTGCCGTGCGTTCGGCACTTGGTCATCGGTGATTTGAATCACGACGAGTACGACTCCATCAACCCCGTTCACTTGAACGCTTCCGCTTAGCGATCTACAAGGGTATGTAGATGCACTCTCCTTCCCCTCGTTGCTGGTCTCTCCATAGATAGATCTTGGTGACACGTAGGAAAATTTTGAATTTCTGCTACGTTCCCCAACAGTGGCATCATGAGCTAGGTCTATGCGTAGTTACTATGCACGAGTAGAACACAAAGTAGTTGTGGGCGTTGATTTTGTTCAATATGCTTACCGTTACTAGTCCAATCTTGATTCGGCGGCATTGTGGGATGAAGCGGCCCGGACCAACCTTACACGTACACTTACGTGAGACCGGTTCCACCGACAAACATGCACTAGTTGCATAAGGTGGCTAGCGGGTGTCTGTCTCTCCCACTTTAGTCGGATCGGATTCGATGAAAAGGGTCCTTATGAAGGGTAAATAGCAATTGGCATATCACGTTGTGGTCTTTGCGTAGGTAAGAAACGTTATTGCTAGAAACCCATAGTAGCCACGTAAAACATGCAAACAACAATTAGAGGACGTCTAACTTGTTTTTGCAGGGTATGCTATGTGATGTGATATGGCCAAAGGATGTGATGAATGATATATGTGATGTATGAAATTGACCATGTTCTTGTAATAGGAATCACGACTTGCATGTCGATGAATATGACAACCGGCAGGAGCCATAGGAGTTGTCTTTATTTATTTATGACCTGCATGTCAACTTAAACGTCATGTAATTACTTTACTTTTATTGCTAACCGTTAGCTGTAGTAGTAGAAGTAATAGATGACGTGACAACTTCATGAAGACACGATGATGGAGATCATGATGATGGAGATCATGGTGTCATGCCGGTGACAATGATGATCATGGAGCCCCGAAGATGGAGATCAAAAGGAGCAATATGATATTGGCCATATCATGTCACTATTTGATTGCATGTGATGTTTATCATGTTTATACATCTTATTTGCTTAGAACGACGGTAGTAAATAAGATGATCCCTTACAACAATTTCAAGAAGTGTTCTCCCCTAACTGTGCACCGTTGCTACAGTTCGTGTTTCGAAGCACCACGTGATGATCGGGTGTTAGATTCTAACGTTCACATACAACGGGTGTAAGACAGATTTACACACGCGAAACACTTAGGGTTAACTTGACGAGCCTAGCATGTACAGACATGGCCTCGGAACACAGAAGACCGAAAGGTCGAGCATGAGTCGTATAGAAGATACGATCAACATGAAGATGTTCACCGATGTTGACTAGTCCGTCTCACGTGATGATCGGACACGGCCTAGTTGACTCGGATCATGTAATCACTTAGATGACTAGAGGGATGTCTATCTGAGTGGGAGTTCATAAGATGAACTTAATTATCCTGAACATAGTCAAAAGGTCTTCGCAAATTATGTCGTAGCTCGCGCTTCAGTTCTACTGTTTAGTTATGTTCCTAGAGAAAATTTAGTTGAAAGTTGATAGTAGCAATTATGCGGACTAGGTCCGTAAACTGAGGATTGTCCTCATTGCTTCATAGAAGGCTTATGTCCTTAATGCACCGCTCAGTGTGCTGAACCTCGAACGTTGTCTGTGGATGTTGCGAACATCTGACATACACATTTTGATAACTACGTGATAGTTCAGTTAAACGGTTTAGAGTAGAGGCACCGAAGACGGTTTTTTGAAACGTCGCGAAACATATGAGATGTTTCGAGGGCTGAAATTGGGATTTCAGGCTCGTGCCCACGTCAAGAGGTATAAGACCTCCGACGATTTTCTTAGCCTGCAAACTAAGGGAGAAAAGCTCAATTGTTGAGCTTGTGCTCAGATTGTCTGAGTACAACAATCATTTGAATCGAGTGGGAGTTGATCTTCCAGATGATATAGTGATGTTTCTCCGAAGTCATTACCACCAAGCTGCTAGAGCTTCGTGATAAACTATAATGTATCAGGGACATATATGATGATCCTTGAGATATTCGCGATGTTTGACACCGCGAAAGTAGAAATCAAGAAGGAGCATCAATTGTTGATGGTTAGTGAAACCACTAGTTTCAAGAAGGGCAAGGGCAAGAAGGGATACTTCATGAAACGGCAATTCAGCTGCTGCTCTGGTGAAGAAACCCAAGGTTGAACCCAAACCCGAGACTAAGTGCTTCTGTAATAAGAGAAACAACCACTGGAGCAGAATTACCCTAGATACTTGGTAGATTAGAAGGCTGGCAAGGTCGATAGAAGTATATTGGATATACATTGTGTTGATGTGTACTTTACTAGTACTCCTAGTAGCACCAGGGTATTAGATACCGGTTCGGTTGCTAAGTGTTAGTAACTTGAAATAAAAGCTACGGAATAAACGGAGACTAGCTAAAGGTGAGCTAACGATATGTGTTGGAAGTGTTTCCAATGTTGATATGATCAAATATCGTACGCTCCCTCTACCATCGAGATTGGTGTTTGCGTTGAGCATAGACATGATTGGATTATGTCTATCGCAATACGGTTATTCATTTAAAAGAATAATGGTTACTCTGTTTATTTGAATAATACCTTCAATGGTCTTGCACCTAAAATGAATGGTTTATTGAATCTCGATCGTAGTGATACACATGTTCATGCCAAAAGATAGTAATGATAGTACCACCTACTTGTGGCACTGCCACTTAAGTCATATCGGTATAAAACGCATGAAGAAGCTCCATGTAGATGGATCTTTGGACTCACTCATTTTTGAAAAGTTTGAGACATCGAACCATGTCTGTTGGTGTATATGCATGAAGAAACTCCATGCAAATGGACCGTTCGGACTCACTTGATTTTGAATCACTTGAGACATGCAAATCATGCCACATGGGCAAGATGACTGAAAGCCTCGTTTCCAGTAAAATGGAACTAGAAAGCAACTTGTTGGAAGTAATACATTTTTGATGTGTGCAATCCAATGAGTGCTGAGGCATGTAGTGGATATCGTTATCTTCTTACTTCACAGATGATTTGAGTAGATGTTGAGTATATTTACTTGATGAATCACGAGTCTGAATTATTGAAAGGTTCAAGTAATTTCAGGGTGAAGTTGAAAGATCGTCGTGACAAGAGGATAAAATATCTATGATATGATCATAGAGATGAATATCTGAATTACGAGTTTGGCACAGAATTAAGACATTGTGGAAATTGTTTCACAACTAATATAGCCTGGAACACCATAGTGTGATGGTGTGTCCAAACATCATAACTGCACCCTATTGGATATGATGCATACCATGATGTCTCTTATCGAATTACCACGATAGTTCATGGGTTAGGCATTAGAGACAACCACATTCACTTTAAATAGGGCACCACGTAATTCCGATGAGATGACACCGTATGAACTATGGTTTAGAGAAACCTAAGCTGTCATTTCTTAAAAGTTTGGGGCTGCAACGCTTATGTGAAAAAGTTTCAGGCTGATAAGCTCGAACCCAAAGCGGATAAATGCATCTTCATAGGACACCCAAAACAGTTGGGTATACCTCCTGTCTCAGATCCGAAAGCAATAAGGGATTGTTTCTAGAATCGGGTCCTTTCTCGAGGAAAAGTTTCTCTCGAAAGAATTGAGTGGGAGGATGGTGGAGGCTTGATGAGGTTTTTGAACCGTCTCTTCAACTAGTGTGAGCAGGGCACAGGGATACTGATTCGGTATACACCAATCAGAACCTGTAGGATGCAAGGATGTCTCTAGGGTACGTTCCTGTCTTATAAGGCTTCTATTATTCTGTGGTGGGCGGCCTGATTGGCTCTCTTTATATTGGTCGTAGGCTGTTGGTTAGATGATTTTTAAAGGAAGCAGACAATATGGTCATATGTGGATAATGCGTCGACTTCTCGGTTAAGTTCTTTCCGCCAAGTTCAAGGAGTTGACTATGATGGACTTTTTCTCACTCGCAAGCGATGCTAAGAGTCTGTTGGAATTATATTAGCGATTACTGCATTATTTATGAAATCTTGCAGATAGGATGTCAAAACATTGTTTCCTCGACGATTTTTTTGAGGAAAGGTTGTATGTGATACAACCGGAAGGTTTTGTCAATCTGAAAGATGCTAATAAGTATGCAAAGCTCCAGCAATCCTTCTGAGGACTGGAGTAAGCATCTCGGAGTTGGAATGTATGCTTTGATGATGATCAAAGATTTTGGGTTTATACAAAGTTTATGAGAACTTGTATTTCCAAAGAAGTGAGTGGGAGCACTATAGAATTTCGATGAGTATATGTTGTTGACATATTGTTGATCAGAAATGATGTAGAATTTCTGGAAAGCATATAGGGTTATTTGGAAAGTGTTTTTCAATGGAAAGCCTGGATTAAGCTACTTGAACATTGAGCATCAAGATCTATAAGGATAGATCAAAACGCTTAATAGTACTTTCAAATGAGCACATACCTTGACATGATCTTGAAGGTGTTCAAGATGGATCAGTCAAAGAAGGAGTTCTTGCCTGAGTTGTAAGGTATGAAGTTAAGACTTAAAGCTCGACCACGGCAGAATAGAGAGAAAGGACGAAGGTCGTCCCCTATGCTTAAGACATAGGCTCTACAGTATGCTATGCTGTGTACCGCACCTGAAGTGTGCCTTGCCATGAGTCAGTCAAGGGGTACAAGAGTGATCCAAGAATGGATCACAGGACAGCGGTCAAAGTTTATCCTTAGTAACTAGTGGACTAAGGAATTTTCTCGATTATGGAGGTGGTAAAAGAGTTCGTCGTAAAGAGTTACGTCGATGCAAGCTTAACACCTATCCGGATAGCTCTGAGTAGAGATACCGGATACATATAATGGAGCAACAATTTAGAATAGCTCCAAGTAGAACAGTTATTTGGATTAGCTCCAAATAGAACGTGGTAGCTACATCTAGGAGATGACATAGAGATTTGTAAAGCACACACGGATCTGAAAGGTTCAGACCCGTTGACTAAAACCTCTCTCACAAGCAACATGATCAAACCTAGAACTCAGTGAGTGTTAATCACATAGTGATGTGAACTAGACTACTGACTCTAGTAAACTCTTGGGTGTTAGTCACATGGCGATGTGACCTATGAGTGTTAATTACATGGCGATGTGAACTAGATTATTGACTCTAGTGCAAGTGGGAGACTGTTGGAAATATGCCCTAGAGGCAATAATAAATTAGTTATTATTATATTTCCTTGTTCATGATAATCGTTTATTATCCATGCTATAATTGTATTGATAGGAAACTCAGATACATGTGTGGATACATAGACAACACCATGTCCCTAGTAAGCCTCTAGTTGACTAGCTCGTTGATCAATAGATGGTTACGGTTTCCTGACCATGGACATTGGATGTCGTTGACAACGGGATCACATCATTAGGAGAATGATGTGATGGACAAGACCCAATCCTAAGCCTAGCACAAAGATCGTATAGTTCGTATGCTAAAGCTTTTCTAATGTCAAGTATCATTTCCTTAGACCATGAGATTGTGCAACTCCCGGATACCGTAGGAGTGCTTTGGGTGTGCCAAACGTCACAACGTAACTGGGTGGCTATAAAGGTACATTACAGGTATCTCCGAAAGTGTCTGTTGGGTTGGCACGAATCGAGACTGGGATTTGTCACTCCGTGTAAGCGGAGAGGTATCTCTGGGCCCACTCGGTAGGACATCATCATAATGTGCACAATGTGATCAAGGAGTTGATCACGGGATGATGTGTTATGGAACGCGTAAAGAGACTTGCTGGTAACGAGATTGAACAAGGTATCGGGGTACCGACGATCGAATCTCGGGCAAGTATCGTACCGATAGACAAAGGGAATTGTATACAGGATTGATTAAGTCCTTGACATCGTGGTTCATCCGATGAGATCATCGTGGAACATGTGGGAGCCAACATGGGTATCCAGATCCCGCTGTTGGTTATTGACCGGAGATCGTCTCGGTCATGTCTGCATGTCTCCCGAACCCGTAGGGTCTACACACTTAAGGTTCGATGATGCTAGGGTTATAAAGGAAGTTTGTATGTGGTTACCGAATGTTGTTCGGAGTCCCGGATGAGATCCCGGACGTCACAAGGAGTTCCGGAATGGTCCGGAGGTAAAGATTTATATATGGGAAGTCCTGTTTTGGTTACCGGAAGAGTTTCGGGGTTTATCGGTAATGTACCGGGACCACCGGGAGGGTCTCGGGGGTCCACCAAGTGGGGCCACCTGCCTCGGGGGCCACCTGGGCTGTAGGGAATGCTCCTTGGTCTACATGGGCCAAGGGAACCAGTCCCACTAAGGCCCATGCGCCTAGAAGGGGAGAGGGGGCAAACCCTAAGGGCAGATGGGCCCTAAGGCCCATATACCCTGCGCCTCCCTCTCCTCCCCCTTGTGGCCGCCACCCTTAGATGGGTTTGGGGCTGCCGACCCTCTAGGGGTGGGAACCCTAGAGGGGGCGCAGCCTCCTCCCCTTCCCCTATATATATGAGGCCTAGGGGGCTGCCCATAACACACGTGATTCGATCTCTCGTTGGTGCAGCCCTGCATCTCTTCTTCCTCCTCTTCTGTGGTGCTTGGCGAAGCCCTGCAGGATAGCCACGCTCCTCCACCACCACCACGCCGTTGTGCTGCTGCTGGATGGAGTCTTCCTCAACCTCTCCCTCTCTCCTTGCTGGATCAAGGCGTGGGAGACGTCACCGGGTTGTACGTGTGTTGAACGCGGAGGTGCCGTGCGTTCGGCACTTGGTCATCGGTGATTTGAATCACGACGAGTACGACTCCATCAACCCCGTTCACTTGAACGCTTCCGCTTAGCGATCTACAAGGGTATGTAGATGCACTCTCCTTCCCCTCGTTGCTGGTCTCTCCATAGATAGATCTTGGTGACACGTAGGAAAATTTTGAATTTCTGCTACGTTCCCCAACAAATGCTCTAAAAATGATGATCATCACACTTTTATTTACTTACACTCAAAAATTACAACTCGATACTTAGAACAAAATATGACTCTATGTGAATGCCTCCGGCGGTGTACCGGGATATGCAATGAATCAAGAGTGACATGTAGGAAAGAATTATGAACGGTGGCTTTGCCACAAATACAATGTCACTACATGATCATGCAAAGCAATATGACAATGATGGAGCATGTCATAATAAATGGAACGGTGGTAAGTTGCATGGTAATATATCTCGGAATGGCTATGGAAATGCCATGATAGGTAGGTATGGTGGCTGTTTTGAGGAAGGTAAATGGTGGGTTTATGGTATCAGCGAAAGTTGCGCGGTACTAGAGTGGCTAGCAATGGTGGAAGGGTGAGAGTGCGTATAATCCATGGACTCAACATTAGTCATAAAGAACTCACATACTTATTGCAAAAATCTATTAGTTATCAAAACAAAGTAATACGCGCATGCTCCTAGGAGGATAGATTGGTAGGAAAAGACCATCGCTCGTCCCCGACCGCCACTCATAAGGAAGACAATCAATAAATAAATCATGCTCCGACTTCATCACATAACGGTTCACCATACGTGCATGCTACGGGAATCACAAACTTTAACACAAGTATCTCTCAAATTCACAACTACTCACTAGCATGACTCTAATATTACCATCCTCATATCTCAAGACAATCATCAAGTATCAAACTTCTCATAGTATTCAATGCACTTTATATGAAAGTTTTTATTATATCCCTCTTGGATGCCCATCATATTAGGACTAGTTTCATAACCAAAGCAAACTACCATGCTGTTTAGAGACTCTCAAAATGATATAGGTGAAGCATGAGAGTTCATCTATTTCTTTAAAATAAAACCATCGCCGTGCTCTAAAAAGATATAAGTGAAGCACTAGAGCAACAACTAACTACTCCAAAAGATATAAGTGAAGATCAATGAGTAGTCGAATAATTATGCAACTATGTGAAGAATCTCTAACATTTAAGAATTTCAGATCTTGATAATTTATTCAAATAGCAAGAAAAACAAAATAAAATAAATTGACGCTCCAAGCAAAACACATATCATGTGGTGAATAAAAATATAGCTCCAAGTAAAGTTACCGATGAACGAAGACGAAAGAGGGGATGCCTTCCGGGGCATCCCCAAGATTAGGCTCTTGGTTGTCCTTGAATATTACCTTGGGGTGCCTTGGGCATCCCCAAGCTTAGGCTCTTGCCACTCCTTATTCCATAGTCCATCGAATCTTTACCCAAAACTTGAAAACTTCACAACACAAAACTTAACAGAAAACTCGTAAGCTCCATTAGCGAAAGAAAACAAAACACCACTTCAAGGTACTGTAATGAACTCATTATTTATTTATATTGGTGTTAAACCTACAGTATTCCAACTTATCTATGGTTTATAAACTATTTTACTAGCCATAGATTCATCAAAATAAGCAAACAACACACGAAAAATAGAATCTGTCAAAAACAGAACAGTCTGTGGCAATCTGTAACTAACGAAAACTTCTGGAACCCCAAAAATTCTAAAACAAATTGCTGGACGTGAGGAATTTATCTATTAATCATCTATAAAAATAATTAACTAAATATCACTCTCTAATAAAAATGGCAGCAATTCTCGTGAGCGCTAAAGTTTCTGTTTTTACAGCAAGATAAACAAGACTTTCCCCAAGTCTTCCCAACGGTTCTACTTGGCACAAACACTAGTTAAAACATAAAAACTCAATCATAACAGAGGCTAGATAAATTATTTATTACTAAACAGGAGCAAAAAGCAAGGAACAAAAATAAAGTTGGGTTGCCTCCCAACAAGCGCTATCGTTTAACGCCCCTAGCTAGGCATGATGATTTCAATGATGCTCGCATAAAGGATAAGAATTGTAACATAAAGAGGGCATCATGAAGAATATGACTAGCACATTTAAGCCTAACCCACTTCCTATGCATAGGGATTTTGTGAGCAAACAACTTGTGGGAACAAGAATCAACTTGCATAGGAAGGTAAAACAAGCATAACTTCAAAACTTTAAGCACATAGAGAGGAAACTTGATATTATTGCAATTCCTACAAGCATATATTCCTTCCTCATAGTAATTTTCAGTAGAATCATGAATGAATTCAACAATATAACCAGCACCTAAAGCATTCTTTTCATGATCTACAAACATAGAAAATTTACTACTCTCCACATAAGCAAAATTCTTCTCATGAATAATAGTGGGAGTATCATAAGAAACTCGAATACTATAAATTGTTTCCACATTAAAAGAGTAATGTTCAGAAAAAGGGTAATCATATCATGAAAAGTTTTATAAATATAATCACTACTTTTTATATCATAAGTATCATCACAATAATCATCATAAGTAGGAGGCATGCTATCATCATTATAAATTTGCATATCAAAACTTGGGAGACTAAAAATATCATCTTCATTAAACGTAGCATCCCCAAGCTTGGGAGCAAATATATTCTCAAAAACATCATCTTCATCAAACATAGCATCCCCAAGCTTGGGCCTTTTCATATCATAAGCATAATCACTTTCATCATTAATAGTATGGATAGCACCAATAGTATAGCAATTATCATATTCTTCCAAGCAAGTGCCAAAAAGATTTTCAAGATCATAAGAAGTGTCATTATCTTCCACAATTATATTTTCATGAGGCACAATAGTAATAGGAGCAACATTATTTGGGAGAGATATCTTTTTACCTCTCTTCCTTTTTCTTTTCTTCTTCTTCACCACACCATGTGTGGGTTCACACATCATGTGTGGGTTCAATCCTCTTTTTGGAGCTCCTCATTAATGAGATTGGTTGAATAGGAGGCTTCTCCTCGTTACCTGATTCATCATAAGAAATAATAGAAGGATATTGGGAAGTCTCTTCCCTTTCATTAGTATTCTCTTCATCTTCTATTTGTTTTCTTTTCTTTATGTAATTGACAATATAAGGATTTTCAATACAATTCACCACACAATACATATAAATTTCCTCTAGATCAAAATGAAGAACTCTATCAAGGGCAAATTCTGGAATACCCTTAGTTATACGTTTCATTTCTTCATAACCCAAGAGCAAACTAAGTTCATTATGATGTGCAAGGGAAATCAAGTCATCAAAATTTTTGGACACGATACGTTCATGAAACAACTTGCATTGGGTACTGAAATGATCACGTTCATTGCAAAGTTCACAAGTATGGCTAAGGAAATTTAAATTTTCAGCACAAACATCTAGCCTTTCTTGCAACCATTTAGTTTCTAAGTACTTATGCCTCTTGCAATATCTATCTTCCCTATTTGGTGTATACTTGCAAACCCAATGTACTCCACAAAAATTGACATGTTTATAGGAGACATTTTCATCATAACTAGTGCAATCATTATTACTACTATGGATATTCAAGGATTTCATACTAACAACATTGCAATCATTCAAAGATTTAGTGCCAAACATTTTAATGCATTCTTCTTCTAACACTTTGGCGCAATTTTCCTTTCCATCATACTCACGAAAGATATTAAAAAGATGAAGCGTATGAGAAAAACTCAATTCCATTTTTTGTAGTTTTCTTTTATAAACTAAACTAGTGCTAAAACAAGAAACAAAAAGATTCGATTCCAAGATCTAAAGATATACCTTCAAGCACTCACCTCCCCGGAAATGACGCCCGAAAAGAGCTTGATGTCTACTACACAACCTTCTTCTTGTAGACGTTGTTGGGCCTCCAAGTGCAGAGGTTTGTAGGACAGTAGCAAATTTCCCTCAAGTGGATGACCTAAGGTTTATCAATCCGTAGGAGGTGTAGGATGAATATGGTCTCTCTCAAGCAACCCTGCAACCAAATAACAAAGAGTCTCTTGTGTCCCCAACACACCCAATACAATGGTAAATTGTATATGTGCACTAGTTCAGCGAAGAGATGGTGATACAGGTGGTATATGGATAGTAGATATTGGTTTTTGTAATCTGAAAATATAAAAACAGCAAGGTAACTAACGATAAAAGTGAGAACAAACGGTATTGCAATGCTAGGAAACAATGCCTAGAGTACATACTTTCACTAGTGCAAGTTATCTCAACAATAATAACATAATTGGATCACATAACTATCCCTCAACATGCAACAAAGAGTCAATCCAAAGTCACTAATAGCGGAAAACAAACGAAGAGATTATGGTAGGGTACGAAACCACCTCAAAGTTATTCTTTCCAATCAATTCGTTGGGCTATTCCTATAAGTGCCACAAACAGCGCTAGAGTTCGTACTAGAATAACAACCTTCAGACACAAATCAACCAAAACCCTAATGTCACCTTAGACTCCAATGTCACCTCAAGTATCCATGGGTATGATTATACGATATGCATCACACAATCTCAGATTCATCTATTCAACCAAACACATAGACCTCAGAGTGCCCCAAAGTTCTACCGGAGAATCACTTACGAAACGTGTGCCAACCCCTATGCATAGGTTCATGGGCGGAACCGCAAAGTTGATCACCAAAACATACATCAAGTGAATCACGGGAATCCAATTGTCACCACAGATACGCACGGCAAGACATACATCAAGTGTTCTCAAATCTTTAAAGACTCAATCCGATATAGATAACTTAAATGGGGGAAACTCAATCCATTACAAGAGAGTAGAGGGTGGGAGAAACATAAGATCCAACTATAATAGCAAAGCTCGCGATACATCAAGATCGTGCCAAATCAAGAACACAAGAGAGAGAGATCAAACACATAGCTACTGGTACATACCCTCAGCCCCGAGGGAGAACTACTCCCTCCTCATCATGGAGAGCACCGGGATGATGAATATGGCCACCGGAGAGGGATTCCCCCTCCGGCAGGGTGCCAGAACGGGTCTAGATTGGCTTTCGGTGGCTACGGAGGCTTCTGGTGGCGGAACTCCCGATCTATTCTGCTCCCCGGTCGTTTTAGGGTATATGGAGATATATATGCGGAAGAGATACGTCAGGGGAGCCAAGAGGGGCCCATGAGGGTGGAGGGCGCGCCCCCTGCCTCGTGGATTCCTCGTTGCTTTCTTGACGTGGACTCCAAGTCTCCCGGGTTGCTTTCCTTCCAAAAATAAGTTCTGTGAAGTTTCAGGTCAATTGGACTCCGTTTGATTTTCCTTTTCTGCGATACTCTAAAACAAGGAAAAAACAGAAACTGGCACTGGGCTCTGGGTTAATAGGTTAGTCCCAAAAATAATATAAAAGTGGATAATAAAGCCCATAAACATCCAAAACAGATAATATAATAGCATGGAACAATCAAAAATTATAGATACGTTGGAGACGTATCAGGGACGTATCAGGATCATCTTATAAAGCTACCGCCGAACTAAGAAAAATAAGATGTATAAAAGATAAACATCACATGCAATCATAATATGTGACATGATATGGCCCTCATCATCTTGTGCTTTTGATCTCCATCTCCAAAGTACTGTCGTGATCTCCATTGTTATCGGCATGACACTATGATCTCCATCATCTTGATCTTTTATCAACGTGTCGTTACATGGTCGTCTCACCAGCTATTGCTTTTGCAACTATTGCTATCGCATAGCGATAAAGTAAAGCAATTACATAGCACTTGCATCTTATGCAAATAAAGAGACAACCATAAGGCTCCTGCCAGTAGCCGATAACTTTAACAAAACATGATCATCTCATACAACAATTTATATTTCATCACGTCTTGACCATATCACATCACAACATGCCCTGCAAAAACAATTTAGACGTCCTCTACTTTGTTGTTGCAAGTTTTATGTGGCTGCTACGGGCCGAGAAAGAACTCTTGGGGATATTACTACTGGACAAAAACTGGACAAGAGAGGCCGGGTTATCCCCATAATGAGTATTTTATTTGAAGTCCATGAAGACAAAGATGGTGGCGCTTTATGAAGGCCCAAGGCCCAAAAGCGGGTTAAGGCCTGTAGACATAAACTGACATTGATATGTAACTTGTGTTGTAAGATAGAAAAAGTAGAGACCGAGCCGAACACGTTTATGAGCCGGCCTCGGGATTTTGTAAACCGACGGGCGTCGACCTATGTATATAAAGGGACGACCCGGCGGCAGTTTAGGGACGATGAACAAGAACTTGAGAACCAGGCAAAGAGGATTCGCTCCCTGGTTATCGAAACCCAAGCAAATTCCATCACAACTGGACGTAGGCTTTTACCTTCACTGTAAGGGGCCGAACCAGTATAAACCCTTGCGTCCCTTGTCCGCTTTAACCCCTTTAAGCTAACCCGTCGCGATGGCTCCACGACTATGTCTTTTCACGAGGACATCTGTCGTGACAATTCCATGACAGTTGGCGCCCACCGTGGGGCTATTGCACGATGGTTTCGAGTTCTTGAAGGGCAGCTTCGAAGGACTCAAGGGATACGCCATGGGCCGGATGACCAAGAGTCGTCACGGCAAGCTCTACATCGACGACGCAGGCTGGGGCCCCGAGGCCGGCTCTATCGAGTACGGGTACCGGGTCCCCTTTGGCGGAATACACGTCTTCATTGGCAAGATCAGTGAACCGGGCCCTAAGCCGGACATCTGCACCGACATCATCGAGACGGCTCAGCGCGCAAGACCCGCCTGCGTTCAGCCTGCCGTGAAGCGTGCCTTCATGGGAGTCATCCACGGAGCGGAATCTGAGGATAGGTCAGTATCTGGTGGCGAAACCGTTGTCTACTCTGATGACGAGTCTTCAACCGGAGAGACCGAGTCGCTTTACTAGCTGCATGATGGCCGGATTAGTAGTGGCTCCGATGGCGACAGTATTACGGACCTCCTTGAACCGCCAAGCCGAGTTGCGATCTTCATGGCCGATACACAATCGGTGCAGCACTCTTCTACCGCCGCAGCGGTGATTTCTGATTCAGCAGCGGTGACACCAGCCGGAGCAAGGGGCTCTGCACCACCACTGGCTCAAGTTTTGTCCGATTTGTTCGACACTTTGGCGACATTGCTAGCAGCAGAGGTTGACGCGGCAAACCGGGATCAGCATAACGCAGAGATTGCAAATGTGAAAGATGAGATAGCTTAAGCTAAGGCAGATCTGGCAGCAGAGAACACCAGGATGGCCGCTGAGCGGGCCGGGTTAGAGGCACAGGCCTATCGGCTTATGCTGGACCAGAGTGCGTTAGATGATGTCATAAGGAGAAGGTACCGATCTCACCTGCCGCCGGTTTATGAGGGAAGAAACCTCTTTAACACACCAGGAGCGGGCACCAGCAACCAGCCAGTAGTAAACCGGGTGGAGGCACCTGGAACAGGGGCACCGGTTCAGCTGTGCGCACTGGATCCACCCCCTCAGCCTCGTCAGAACGATGTCCCATCACAACACGTCTCAACACCTCCAGGTCATTACTCTAACCCATTGGATAACATCATTGCCGTTGCTTCATGGTTGGCAGCTCTCATGATCGATGGCGAGTCCCCGGAAGCAGTTGAAACACGACGGGCTAGGGAGCTCCTTCAGACAGCCTTGACTCAGCAGCAGGCTTATTCATATAGCCGCGAAAGGATTCATTCTACTCCCCGCCCGAGCCAGAGCTACAGCAGGCATATGTCGATGAACCGGCCGTATCAAGCAGTGCGCGAAATCGTAATCCGCCCTGTGGCCATAACCCAGCGGGTGGCGGTGGCGATGCTCATGATGTAGTGGATCGTGCTAGGGCAAGTCGAGAGGACGAGTTAGCGGCGCAGCATGATGCCCGCCAACTTACTTCGGTTCGTACAACAACGTCAGTGGAACAAGGGGTTACCTCTAGTTCTTTGGGGGTACCATGTCTCGTCCCAGCGCTGCGCAATGTATGGCTACCCAAGGATTTCAAAGGCCCGCGTAAGGTGCCGAATTACACTACCGATTTATCCCCCGAGTCATGGGTGGAAAGCTATGAAGATGGCAATGGAGATGTTGGCTGTGGATGATGCGGCGTGTGCTAAATACTTTACCATGATGTTGGAGGGAACAGCTCGCACATGGTTGAAAAACCTGCCGGCCAACTCCATTGGGTCGTGGGCCGAGTTAAGGGCCCGGTTTATCCAGAATTTCAAGGATACGTGCAAGCAGCCCATGTCAATTGTTGATTTAGCTGCCTATGTCCAGGAGGAAGGAGAATCAACAACCCACTGGGTGCGCCGGGTTTCGCAGATTTTGCATTCATCAGACCGCATCAACGCTGATACAGCAGTTTTAACATTGGAAGGCAATTGCCGGTTTGCACCTCTGAAGCTGAAGTTGGGATGGCTCAAACGCCATTGCAATGACATGGGAACACTTATGGCGGTTCTGGTGAAGTATCCCGACTCTGATAGTACCAAGGACCCCGAGTCTGATGATGACAAGACAGGGAAGGGAAAGAAGAGTGGCAGCACCAAAGGGCAGCAACATAACCCGACGGGTCACAGCGGTAAGCGTAAAGCGGATAGCGGTTTAGATTTTGTGGCTAATACCAACGCGCAGGACAAAGGCCAGCGTCGTAAGGGTAAACCGCCCCCGCGTGGTGGAGGACCAGGTCCTAATCCGGAGCGCCTGTCTCACCTGTTGAACCAGCCTTGCCTGAAGCATGGATCGCGGGATAAGCCGGCAACGCACCTCTGGAAGGATTGTTATATTATGCAGGAATTCAAAATTTTAGATTTTTTTCAGTATGATCATGGACCGGGCGGTGGTTCAGGCCCCTGATCTCATGGGCCGGGTTATGGTGGAGGAAGTTCCGGTTCAGGTTTCCACGGTAATCAGAGCGGACATGGCAATCAAGGCAGTCAGGGCAACCAAGGTGGTTACAATCATCAGGGGGGTCAGCAGCAACAGCAGCAGTCGGGTTACCAGAGCAACCCAAAGCAATTGAATAGTGGGCAGTACCATGTTTTCACCACCAGTTTGTGCAAGCGCGACCAGAAGCTTCATAAAAGGGCAGTGAACTCCGTCGAATCGGCGGTGCCCCATTACTTGCGTTGGTCTGAACAGCCCATTGTGTGGAGTAGAGAAGATCATCCGCCTCGGGTGGATAACCCTGGTCATCTGGCATTAGTAGTGGCACCTCAGGTTGGAGGATACAAGTTCACCAAGGTACTCATGGATGGAGGAAGTAGTATCAACATCCTTTATTATGAAACCTTCTGTCGCATGGGGTTAACAGATAAGAATCTTAAACCATCAAACACTGTTTTTCATGGTGTGGTGCCTGGAAAATCAGCGTATCCCGTTGGTAAGATAGCCCTAGAGGTGGCTTTTGGAGATGAGCATGACTCAAGATCAGAAACATTGACCTTTGAGGTAGTAAAGATCAAGAGCCCGTATCATGCCTTGTTTGGACGGCCGACTTATGCCAAGTTCATGGAAAGGCCTTGTTATGTTTACCTGCAACTCAAGATGCCGGGTCACAAGGGAACCATCACGGTACATGGAAGCCGTAAGATCGCTTTGGAATGCGAAGAAGGTGATGCGGCTTATGCTGAGTCAGTTTGTGCAACAGAAGAGTTGAAGTTCTACAAGGACAATGTTGATCTGGCAGATATGACGTCGTTGAAGAAACCAACTACAGAGCATGATCCGGCCTTAAAGTTTAAATCGGTTGATGAGACTAAACTGGTTGATTTTGTTCCTGGCGATTCATCTCAATAGTTTAGTATCAGCTCTAACTTGGATCCAAAATAGGAAAGCGCGCTCATCGAGTTCATCCGTGAGAACCGGGACATCTTTGCATGGAAACCCTCTAACATGCCAGGTGTACCGAGGGAACTCGCTGAGCACACTCTCAATATTGATCCCATGTTTAAACCAATTAGGCAATTTCTCCGTCGGTTCAAAGAAGAAAGACGTAAGGCTATTGGTGAGGAGGTAGCCCGGCTCTTGGCCGCAGGGTTTATTGTGGAAGGTTTTCACCCTGAATGGCTAGCTAATCCGGTGCTGGTGCTTAAGAAGAACGGCACTTGGCGTATGTGTGTGGACTACACAAATCTAAACAAGGCATGTCCAGCTGATCCCTTTGCTCTCCCTCGTATTGATCAAATCATTGATGCTAGGGCGGGTTGTGACCGTTTGTGTTTTCTGGATGCTTATTCTGGTTATCATCAGATCAAAATGGCGGTTAAGGACCAGGAGAAAATAACTTTTATAACTCCTTTTGGAGCCTTCTGCTATGTATCAATGCCTTTTCGGCTCAAGAGTGCCCAAGCGACTTATCAGCGATGTGTACAGAATTGTCTTCACAATCAGATTGGGCGTAATGTTCATGCTTATGTGGATGATATTGTGGTGAAGTCCAGAAAGGAGGAGACATTGATAGATGATTTGAAGGAGACTTTTGATAATCTCCGGGTTTATAAAATGATGCTTAATCCGGCCAAGTGTGTCTTTGGTGTACCGGTAGGAAAGCTCTTGGGTTTTCTGGTGTCTAACAAGGGCATTGAAGCTAATCCGAAGAAAATCAAATCCATAACCTCTTTGGCTAAACCGAAGTGTACCAATGATGTTCAACAACTAGCAGGCTGGATTGCAGCTTTGAGATGGTTTATAAGTCCCCTTGGGGAGAAGTCCATCCCTTTATATCAGATGTTGAAGAAGACGGATGACTTCGTCTGGAATGAGGCTGCCACTGAAGCATTTGAAGACTTGAAGAGGCAGTTAGCCGAGCCGCCAGTCCTTGCTGCTCCTATTGATAAAGAGTCATTGTTGTTATATGTGGCTGCTAATGCCCAGGCTGCCAGCGTGGCTATTGTTGTGGAGCGCAAGGAGGCTGGAAAGGAGTATCCGGTTCAATGGTCGGTTTATTATATCAGTGAGGTGCTTATTGAGTCTAAGCAGAGATACCCACATTGGCAGAAGCTGGTGTATGGAGTTTTCATGGCCAGCCAGAAGCTCAAGCACTATTTTCAGGGTCATCCTATCACTGTGGTCAGTTCCGCCCCCTTAGGGGATATCATCCAAAATAGAGAAGCAACCGGCCGAATTGCCAAATGGGCTATTGAGCTTGGACCTCACGGGTTAAAATATACGCCTCACACAGCAATCAAATCCTAAGCATTTGTGGACTTCATCAATGATTGGACAGAGTTGCAGGCACCAGAGGAAAATCCAGATAACACTTATTGGACTATTCATTTTGATGGGTCCAGACAATTGGAAGGCTCGGGGGCTGGAGTCATATTAACTTCCCCACGAGGTGATAAGTTTTTTTATGTTCTCCGTTTAAGGTTCCCTTGCACTAACAATGCAGCTGAATATGAGGCCTTTCTCCATGGTCTTCGGATGGCTAAGGAGATGAATTTAAGCCGGGTTAAGTGGTTTGGTGACTCGGACCTGGTAGCTCAACAGGTGTCTGGCACTTGGGATTCCAAGGATCCGCTCATGGCGGCATATAGACGAGAGGTGGACACAGTGGCTGGTCATTTCAAGGGTTATCAGGTTGACCATATAGACCGGCGAAAGAATGAAGCGGCAGATGCTTTAAGTCACTTAGGCTCTCAACGTAAACCGGTGCCAGCCAATGTCTTTCTGGATGTGCTGCATAATCCGCCAGTCAAGATACCTATAGAGGAGGATTTGGCTGTGCCTGACCCGGAGGCTCAATTGGTGGCGGCTCTTCACGGTATTCCGGATTGGACGGTCCCATACCTAGCATACATGAACCAGGGCGAGTTACCAGACGATGAAACTTTGGCCCGGCAGATAATTCGGCGATCCAAGTCAATGACCATTATCAAAGGGGAGTTGCATCATTGCAGTGTAACAGGGATGTTTCAGCGTTGTGTGTCTCCTCAAGAAGGTTGTGAGATTTTGCGTGAGATCCACGAAGGAGATTGTGGTCACCACGCTGGTTCAAAATCCTTGGTGGCTAAGGCCTTTCGTCACGGCTTCTATTGGTTGACGACTCATGCTGATGTTGAGGATTTGGTAAAGAGGTGTGACGGTTGTCAGAAGTTTGCATGCCACGCTCATGTTCCGGCTCAAGAATTAAGGATGATTCCAATTACTTGGCCATTTGCAACTTGGGGGCTGGATATGGTTGGACCCTTTAAGAGGTCCGAGGACAAGAAGACCCACCTGCTGGTGGCGGTTGATAAGTTTACCAAGTGGGTGGAGGCAGAGCCAGACAGTAAGTGTGATGCGGCCACGGCGGTTCAATTCATCAAAAAGGTGATCTTCCGTTTTGGTTTTCCACACAGCATTATAACTGATAGTGGTACTAATCTGTCCAAGGGTGCTATGGAAGAATTTTGTCAACGTGAGCACATCCGACTTGACGTATCATCAGTGGCTCACCCCCAATCTAATGGTCAAGAAGAGAGAGCCAATCAAGAGATTTTGAGAGGCATCAAGCCCCGGCTTATGGTTCCTTTAAAGCGGACGCTGGGCTATTGGGTGGAGGAGTTACCTTCCGTGTTATGGAGCATCAACACCACACCGAACAGATCTATCGGTTACACACCCTTCTTCATGGTTTACGGAGTGGAGGCGGTTCTCCCTAGTGACATCCGTCATGACTGATATGCACAAGTTGTCCCCACCTTGGGAAGGACCTTTTGTGGTCAGCAAAAATCTGCACAACAGCTCATACTACCTCGTCGATGTTCGAGAGCATAAAGATTCACGTAAATCGGAAGAGCAGACCCAACGGCCGTGGAATATAGCTCATCTTTGGCCTTACTATACTTGAGCCACAGGCTCTTCTTATGTACATAGTTATGACAATGTATATATTATGATCAATATAATAAACCGAAGCCTCAGCTAAAGCGGGGTATCTGTTGTTTTCTTAAATCATGTGTGGTGACATGGGGGCTTTCTGTTCATGAAGCGGAGTCCGGTTTACCCCTTGATTCAGCTTATACAGCCTTATATAAAAATCACCTGGGGGCTTGGTCGTGCCCGAACCATTGCTACACCTCTTGATCGACACAAGGCCACCAGAAAAATCACTTGGGGGCTTGGTCATTTTTCGAATCATAGCTACACCTCTTGATCGGCTCAAAGCCAAAAAGAAAATTACTCTGGGGCCAAAGAGAGTGTTAGAAAAGAATAACTCAAACATAGGAACCACCGAGCACAGCTCAAAATATTGCTTGGGGATTCTTTGCTTCGCAATGAGCAAAGAATCTACACTTGTAATAGGCTATCAAGCCACGGCTTGGAAGCCTGGTGTATACACCTAAAACCCAGGGTTAGCCTGCCTTTTTAAGTAAGCCACTCCGTCCAGGTAAACCTGGTATGACCCGCCGAACTTTTGACAAGTCAATCTCATAGACCCTGAACTTGTCAAAGTTAAAACGACGATTGGTTAAAGATTGAGGTCCATCTTAAAAGGCTTTGTAAAATGGTTTAACTTAGCGGCCTGGCAGCCCATGAAAAGCCTCGAATTTGGGGCCTGGCAGCCCGTGAAAAGCCTCGACTACAAGTTTTCATATGCTTTTATTTGCCAAGTTTTTTCTCCTTTGATGAGATTTATAATGGTTTTGATAAATCGGCGTTCATTAACCCGGCTAAGCTTTTAACTATAAAGTTGCCACTACATGATTAAGCATAATCCGGCGCTTATTAACCCGATCTGGTTTTGACTACAAGTCACCAGTATTATATGTGGATACACCGGTGTTTATTATAACCCGGTACAGTTTTATCATAGACCGGCACAACATGGAAGGAGTTATCAATACTCAAGATTGGGGTTACCACCCTAAATATACAAAAGTTGGTCAACCAACAGTATGATACGATATCACAGGTATCGCCCTTTTTATCTTTGCTTATTCTTTCAAAGTACAGCCTGGGTTATCAATCCATAGGCCATATGTTTGGGCATCATGACCCGTCCAGCGGTAAACCGCCAGGACACTTTCAAATTTCTTGTATGCAGGAACAATTTAAATAACACCGCTATGGATTATCTCTTAGAGCATGGTGGATTCACAGTATCCGGCAAAATAAGTATGCACGATGGCATATCAGACCAAGTGTTTTCAACTAGCCTATTAGAAGGCGCTTTAACAACCCGAAAGAATAATTGTTTTCGATATAGTGTGGCAGTACGCAGAAGGATAAACCGGCCACCGGATCATGACTCATCACCGGGCTGAGTTGAAGGCTGTGGATCACCCTGCGCTGGTGCATCTTCCTCCTCTCTACCTAGTGGCTGGAAGTCAATGGTTGCCCGATCGATTCCAATCAAGGCTTGGAACACAACCTCATCACTTATAAGCTTTGAGGGGTCAACATCAGGGGCATAGGTATGCTTACGGATTGGCGGCATAAGATCTTCTACATCATGTGTTGGCGCAGGAAGTCTTTTGTGATCAGCATCATAAACCGGTTGATAGTGAGAGAGATCTATTTCTGCGGCCAATTTGCTCGCTATAGGGCGCATTTCTTTCGTCAGCCTCCGAAGATCATCATTGTTAAACTCGGAGCCGTCCTCTTTTATGCTAGGATAACCTCTGCCAATATCCGACGAGTCAAGATCCGGTATCCATGCCTTCACTCACATTAGTGCAGTCAGCGCACCTGCCCTTGCACCTGATCTCTTTAACTCGTCCAGACGGGCAGGCAGCATTGAAAGTTTCTCAATGGTATCCTTTATCAAGGTTGGAGGCGGTTTGTTATGCGCAGCAGTGCAGATGGCCCGTTGAGCTTCAGAATATAACTGCTCTATCAGTGTATAGGCAGCTTTCAGCTTCATCCGCATGTCCGAGCCCAGGTGGGTAATGTGGGTTCCTATTTCATCGCAAGCATCAGTAAACCGACAACAGATGAGATAATGTATATTGAAAAGCTTCAGGAGAGACACTTACCAAAAACAGCAGAGGTCATGGCATTGATCTGCCGCTTTAAACCGGCCAGCTCTTCGACCACCGGTTTAAGGGCTGCCTCTGCGTCTTCGACTATCTTTTGTACAGTGGATTTTTCTATGCCCCTGTCTGCCTATTCCTTCTTCAAAGTTTCCTTCAGCTTCTCCATGGCTGCTAAGGCACTGATCAATTCTTCTTTGGCCTTGGAGGTCTCTGCTTGCTGGGTTTGGATATTTTCTTGAAAGTCAGCAATTTGGGCTTCCTTTTTGCTCAGCTCAGCCTATAAGAGAAAGACATATTATGAAGTGGCAGTAAAATTTGGAAGTCCCAAGAACATAACAAGTTATACACTTGGCACTTGGGGGCTAATGCATATTTGCTTGATTATCAGATTTTTTTTAAGTCCCAAGCACAATACAAGTATTATTCTTGACACTTGGGGGCTAATGTACGGTTGCTCAAAGTAACATTGATTAAAGTCCCGGTTCATCTTAGAAAGATAAACCGGCCCTTGGGGATTACACTAATGAAAGTTTCAAAATTACAAAGTTAAAAGTACCAGTTCATCCTAAAAAGATAAACCGGCCCTTGGAAGATAAGCATGTAGAATTGCGATATTGCAAGTCCCATTTTGGATAGGCATCATAAATCGGCCCTTGGGGGCTACTGGAGTTGGTACTGGAAATTGGATATAAGAAAGAAAAAGTTTGTGTGCAGATTCACTAAACCGGCTTCGTAGTCACGATTTGTGTGCAGATGGTTTAAAAAACCAGAGTGAAGTTCTTGGGTGTTGAGGTAGGTGTAGCTTGACAAGTCTGTGCTCCATTTGCCTTTGCCCATAGCAGAAATTTCCTCCTTGGCACTATGCTTTGATAATGCAACAGGATTGCAAGGGGTGGTGTGGCCAACACTAGTGATTATAACATCATCTTCCCGTTCACCAGCAGCCTTTATCGGAGTTGACGATTCATCAGCAGCCTTAGCTGGGCTTGACGGTTTATCCTCAGTTGGGACCGGGCTTGCCGGTTTATCAGCCTGACCTGTTGTATCAACTTCTACTTGTTCAGTAAAATCCTGATTTGGGGGTGGCAGATCATCAAGCACGGCGTCAGCATTTGCTCCCTCCGGCTCTGGAGTTCTTTCCGGTTCAACAACCGCATGGTCGTCATACGGTTTATCTACACGACCTTTCTTGTTGGGTCTGGCCTTGGCTCTGAAAGAGAAAGGTATAAAGGTCAGTATACCATGTAAATATAAAGCGTCAAAAAGAGTAAGTTTAAGGTGTTTACCCAGGGGCAGTCTTAAGGGGCGGAAGCTGTGTGGCCGTTGACTCGCCGGATGATGACAGAGGCGTTCCCTGATAATTTGAATTGGATGGATTAAGAGGCTCTCGGAAATAACCCGCCTTGGGATAAGAAGTATCGGAAGTGTTTGAGACCTCAGATCGACGCTTCCGAACTGGCGTGTTCAATAAACAGGCCGAAGTGACTACTTGGCCACTGTGTCGGGTTGTGCGGCGAGCTTCATGTTGCCGCTTCTTCAAAAGAAAGTTTGGGTCCAAGTGAGCTACGGGGTGAGAAAATCTTACTTTCCGTACTGCTTGTCGGATTTTTTGTGTTGGCAGAGGGTCTGAACCGGAGGAAAGGATAATTACCTCTGCATCGTCAGCTTGGCTGCCCTCAGCGTCATCCTGATAATAATCATTGTCAATGAGGTGTATGAAAAATGAACAAAGAGAGTCAAGTTCTACCTCTACGTTCGGATCATCAAGGTCGTCATCAAGGTCTAAACCGATGGGTTCAGCTACCTTTCTCTTGGCAGGTTTCTTGACAGCCTTCGTCTTAGGTCGAGGAGTCTTAGCCAGTTTATCCCGCGGTTTCTTCTTCCAGAATGGGTCGTCGCCCTGTTAAAAAGATGGGCAGAGGATATAAAAGATTGCACAGTTAAGAATAGTAAGTACAAACAGGAGGGAGGCAAGTCTTATAGCTGGCGGTTTATTGGAAACGCAGAAGGGGCTAAGCCCTGTTTTGCTACAGACAGTCACTGGTTCATCCAACATCTTCTTAACAAATTCAGTGACTTTAGCCTCTGTTAGCTGAATATCAATATGTCGTTGAGGATATTTGAAGTCCCATGTGTACTCACACATTAAACCGGGGCGGCGGCTTAACGGCAAGATACTCCAAGATATCCAGCAACGAATAAAGTCCACCCCTGTCAAACCATTGGCCATGAAAGCTCTGAGCTTGGCGAGTTGTGGTGCGTATGAAGCCTGTTCCTTGGCAGTCAGTCGTTGCAGAAGAGGGTGTGTGTTGGTAAGACAGTGAGCACGATAACCCGGTAGAGGGTTCTCACCTTCAGGAGAGGTATCCTTACAATAGAACCAAGTCTGGTTCCAATCCTTAGGATCACTGTGAAGCTTGGCATGAGGGAAGCTAACATCCTTCCTTTTCTGTATGGAGACACCGCCAAGTTCAGTGTTGGGGCCGTCTACAAATTCGGTATGACGGTCTAAATAGAAAACATCCCGGAACAACTCGACAGTTGGCTCTTCTTGCAGATAGGCTTCACAGAACACTTGGAAGTTGCAAATATTGGACACGGAGTTGGGTCCAATATTTTGAGGGTGGATCTGAAAACTGGCAAGCACATCGCGGAAAAACTTGGATCCGGGCGGTTTAAAACCACGGATCATGTGATCAACAAATATCACTACCTCGCCGTCCTTTGGGGTAGGAGGATTTTCTGGACCAGGAATGCGCCAGTGGATCTCACTTTGTTTTGGTAAAGCGCTAGTTCTGACGCATCCGTCTAATTGCTCTTCAGTAACCCGGGAAGGGACCCAGTTACAAGCATAAAATTGCTTGGCCATTGTAATGGAAAGCTGGTAAAAGATGAATGTCAGTTTAAGATCTATGAAAGACAAGTATAAGGCAATAAGCAGAAGCAGAGGTATATGCATATTGTTAAACCGGAGTCTGACAATGGAGGAGGTGAAAAGATAAATGAATCGACGGTTTAAGAGGGGACTAAGGGTACTTGCCAGATTATCATTTTTCAAAAAGCTAAACCGCCTATATTGGTATAAAAGGTACAGATCTAAAGTACCTAAATGAGGAAAAATAAGTTTCACAGATTGATATGATAATTTCAGATCTGCGGTGTGACAGAAAACTTGAATATATTCAGGCCTAAACTTCAGGTGCTTAAACAGTTCGTCGGATTCAGATGAGTTTTTCTATATAAAGAGAATGCTCTAATGAGGAAAAGGGGGGATTATGGCTACGGTCGCAATAGAAATAATAGATCCAAACTAGCCGTTTATGCTACTAAGAAGAACAGGGAAGAGCGGCGCCGGAGCTTCGATAGACTCCGATGAACACTGAAACCCTAATGGTGGATCTAGAGCGAGGAGAGGAGGAAATTACGGATGCTAATGGAACAGCAGAGGAGCGTCGCGTTTCTCTGGTGTGGTCAGGTTGATGCAGCGGCCGTCGCTGGGGCGGAAGCGAAGGTCGACGGCGGCGGCAGAGCTCCAACATTCGCGCGACGCAAGGAAGAAGATGATGAGAAGGGGCACGAAGGGGGAAAATTAAAAGGACCCTTCGGCTTTATTTATAAGGTGAGATGGATAAGTGACAGGTGCGAGAATTGAGGAGCCCAAAATGGGATATGTGACAGCTTTGTCATCTCGATTGTCTGAGGCTCATTAATGAAGGCAAGATTTAGGTAATCTTTAATAATAGGTGACGTCATGGCGGTTTATCATGATCTTGGAAGATGATGTCATGACGGTTTATAAGATTTACGTGAGGATGCTGAAGAAGAAATTTTCCTAAGTATTGAAGATTGACCTGAACCAGTTCAAATCAATCTAGGGCCTAATGTTGGGGATATTACTACTGGACATAAACCGGCCAGGAGAGGCCGGGTTATCCCCATAATGAGTATTTTATTTGAAGTCCATTGAGACAAAGATGGTGGCGCTTTATGAAGGCCCAAGGCCCAAAAGCGGGTTAAGGCCTGTAGACATAAACTGACATTGATATGTAACTTGTGTTGTAAGATAGAAAGAGTAGAGACTGAGCCGAACACGTTTATGAGCCAGCCTCGGGATTTTGTAAACCGACGGGCGTCGACCTATGTATATAAAGGGATGACCCGGCGGCGGTTTAGGGACGACGAACAAGAACTCGAGGACCAGGCAAAGCGGATTCACTCCCTGGTTATCGAAACCCAAGCAAATTCCATCACAACTGGACGTAGGCTTTTACCTTCACCGTAAGGGGCCGAACCAGTATAAACCCTTGCGTCCCCTGTCCGCTTTAACCCCTTTAAAGCTAACCCATCGCGATGGCTCCACGACTAAGTCCTTTCACGAGGACATCTGCCATGACAATACCACAACAAGAACCGTTCTTACCTACGCATCAAAACCACAACGATAGTTCGTCAACTTAGTGATGTTTTAACCTTCACAAGGACCGGGCATAGCCACACTCGGTTCAACTAAAGTTGGAGAAACTGACACCCGCCAGCCACCTGTGTGCAAAGCACGTCGGTAGAACCAGTCTTGCGTAAGCGTACGCGTAATGTCGGTATGGGCCACTTCATCCAACAATACCGCCGAACCAAAGTATGACATGCTGGTAAGCAGTATGACTTGTATCGCCCACTACTCACTTGTGTTCTACTTGTGCATATAACATCTACGCATAAACCTGGCTCTGATACCACTGTTGGGGAACGTGGTAATTTCAAAAAAATTCCTACGCACACGCAGGATCATGGTGATGCATAGCAACGAGAGGGGAGAGTGTCGTCCACGTACCCTCGTAGACCGTTAAGCGGAAGTGTTATGACAACGCGGTTGTTGTAGTCATACGTCTTCACGATCGACCGATCCTCGGTACCGAACGTACGGCACCTCCGTGTTCAGCACATGTTCAGCTCGGTGACGTCCCGCGAACTCACGACCCAGTAGAGCTCGGGGAAGAGTTTCGTCAGCACGACGGTGTGGTGACGATGTTGATGAAGCTACCGTGGCAGGGCTACGGTATGACCGAGGTGGATTATGGTGGAGGGGGCACCGCACACGGCTGGGAGAGATCTTTGTGATCAATGTGTGTGTCTAGAGGTGCCCCCTGCCCCTATATATAAAGGAGCAAGGGGGAGGCCGGCCGGCCCTTGTTGGTGCGCCAGGAGGAGGAATCCTCCTCCTAGTAGGAGTAGGATTCCCCTCTTTCCTACACCTACTAGGAGGGGGAAAGGAAGGGAGAGAAAGAGAAGGAAAGGGGGGCACCCCCCCTTCTCCTAGTCCAATTCGGACCAGAGGGGAGGGGGCGCGCTGCCTGCCCTAGGCTAGCCCCTCTCTCTTTCCCTTATGGCCCAACAAGGCCCATTAGCCCCCGGGGGGTTCCGGTAACCCCTCCGATACTCCGGTAAAATCCCGATTTTTCCTGGAACTCTTCCGATGTCCAAATGTAGGTTTCATATATATCAATCTTCATGTCTCGACCATTTCGAGACTCCTTGTCATGTCCGTGATCATATCCGGGACTTCGAACTACCTTCGGTACATCAAAACATATAAACTCATAAAACCGATCGTCACAGAACTTTAAGCGTGCGGACCCTACGGGTTCGAGAACTATGTAGACATGACCGAGACATGTATCCGATCAATAACCAATAGCGGAACCTGGATGCTCATATTGGTTCCTACATATTCTACGAAGATCATTATCGGTCAAACCGCATAACACTATACGTTGTTCTCTTTGTCACCGGTATGTTACTTGCCCGAGATTCGATCGTCTGTATCCCAATACCTAGTTCAATCTCGTTACCGGCAAGTCTCTTTTCTCGTTTCGTAATGCACTATCCTGCAACTAACTCATTAGTTGCATTGCTTGCAAGGCTTATAGTGTTGTGCATTACCGAGAGGGCCCCAGAGATACCTCTCCGACAATCGGAGTGACAAACCCTAATCTTGATCTATGCCAACTCAACAAGTACCTTCGGAGACACCTGTAGAGCACCTTTATAATCACCCAGTTACGTTGTGATGTTTGGTAGCACACAAAGTGTTCCTCAGGTGAGTTGCATAATCTCATAGTCATAGGAACATGTATAAGTCATGAAGAAAGCAATAGCAACATACTAAACGATCAAGTGCTAATCTAACGGAATGGGTCAAGTCAATCACATCATTATCCTAATGATGTGATCCTGTTAATCAAATGACAACTCATGTCTATGGTTAGGAAACTTAACCATCTTTGATTAACGAGCTAGTCAAGTAGAGGCATACTAGTGACACTGTGTTTGTCTATGTATTCACACATGTATTATGTTTCTTATTAATACAATTATAGCATGAATAATAAACATTTATCATGAAATAAGGAAATAAATAATAACTCTATTATTGCCTCTAGGGCATATTTCCTTCAATAAGCACATGCAAGACATACATCAAGTGTTCTCAAATCCTTAAAGACTCAATCCGATAAGATAACTTCAAAGGGAAAAGTCAATCCATTACAAGAGAGTAGAGGGGGAGAAACATCATAAGATCCAACTATAATAGCAAAGCTCGCGATACATCAAGATCGTGTCGAATCAAGAACACGAGAGAGAGAGAGATCAAACACATAGCTACTGGTACATACCCTCAGCCCCGAGGGTGAACTACTCCATCCTCGTCATGGAGAGCACCGGGATGATGAAGATGGCCACCGGAGAGGGATTCCCCCCTCCGGCAGGGTGTCAGAATGGGTCTAGATTGGTTTTCGGTGGCTAGAGAGGCTTGCAGCGGCGGAACTCCCGATCTAGGTTTCTTTCTAGAAGTTTTGAGTTATATAAGAGGTGTTGGAGTCGAGAACAAGGCAGGGGGTCTCCGGGCTTTCCACGAGGTAGGGAGGCGCCCAGGGGGGTGGGCAGCCCGGGACTCTTCTGGCCCAACTCTTTTACTCCATGGCCTTCTTCTGGTCCAAAAATAAGTTCCGTGAAGTTTTAGGTCAATTGGACTCCGTTTGATTTTCCTTTTCTGTAAAACTCAAAAACAAGGAAAAACAGAAACTGGCACTGGGCTCTAGGTTAATAGGTTAGTCCCTAAAAATCATATAAAATAGCATATAAATGCATATAAAACATCCAAGGTTGATAATATAATAGCATGGAACAATCAAAAATTATATATACGTTGGAGACGTATCAGCCCATCCTCCCAATCATCCTGTTCGGATGTTGGCTCGACAGGGGCTTTGGGGTCTTCAGCATTCTCCGGAGTGTTATTGTCTTCGGTGCCGGTATTGATGTCTTTTTCGCGACGCAATTTTGAGCGGCGCCGCTGACGTCGACGCTTTGGAGGTGCTTCAGCAGGCTTGTCCTCAACCGGATCCTTCTTGCCGTCATCGTCATCCTCTTTGGGTGTGTCTACCATGTACACGTCGTATGTGGAGGTGGCCGTCCAACGTTCGATAAACGGAGGGTCTTGGCCTTGTTCGTCTCCGGCATCGTCATCCATGCTGTCGATGTCTTCGGAGGCGTAGTATGGCATGTCG
>NC_053022.1:484254372-484456999 GCF_003073215.2 Triticum urartu | reverse complement strand
ATTGAGATCCAAAAAGAGAGAAGAAGCCATCTAGCTAATAACTATGGACCCGAAGGTCTGAGGTAAACTACTCACACTTCATCGGAAGGGCTATGGTGTTGATGTAGAAGCCCTCCGTGATCGATGCCCCCTTCGGCGGAGCTTCGGAACAGGCCCCAAGATGGGACCTCGTGGATACAGAAAGTTACGGTGGTGGAATTAGGGGTTTGGCTCCTGTTATGATCGTTTGGGGGTACGTAGGTATATATAGGAGGAAGAAGTACGTTAGTGGAGCAACAGGGGGCCCACGAGGGTGGAGGGCGCGCTTGGGGGGGGGGGAGGGTAGGCGCGCCCCCTACCTCGTGGCCTCCCTGTTGGTTGCTTGACGTAGGGTCCAAGTCTCCTGGATCTTGTTCGTTCCAAAAATCACGTTCCCGAAGGTTTCATTCCGTTTGGACTCCGTTTGATATTCCTTTTCTTCGAAACCCTAAAATAGGCAAAAAAAACAGCAATTCTGGGCTGGGCCTCCAGTTAATAGGTTAGTCCCAAAAATAATATAAAAGTGGATAATAAAGCCCAATAATGTCCAAAACAGAAGATAATATAGCATGGAGCAATCAAAAATTATAGATACGTTGGAGACGTATCACTCAGCCCGTAGCAGCCACGTAAAACTTGCAACAACAAAGTAGATGACGTCTAACTTGTTTTTGCAGGGCATGTTGTGATGTGATATGGTCAAGACATGATGCTATATTTTATTATATGAGATGATCATGTTTTGTAACTGAGTTATCGGCAACTAGCAGGAGCCATATGGTTATCGCTTTATTGTATGCAATACAATCGCTCTGTAACGGCTTCACTTTATCACTAAGCGGTAGCGATAGTCGTAGAAGCAATATTTCGCGAGACGACAACGATGCTACGATGGAGATCAAAGGTGTTGCGCCGGGGATGATGGTGATCATGACGGTGCTTCGGAGATGGAGATCACAAGCACAAGATGATGATGGCCATATCATATCACTTATATTGATTGCATGTGATGTTTATCTTTTATGCATCTTATTTTGCTTTGATTGACAGTAGCATTATAAGATGATCTCTCACTAAATTTCAAGATAAAAGTGTTCTCCCTTAGTATGCACCGTTGCCAAAGTTCGTCGTGCCCATACACCACGTGATGATCGGGTGTGATAAGTTGTACGTCCATCTACAACGGGTGCAAGCCAGTTTTGCACACGCAGAATACTCATGTTAAACTTGACAAGCCTAGCATATGCGGATATGGCCTCGAAACACTGAGACCGAAAGGTCGAGCATGAATCATATAGTAGATATGATCAACATAATGATGTTCACCATTGAAAACTACTCCATTTCACGTGATGATCGGATATGGTTTAGTTGATGTGGATCACGTGATCACTAAGATGATTAGAGAGATATCTATCTAAGTGGGAGTTCTTAAGTAATATGATTAATTGAACTTAAATTTTTCATGAACTTAGTACCTGATAATATTTTGCATGTCTATGTTTTTTGTAGATAGATGGCTCGTGCCATTGTTCCGTTGATTTTTAATGCGTTCCTTGAGAAAGCAAAGTTGAAAGATGATGGTCGCAATTACACGGACTGGGTCCGTAACTTCAAGATTATCCTCATTGCTGCACAGAAGAATTACGTCCTGAAAGCACCGCTAAGTGCCAAACCTGCTGCCGGAGCAACACCAGATGTTATGAATACCTGGCAGAGCAAAGCTGATGACTACTCAATAGTTCAATGTGCCATGCTTTACGGCTTAGAATCAGGAATTCGACGACGTTTTGAACGTCATGGAGCATATGAGATGTTCCAAGAGTTGAAGTTAATATTTCAAGCAAATGCCCGGATTGAGAGATATGAAGTCTCCAGTAAGTTCTATAGCTGCAAGATGGAGGAGAATAGTTCTGTAAGTGAGCATATACTCAAAATGTCTGGGTATCATAATCACTTGACTCAACTGGGTGTTAATCTTCCTGTTGATAGTGTCATTAACAGAGTTCTTCAATCACTGCCACCAAGCTACAAAAGCTTCATGATGAACTATAATATGCAAGGGATGAATAAGACAATTCTCGAGCTCTTCGCAATGCTAAAGGCAACGGAGGTAGAAATCAAAAAGGAGCATCAAGTGTTGATGGTCAATAAGACCGCCAGTTTCAAGAAAAAGGGCAAAGGGAAGAAGAAGGGGAATTTCAAGAAGAACAGCAAACAAGTTGCTGCTCAGGAGAAGAAACCCAAGTCTGGACCTAAGCCTGAGACTGAGTGCTTCTACTGCAAACAGACTGGTCACTGGAAGCGGAACTGCCCCAAGTATTTGGCAGATAAGAAGGATGGCAAGGTGAACAAAGGTATATGTGATATACATGTTATTGACGTATACCTTACCAGAGCTCACAGTAGCACCTGGGTATTTGATACTGGTTCTGTTGCTAATATTTGCAACTCGAAACAAGGACTACGGGTTAAGCGAACACTGGCTAAGGACGAGGTGACGCTGCGCGTGGGAAATGGTTCCAAAGTCGATGTGATCGCTGTCGGCACGCTACCTCTACATCTACCTTCGGGATTAGTTTTAGACCTAAGTAATTGTTATTTGGCGCCAGCGTTGAGCATGAACATTATATCTGGATCTTGTTTAATGCGAGACGGTTATTCATTTAAATCTAAGAATAATGGTTGTTCTATTTATATAAGTAATATCTTTTATGGTCATGCACCCTTAAAGAGTGGTCTTTTTTTGATGAATCTCGATAGTAGTGATACACATATTCATAATGTTGAAGCCAAAAAATGCAGAGTTGATAATGATAGTGCAACTTATTTGTGGCACTGCCGTTTGGGTCATATTGGTATAAAGCGCATGAAGAAACTCCATACTGATGGACTTTTGGAATCACTTGATTATGAATCACTTGGTACTTGCGAACCATGCCTCATGGGCAAGATGACTAAAATGTCGTTCTCTAGAACTATGGAGCGAGCAACTGATTTGTTGGAGATCATACATACTAATGTATGTGGTCCAATGAATGTTGAGGCTCGCAGCGGGTATCGTTATTTTCTCACCTTCACAGGTGATTTAAGCAGATATGGGTATATCTACTTAACGAAACATAAGTCTGAAACATTTGAAAAGTTCAAAGAATTTTAGAGTGAAGTTGAAAATCATCGTAACAAGAAAATAAAGTTTCTACGATCTGATCATGGAGGAGAATATTTGAGTTACGAGTTTGGTCTACATTTGAAACAATGTGGAATAGTTTCGCAACTCACGCCACCCGGAACACCACACCGTAATGGTGTGTCCGAATGTCGTAATCGTACTTTACTAGATATGGTGCGATCTATGATGTCTCTTACTGATTTACCGCTATCTTTTTGGGGTTATGCTTTAGAGACGGTCGCATTCACGTTAAATAGGGCACCATCAAAATCCGTTGAGACGACACCTTATGAACTATGGTTTGGCAAGAAACCAAAGTTGTCGTTTCTTAAAGTTTGGGGCTGCGATGCTTATGTGAAAAAACTTCAACCTGATAAGCTTGAACCCAAATCGGAGAAATGTGTCTTCATAGGATACCCAAAAGAAACAGTTGGGTACACCTTCTATCACAGATCCGAGGGCAAGACATTCGTTGCTAAGAATGGATCCTTTCTAGAGAAGGAGTTTCTCTCGAAAGAAGTGAGTGGGAGGAAAGTAGAACTTGATGAGGTAACAGTACCTGCTCCCTTATTGGAAAATAGTTCATCACAGAAACCGGTTCCTGTGACGTCTACACCAATTAGTGAGGAAGTTAATGATGATGATCATGAAACTTCAGATCAAGTTGTTACTGAACCTCGTAGGTCAACCAGAGTAAGATCCGCACCAGAGTGGTACGGTAATCCTGTTCTGGAGGTTATGTTGCTAGACCATGACGAACCTCTGAACTATGAAGAAGCGATGGTGAGCCCAGATTCTGCAGAATGGCTTGAGGCCATGATATCTAGGATGGGATCCATGTATGAGAACAAAGTGTGGACTTTGGTTGACTTGCCCAATGATCGGCAAGCCATCGAGAATAAATGGATCTTCAAGAAGAAGACTCACGCTGATGGTAATGTTACCGTCTATAAAGCTCGACTTTTCGCAAAAGGTTTTCGACAAGTTCAAGGGATTGACTACGATGAGACCTTCTCACCCGTAGCGATGCTTAAGTCTGTCCGAATCATGTTAGCAATTGCCGCATTTTATGATTATGAAATTTGGCAAATGGATGTAAAAACTGCATTCCTGAATGGATTTCTGGAAGAAGAGTTGTATATGATGCAACCTGAAGGTTTTGTCGATCCAAAGGGAGCTAACAAAGTATGCAAGCTCCAACAATCCATTTATGGACTGGTGCAAGCCTCTCGGAGTTGGAATAAACGTTTTGATAGTGTGATCAAAGCATATGGTTTTATACAGATTTTTGGAGAAGTCTGTATTTACAAGAAAGTGAGTAGGAGCTCTGTAGCATTTCTAATATCATATGTGGATGACATATTGTTGATTGGAAATGATATAAAATTTCTGGATAGCATAAAAGGATATTTGAGTAAGAGCTTTTCAATGAAAGACCTCAGTGAAGCTGCTTATATATTGGGCATCAAGATCTATAGAGATAGATCGAGACGCTTAATTGGACTTTCACAAAGCACATACCTTGACAAAGGTTTGAAGAAGTTCAAAATGGATCAAGCAAAGAAAGGGTTCTAGCCTGTGCTACAAGGTGTAAAATTGAGTAAGACTCAATGCCCGACCACTGTAGAAGATAGAGAGAAAATGAAAGATGTTCCTATGCTTCAGCCACAGGCTCTATCATGTATGCAATGTTGTGTACCAGACCTAATGTGTGCCTTGCTATTCGTTTAGCAGGGAGGTACCAAAGTAATCCAGGAGTGGATCACTAGACAGCGGTCAAGAACATCCTGAAATACCTGAAAAGGACGAAGGATATGTTTCTCGTTTATGGAGGTGACAAAGAGCTCGTCGTAAATGGTTACGTTGATGCAAGATTTGACACTGATCCGGACGATTCTAAATCACAAACCGGATACATGTTTTTATTAAATGGTGGAGCTGTCAGTTGGTGCAGTTCTAAACAAAGCATCGTAGCGGGATCTACATGTGAAGCGGAATACATAGCTGCTTCGGAAGCAGCAAATGAAGGAGTCTGGATGAAGGAGTTCATATCCGATCTAGGTGTCATACCTAGTGCATCAGGTCCAATGAAAATCTTTTGTGACAATACTGCTGCAATTGCCTTGGCAAAGGAATCCAGATTTCACAAGAGAACCAAGCACATCAAAAGACGCTTCAACTCCATCCGGGATCAAGTCCAGGTGGGAGACATAGAGATTTGCAAGATACATACGGATCTGAATGTTGCAGATGTTGGGTTTCGTAGTAATTTCAAAATTTTCCTACGCTCACGCAAGATCATAGTGATGCATAGCAACGAGAGGGGAGAGTATGATCTATGTACCTTATAGATCGACAACGAAAGCGTTTGGTTTATGTAGTCGTACGTCTTCACGGCCCGACCGATCAAGCACCGAAACTACGGCACCTCCGAGTTCTAGCACACGTTCAGCTCGATGACGATCCCCGGACTCCGATCCAGCAAAGTGTCGGGGAGGAGTTCCGTCAGCACGACGGCGTGGTGACGATCTTGATGTACTACTGCAGCAAGGCTTCGCCTAAACTCCGCTACAATATTATCGAGGACTATGGTGGAAGGGGGCACCGCACACGGCTAAGAATATGATCATGTGGATCAACTTGTGTGTGTCTGGGGTGCCCCTGCCTCCGTATATAAAGGACTAAAGGGGGGGGGTGCGGCCGGCCTAGGAGAGGCGCTCCAGGAGAGTCCTACTCCCTCTGGGAGTAGGATCCCCCCCCCCCCTAATCCTAGTTGGAATAGGATTCGCGCAGGGGGGAAGAGAGAGAGGGTGGCCGGCCCCCTCTCCTTGTCCTATTCGGACCAAGGGAGGGGAGGGGCGCGCAACCCACTTTGGGCAGCCCCTTCTCTTTTCCACTAAGGCCCACTATGGCCCATCTAGCTCCCGGGGGGTCCGGTAACCTCCCGGTACTCCGGTAAAATCCCGATTTCACCCGGAACACTTCCGATATCCAAACATAGGCTTCCAATATATCAATCTTTATGTCTCGACCATTTCGAGACTCCTCGTCATGTCCGTGATCACATCCGGGACTCCGAACAAACTTCGGTACATCAAAATGCATAAACTCATAATATAACTGTCATCGTAACCTTAAGCGTGCGGACCCTACGGGTTCGAGAACAATGTAGACATGACCGAGACATGTCTCCGGTCAATAACCAATAACGGAGCCTGGATGCTCATATTGGCTCCTACATATTCTACGAAGATCTTTATCGGTCAGACCGCATAACAACATACGTTGTTCCCTTTGTCATCGGTATGTTACTTGCCCGAGATTCGATCGTCGGTATTCCAATACCTAGTTCAATCTCGTTACCGGCAAGTCTCTTTACTCGTTCTATAATGCATCATCCCGCAACTAACTCATTAGTTGGAATGCTTGCAAGGCTTAAGTGATGTGCATTACCGAGAGGGCCCAGAGATACCTCTCCGACAATCGGAGTGACAAATCCTAATCTCGAAATACGCCAACCCAACATGTACCTTTGGAGACACCTGTAGAGCTCCTTTATAATCATCCAGTTACGTTGTGACGTTTGGTAGCACACAAAGTGTTCCTCCGGCAAACGGGAGTAGCATAATCTCATAGTCATAGGAACATGTATAAGTCATGAAGAAAGCAATAGCAACATACTAAACGATCGGGTGCTAAGCTAATGGAATGGGTCATGTCAATCAGATCATTCACTTAATGATGTGATCCCGTTAATCAAATAACAACTCTTTGTTCATGGTTAGGAAACATAACCATCTTTGATTAACGAGCTAGTCAATTAGAGGCATACTAGTGACACTGTATTTGTCTATGTATTCACACATGTATTATGTTTCCGGTTAATACAATTCTAGCATGAATAATAAACATTTATCATGATATAAGGAAATAAATAATAACTTTATTATTGCCTCTAGGGCATATTTCCTTTAGCAGACCCGTTGACTAAGCCTCTTCCACGAGCAAAACATGATCAGCACCAAGGCTCCATGGGTGTTAGAGTCATTACTGTGTAATCTAGATTATTGACTCTAGTGCAAGTGGGAGACTGAAGGAAATATGCCCTAGAGGCAATAATAAACTTATTATTTATTTCCTTATATGATGATAAATGTTTATTATTCATGCTATAATTGTATTAACCGGAAACATGATACATGTGTGAATACATAGACAAACAGAATGTCACTAGTATGCATCTACTTGACTAGCTCATTGATCAAAGATGGTTATGTTTCCTAGCCATAGACAAAGAGTTGTCATTTGATTAACGGGATCACATCATTAGGATAATGACGTGATTGACTTGACCCATTCTGTTAGCTTAACACTTGATCGTTTAGTTTGTTGCTATTGCTTTCTTCATGACTTATACATGTTCCTATGACTATGAGATTATGCAACTCCTGTTTACCAGAGGAACACTTTGTGTGCTACCAAACGTCACAACGTAACTGGATGATTATAAAGGTGCTCTACAGGTGTCTCCGAAGGTACTTGTTGGGTTGGCGTATTTTGAGATTAGGATTTGTCACTCCGATTGTCGGAGAGGTATCTCTGGGCCCACTCGGTAATACACATGACTTAAGCCTTGCAAGCATTGCAACTAATGAGTTAGTTGCGGAATGATGTGTTACAGAATGAGTAAAGAGACTTGCCGGTAACGAGATTGAACTAGGTATTGAGATATCGATGATCGAATCTCGGGCAAGTAACATACCGATGACAAAAGGAACAACGTATGTTGTTATGCGGTTTGACCGATAAAGATCTTCGTAGAATATGTAGGAGCCAATATGAGCATCCAGGTTCCGCTATTGGTTATTGACTAGAGACGTGTCTCAGTTATGTCTACATAGTTCTCGAACACATAGGGTCCGCACGCTTAAAGTTCGATGACGGTTATATTATGAGTTTATGGTTTTTGATGTACCGAAGGTAGTTCGGAATCCCGGATATGATCACGGACATGACGAGGAGTCTCGAAATGGTTGAGACATAAAGATCGATACATTGGACGACCATGTTCGGACACCGGAATGGTTTCAGGGAGTTTCGGGCATATACCGGAGTACTGGGGGTTACCGAAACCCCCCGGGGAGACTAATGGGCCTATTGAGCCCTAATGGAGAAGAGGAGGGGCGGCCAAAGGGCAGCCACGCGCCCCCTTCCCCCCTAGTCCGAATTGGACAAGGAGGGGGGGGCCTTTCCTTTCCCTTCTCCCTGCTTCCCTCTCCTCTCCTATTCCCACATGGAAAAGGGGGAGTCCTCCTGGTGGGAGTAGGACTCCTCATGGGGCGCGCCTAGGGTGGCATGCCCCCTCCTCCTTCTCCACTCCTTTATATACGGGGAGGGAGGCACCCCTTGGAGACACAACAATTGTTCTCTTGGATCTTTTAGCTGTGTGCGGTGCCCCTCTCCATCATAGTCCACCTCGATAATATCGTAGCGGTGCTTAGGCGAAGCCCTGCGACGGTAGAACATCAACATCGTCACCACGCCGTCGTGCTGACGGAACTCTCCCTCAAAGCTCAGCTGGATCGGAGTTCGAGGGATGTCGTCGAGTTGAACGTGTGCAGAACTCGGAGGTGCCGTGCGTTCAGTACTTGACCGGTCGGATCGTGAAGACGTACGACTACATCAACCGCGTTGTGCTAACGCTTCCATTTTTTGGTCTACGAGGGTACGTGGACACATTCTCCCTCTCGTTGCTATGCATCATCATGATCTTGTGTGTGCGTAGAATTTTTTTTAAAATTATTACGTTCCTCAACAGGGGAAGGGGGCGAGTGGAGATGCTCTGATACGCCAAATGCGAACCGTGCAATTGATGCACAATAAACGTACAAAAGTCCTCGACATGAAGATGACGCGTATTGTGTTGCATGTTTGCGTTGTCACAAATTTACAATGTGTATGTGGATGCCGCATATTGTGAAAACTGAGGTTCACTTCTCTCCTGTCCCTGCGCCTCCGTCGCCGCCGATCTCGTCCCGGCCGTCGAAGTAGTCCTCCGTGACGTTGCCAACGAGCATGACGCATATGAGCCAGAAGAGCGAGGCGTCGAGGTCGAGGAACGCGGCGGCGCCGAGCAGCCCAGTCTCGGCCGTCGGGCAGGCGTACCCGAGGTTGCGGTGCACGTTCCGGACGTGGTGCATGGCCTCCGTCGCTGTCGCCCACGTCGTCGTCCCTATCCCGGCCACCGTGGCGCCACTAGAAAAAAAACGAAAAAAAATTCATATTGCCGGTGTAATTATATTACGACGGTACGACGCGGTGCTTGGTGGATTCGATCCATTACATGGCGAGATGGAAGAAGACGTGGAGCATGGCGTGTAGTCGAAGAGGCCTTCCTGGGGATGGACCTGCCGTCGTAGGGGAAGAAGACGGAGACGGCGCCGATCCCGGCGCAGCACGCGGCGGCGAGCGCGGACAGGGCGCCCAGCGCCACCGTCGGGTCCGGCGGGAGCCGGCAGACGACCACGTCCGCGCCTCTGATCGGCATCCGGTACGGCGGCTGCGATCGAATGGGACATCGATCATTTGCATGCACGCATAGCGACGTGGTAGCGACGGAGCCAGCTAACAGAATTAGCTTCTTGAGCTCGGCGACGACGGCGAGGACGAAGGAGAGCACGCCGAGGAACGCGGTGACCGCGCGGAACCGCGTGCTGTGCCTCAGAGCCAAGGCATCGACCGACCGGCCGATCGATCAATCGATCGATTTCTTCCTACTAATCAATACACTATCTCGCCACCCGTTCCCAATCAAAACACATGAGGACCAAACCAAACCAGGCTGAGATCGGCATACATTACCGGCGACGCGGATTTGTGTTTCTCTGACGCCATTGCCATGCATTTGGGTCACCAACCAGGATCGAACAATCAACAACGCGCATTTTCGCAGGTATCATGCGCGTGCAGAGGGGAGTTTCCGCGCGGGAATCCGGACATGCTCGTGTAAAGATGAATGAAGGGAAGAGCATGTGATACCAATCAATCAATCGTGAAATCGAGATAGTACCTGTGGGAGGCGTCCAACTGAGCGGTTGAATCGCCGGGCAGCGAAGCGGACCAATAAATAGGCGAGGATTGGGAGGCGAGGCGGCAGGGAGGGCCAGCGCGTACCGTGCAGTCTTGCTTCGGGCATAAATTGTTGACGATACGCTACATGCAGAAAAGATGTCTTCAGTGCTGCTGCTTTTGGACGTTGTAAGAAACGCACCAGCGTAGGAAAAAACCACAAAAATAATTCCGTCGCCGGGACTTGAACCCGGGTCTCTCGGGTGAGAGCCGAGTATCCTAACCACCTAGACTACGACGGATTATGTTCGACTGTTGGCACACAGCTTGATGAGTGTGTGTATGTTCCTGTCCCGAACGCAGGCTTAAGATGTGGTTGTATGGTGGCCAGAATACAGTTGATGAGTAAACATAACCAAGCAACGCCCAGGACTTACGCGCTATATATCGTCTGGTCTATGTGATTTAAGGCTAGTTCAAACTGATAGTTCATGACAACAATACGAGTTGACATCAAATTGTTCATGACAATAACACGAGTTGACAGCAAATAGTCCATGTCAACACTACTGGTGCCCAAAGAAGACAATTGTTTCAAAGCAAATAACACATCTGAGTTGCTCGCTAGTTATTCTTCGTCACAGCCACTCAAGCCTCACAGCAGCACCATCCTCCTCTAAACAACTGAATACACCACGATATTCCTTTCATGAAAAGTTGTGAAGCATAGAAATGCTCATCACCACCACTCCACCAGGCACACCTCCATCCGCAATCACCATGGCCAACATCTCTTGAATCTCCTGTCTCACAGGATCAGGATCAGCTTTGAGCTCAGCTGTCATAGAGTCAAACATGTCTACCATTAGCTTTAATGTTGTTTTTCGACTACTCTCACTTGACACCTTTTTGGTCGTCGTTGGCCTAGGTGAATAAGGACGTGACTTCTTCTTCCTGCCTTTACCATGACTCGCCGCATGTGTAACTTGAGCATCATTGTCCACAATGTTAACTTGAGAGGGACCAGCTTGAGATGTTGGAGTTGGCACCCTCACATTCTTGCATGTAAAACTATGGTGATCTCTCATTTTGTCCTCATCCGCTAATGGAGAACGACAAAACTTGGTCGCCGTCGGACACATCTACAAACAAAGACAAATAACACATGAGTACACCTTTTGTAAAACAAAACAATGAAAATGATATACACAACATGTATGTTGAACTTGCTTGCTTCACAACATATACATGAACTGAAAAAGAAATTTGCTCTCAAAAACCGTCACATATGTCGAAATTGCTCACTATCTAACACTATCGCATTTTTATAGATCAACCAACAA
This sequence comes from Triticum urartu, assembly GCF_003073215.2. NCBI lineage: Eukaryota > Viridiplantae > Streptophyta > Magnoliopsida > Poales > Poaceae > Triticum > Triticum urartu. Next base: position 484,445,398 of record NC_053022.1, on the reverse strand, counting down.
TTTCACATGCTCTCGGTTACCAAAATACATGCTCATTATTGCTCAATGTCTTCTTCTCCTCTTCCACTCATATATGCCGAAATTGTGCACTATCTAACACTATCACATATTTTCAACCCGTATACATGCCAAACACAGATTAGCCAGTCGAACACATATATGCACAAATTAATAATTCCAACCTTAGTCCACAGCTAACACAGATCAGACCCCACAGTCACAGCCGACTCGGAATAAAGCTGGTGGCGGCAACAACTGTAGGCGGAGCAGGGGCGTGAGGAGGAGGCGAGTCGTGGTTGAGCGCGGGCTGAGGCGCTGCAAGGATGGGACGGAGGATAGGGAAAGGAGCGTGAGAGGTACAGAGCCGCAACCGGGATGTGGGGAGCGGCGGTGGCGTTGCGACTGTGAAGAAACCAAGCGAGGGCTCGGGTGCGCACTCGAGAGCGGAAGAGAAGGCTCGTGGTTTGGGTTGTAAAATTAATTATTGTTGGATCGCTACAAAATGTTTATTTTAAGAAACTAACGGCAGACGCACAAACTCGCATATACTACACAAGTACATTCACCCTCACATATATGCAAATACGCAAATCCTGATGTGCATTTCTGAAACACTGAGCAGGCAGGTCTGAGATCGATGAAATCATCACATGCGCCACACTATCATAGAAAACGCCACCTTGCGCCGAAAGAATATTCTGTTTTTACAAGACATGATGTCAAATCTATGGTTTGATTTCTGGTGGCTGAGTTACCACCATCCATCCAACCACAAGTTGATTCTCTATAAAATGCTTGGCATACATACTTTCCAACAGAGATTAACCGACTCGACGCTGTTGATCCTGAAAATACTATTTTGTGGTTTTCAGATCTGGATAAGTGAAGAAAGTCTCCTGTGACGGTGTGTCGTCTACAGTGGCGGCAACGGTCTTCTTGAGCCTCACAATCTCAACATCGTCCCCTGTGCCAGCTTCAATGGCTTCATAGTATATTTTTACTGACTTTTCTAGCCAATGAGGTTATTGTTTGCAGGGATTTGTTGGTGCGACGACGTCAACACTCCTGTGCAGTTTGGCCCTTGAGCCTCGTCTTCCGTCTTCACAATTTTGATGCGGCCTCTGATGAGACCTATGCAAATTAATAGATGTTTGGTTTTGGATCTTTGGCTCTTTCGATGGTGATGACTTCTTTTGTAGGGTGTTCGATTGCCTTGATGATTTCTTGTCTACGAGCATGAGACCTATGCGAATTAATAGATGTTTGGTTTCGGATCTTCGGCTCTTTCGATGGTGATGACTTCTTCTGTAGGGTGTTCGATTGCCTTGATGATTTCTCGTCTACGATCAACAGGGAGATGTTGATTCCGGCGTTGTGGCAATATGCGACATTGCACCATCAACCCATTCAGGGGTGATGATGATGACCAGCTCCAAAGATTTTGATATTTTTATTTTTAGTATTTGTGTTGCTGGTTTGGTTAATACCGGGATGAAAACAGAGTGAAAACTTTCTGCTTTTCCGGCGAAAAACGAAAACGGGGAGGTAATATGGAAGCAAGAACTGATTTGTGTAGGCGGCAATAAAAAAACGAAACGATATTTTTGTGGCAGAACATATATGTAATGGCGCTTTCTGTTTCTGTGAATACAGAATTTTCCGTTTCCACTATGGACCTATGGCTGCTTTGTACCCCAACCACTAAATTACCCATGTGCGAGCCAACTTTTACCACCACACAAGGGAGCCAGCCATGATTGTAATGGAAATGGAGGCCAGGCTTAAAAATTCCCCTTCACGGATTATTTTGTGAGGTTAAAATATGTGTGCGTGTAAGATGGCGACCTGATACACCATGTTGGAAGTGCAAAAGGGAGACTGAAGGAAATATGAACTAAATGCAATAATAAAGTTGTTATTTATATTTCCTTATATCATGATAAATGTTTATTATTCATGCTAGAATTGTATTAACCGGAAACTTGATACATGTGTGAATACATAGACAAAACAAAGTGTCCCTAGTATGCCTCTACTAGACTAGCTCATTAATCAAAGATGGTTAAGTTTCCTGACAATAGACATGTGTTGTCATTTGATGAACGAATCACATCATTAGGAGAATGATGTGATGGACAAGACTCATCCGTTAGCTTAGCATAATGATCGTTAAGTTTTATTGCTATTGCTTTCTTCATGACTTATACATATTCCTGTGACTATGAGATTATGTAACTCCTGAATACCGGAGGAATACCTTATGTGCTATCAAATGTCACAATGTAACTGGGTGATTATAAAGATGTTCTACATGTGTCTCCGAAGGTGTTTGTTGGGTTGGCATAGATCAAGATTATGATTTGTCACTCAGTGTATCAGAGAGGTATCTCTGGGCCCTCTCAGTAATGCACATCAAGCCTTGCAAGCAATGTGACTAATTAGTTAGTTACGGGATGATGCATTACGGAACGAGTAAAGAGACTTGCTGGTAACGAGATTGAACTAGGTATGAGGATACCGATGATCGAACCTCGGGCAAGTAACATACCGATGACAAAGGGAATTACGTATGTTCTCATTACGGTTTGACCGATAAAGATCTTCGTAGAATATGTAGGAACCAATATGAGCATCCATGTTCTGCTATTGGTTATTGACCGGAGATGTGTCTCGGTCATGTCTACATAGTTCTCGAACCCGTAGGGTCCGCACACTTAACGTTCGATGAGGATTTGTATTATGAGTAACGTGTTTTTAGTGACCGAAGATTGTTCGGAGTTCCGGATGAGATCACAGAGATGACGAGGAGTCTCAAAATAGTCGAGAGGTAAAGATTGATATATTGGACGAAGGTATTCGGACACCGGAATGGTTTTGGGACATTTCAGACATTTATCGGAGTACTGAAGGGTTACCGGAACCCCCGGGGAAGTAATGGGCCTTCATGAGCCATAGGGGAGAGAGAGGGGAGCCCGCAAGGGTGGCGTCCCCACCCCCAAGGGAGTCCGAATTGGACAAGGGGGAGGGGGCGCGGCCCCCTTTCCTTTTCCTCTCTCCCTCTCCTTCACTTTTCCCCTCCGATAGAAAGGAAGGGGGGGCGACTAGGAGTGGGAGTCCTAGTCAGTCCCCCCCCTTATGGCGCGCCCCTGGTGGCCGGCATCCTCCTCCCCTCCTTTATATACGAGGGCAGGGGGCACCCCAAAGTACAACAGTGATTCTCTTAGCCATGTACGGTGCCCTCCTCCATAGTTTACTCCTCCGCTCATAGCGTCGTAGTGCTTAGGCGAAGCCCTGCGCGGATCACATCACCATCACTGTCACCACGCCATCGTGCTGAGGAAATTCTCCCTTGACCCTCTACTGGATCAAGAGTTCGAGGGACGTCATCAAGCTGAACGTGTGCTGAACTCGGGGGTGCCGTACGTTCGGTACTACATCGGTTGGATCGTGAAGATGTTCGACTACATCAACCGTGTTAACCTAACGCTTCCGCTTTCGGTCTACGAGGGTACGTGGACACACTCTCCCCCTCTCGTTGCTATGCATCTCCTAGATAGATCTTGCGTGATCGTAGGAATTTTTTTGAAATTGCATGCTACGCTTCCCAACATATTGTGCAGCTTTTTCTTTCCCTCTCGCAAGGCTACTAGAGAAAGCTTTCTTCCCTTCGATCTTCGTCGGCAAGCACGTGGATTCGCCTCCCCTCCGCTTGCCGCTCCAGCGGCCGGTGGCGGGGAGGGAATTCCTGGTGCCTTGGCTTAGATAGGTAGGGTTTTGGTTCTCGCAAGGGCGGCATACGGACGGATGGCGGCGCTTCTTCTTCGAGTCAGTCTTGTGGGCTCCGATCCTCCTCAAGTTCATTCGTCGGGACGGATAAGACGGAGCTCCGGCGTAGATTCCTGCCAGCTCCTCGGAGCGGCAAGGTTAGGGGTTCTTGTTAGGGCGAAATTTGATATCAAGTTCTTCAGATCAATTCATGGATTCAATGATGACGATTGTGGCTCCCGAATGCTTGTCCTTAGGGGCACGTGCATGAAGACTTCACGACTGTCATCGACAAGGTCAGGCCGACTCCGGTATGAGAGCGGCGGCAACGATCTGTCGGCGGCTCCACTACAAGAAATATGTCAACTAGTGACCTTCTGTCAGTGACCCTGGAAGAATTGGTCATAGATCTATGACCATTTGAGACCAATTGGTCAAAATCCGGGGGGCTCCAAACCCTAAACTATATTGACCATTTTGGTTAGAAAGGTCGTAATTTCCTCACACGAAATGGTCATAAAGCAGACAACACTATTCCGCTGCCTTATTTCTAGCTGATCATGACCAATATAGATGGTCATAACCTTGTAAATTGTGGTGGATTGGTATGACTTGGCGCCACCTCATTAGTTTCGCCTATGTGTCATGTCCATGTGTCAATTTTGGCCCTAGGTTGTGAAGCAACCTGTATTTCTGTCATTCCCAAAATTCACAAAAAATCTCATAAATTCCTTGGGTCATATCTTCGAAAATATGTAAAAATCCTTCCTTGCCTAGTTCAAAAATAATTCAACAATATTCATTTTTCTATTCTGTTCACAACAGCACTTTATGAAGGAAGTGCTATTTATATATTCTTCATTGCCCTCAAAATTTTTGGGCACTTTTTCCTATCCAAATCATTGCCTCATGACAAAATTTAGCTCCATTTTCCTAGCAAATCTTCCTCGGCAAATTTTCAAAGTTTTTGTCCACCTAGAAGCATTGTGAAGGAAGTACCTTTTTTATATATCCAAATTTATACAATTCCTTCATATGCCCAAATTATCACTCTCCTCCAAATTGCAGCTCATTTAAATCATCTATGTGATCCCAGGTTCAATTTATATTTTATGGCCAGATTGGCACGTTGCAAAGCAAGTGTTATCTAGACCCCTCCTATTACCCTCAAAATTTTTGGGCACTTTTCCATACCCAAATCATTGCCGCATGATAATATTCAGCTCCATTTTCCTGGTAAATCTTTCTCAGGAAATTTCCAAAGTTTCTACCTCGAGAGAAGCTTTGTGAAGTAAGTACTAGCTAGGTACCCAAATGATTTGAAAATTTACAAGCGCATGACCATACCTATGTAACTTACCTACACCAAATTTGAGCTCATTTCATTCATCCAATTTCTCTCGCTAATTTTTCCAAGTTTCTGTCCAGAGAAGAGCATTGTGAAGGAAGTACCACTTTGGCATGTCCAAATGGTATCAATTTTCTACAGTGCTTTACTATGCCCAAATAACCATCCTCCACCAAATTTCAGCTAAATCCATTCATTATTTTGAGCCCAGCTTCAACATTCATATTTTGGTCCAGTGTGGTACTTTGCAAAGCAAGTACCACCTAGGATCCTTCTTTTGAGCTGAAAATTTATGAAGACATTCCTCTTAGTAGATGATCATCCTCAGCCAAAACTCACGCCCATTGGCCATGTGCATTTCCCGTAGCGCTAATCAAACACTTGGCTATTAATTCATCTTTGAGCATAGGTCGGTCTCCTCGTGAGATTCTTCTGTTGTAATTTTCTTCCTAGCACCTACCTGGGGAGTGCCCAACCCACTAGACATGCCTAGACCTCCCAGAACGCATGTCAACACCAAGGTCACGCGGTGACCACGCGGTGGGCATGCGAGTTTATGCGCTTTGGACTTGGGGCTCTAGGCCACCATCCAAAACTCGACGTATCGCCACCAAACCATGTATTTATGCTTAAATAGATAATTATGTAACTATAAATGATTTTTGGGAAAAATAAAGAGCAAACAATAAGGTAGCTACAGTTCAAATTTGTCTAATCTCCTCTTAGGTTACCAAATGGATGAAGCGAAATCTTGTGTGACCCAGTAGCGTAGCACGGGCATCCTACTAGTTAGTATGATAAGTATGTGTTAGGTTTGTCCAGTCCATCAATGTCGGTAAATGTGTTGTGGTCTATGAATGTGTATAGATTTTTTTAAATTTTGTTCGCCGTTGCAACACTTGGATTATTTATTAATATAACCCAGCAACGATGCTTCCATTTTAACACATGTACTAGTGTGCTAAAACTACTACTGTACCTGCTTCTTCTTAGCCTGAGTAGTACATCAGACTTGCATTAACTTGTGTTAATTGTATTAACTTGTAGCCTAGTCACTGCAGTCATCTTGTGCTTTTATCTTCTCTATGATGTCATGTGCCTTTGAGTCTACTTATTGAAGACCTTATGCTCATATATCTTTTTAGTCCCTCTATTTCCATAAATGTGACATTGTTTTGTTTCTAAATACTTGACACATACAAGTTTGAGGGCACTATCCTAAACCCCTGTTATGATCTCTATGTTCTATTTTGTCTGTTTATACAAGTGTTTATGGGGTGCTAAATCTGATGGGAATGGCGTCAAGGTTCAGAATATTCAGTTTTTGTTTTACTTCAATTCATGTTGAGTTCCATAACAGAACTGCTTGATGTTGTTGCCTGTGGTGTTGGGTTTCGTACTAATTTCAAAAAATTTCCTACGCACACGCAAGTTCATGGTGATGCATAGCAACGAGAGGGGGAGAGTGTGATCTACGTACCCTTGTAGATCGACAACGGAAGCGTTAACTTAGTTGATGTAGTCGTACGTCTCCACGGCCCGACCGATCAAGCACCGAAACTACGGCACCTCCGAGTTCTAGCACACGTTCAGCTCGATGACGATCCCCGGACTCCGATCCAGCAAAGTGTCGGGGAAGAGTTCCGTCAGCACGACGGCGTGGTGACGATCTTGATGTTCTACCATCGCAGGGCTTCGCCTAAGCACCGCTACAATATTATCGAGGACTATGGTGGAAGGGGGCACCGCACACAGCTAAGAATATGATCACGTGGATCAACTTGTGTCTCTAGGGGTTCCCCTTGCCTCCGTATATAAAGGCTCAAAGGGGGGGGCTGGCCGGCCAAGAGGAGGCGCGCCAGGAGGAGTCCTACTCCTTCCGGGAGTAGGACTCCCCCCTTTCCTAGTTGAAATAGGATTCGCGGAGGGGGGAAGAGAGGAGAGAGAGGAGGAAGGGGGGCCGGCCCCCTCTCCTTGTCCTATTGGGACCAAGGGGAGGACGGGCGCGCGGCCCATCTATGGCCACCTCTCCTCTCTTCCACTAAGGCCCACTAAGGCCCATATACCTCCCGGGGGGTTCCGGTAACCTCCCGGTACTCCGGTAAAATCCCGATTTCACCCGGAACACTTCCGATATCCAAACATAGGCTTCCAATATATCAATCTTTATGTCTCGACCATTTCGAGACTCCTCGTCATGTCCGTAATCACATCCGGGACTCCGAACAAACTTCAGTACATCAAAATGTATAAACTCATAATATAACTGTCATCGTAACCTTAAGCGTGCGGACCTTACGGGTTCGAGAACAATGTAGACATGACTGAGACACGTCTCCGGTCAATAACCAATAGCGGAACCTGGATGCTCATATTGGCTCCTACATATTCTACGAAGATCTTTTATCGGTCAGACCGCATAACAACATACGTTGTTCCCTTTGTCACCTGTATATTACTTGCCCGAGATTCGATCGTCGGTATCCCATACCTAGTTCAATCTCGTTATTGGCAAGTCTCTTTACTCGTTCCGTAATACATCATCCCGCAACTAACTCATTAGTTGCAATGCTTGCAAGGCTTTAGTGATGTGCATTACCGAGAGGGCCCAGATATACCTCTCCGACAATCAGAGTGACAAATCCTAATCTCGAAATACGCCAACCCAACATGTACCTTTGGAGACACCTGTAGAGCACCTTTATAATCACCCAGTTACGTTGTGACGTTTGGTAGCACACAAAGTGTTCCTCCGGCAAACGGGAGTTGCATAATCTCATAGTCATAGGAACATGTATAAGTCATGAAGAAAGCAATAGCAACATACTAAACGATCGGGTGCTAAGCTAATGGAATGGGTCATGTCAATCAGATCATTCAACTAATGATGTGATCCCGTTAATCAAATGACAACTCTTTGTCCATGGTTAGGAAACATAACCATCTTTGATTAACGAGCTAGTCAAGTAGAGGCATACTAGTGACACTCTGTTTGTCTATGTATTCACACATGTATTATGTTTCCGGTTAATACAATTCTAGCATGAATAATAAACTTTTATCATGATATAAGGAAATAAATAACAACTTTATTATTGCCTCTAGGGCATATTTCCTTCAGTCTCCCACTTGCACTAGAGTCAATAATCTAGATTATACTGTAATGATTCTAACACCCATGGAGCCTTGGTGCTGATCATGTTTTGCTCGTGGAAGAGGCTTAGTCAACGGGTCTGCTACATTCGGATCCGTATGTATCTTGCAAATCTCTATGTATCCCACCTGGACTAGATCCCGGATGGAATTGAAGCGTCTTTTGATGTGCTTGGTTCTTTTGTGAAATATGGATTCCTTCGCCAAGGCAATTGCACCAGTATTGTCACAAAGATTTTCATTGGACCCGATGCACTAGGTATGACACCTAGATCGGATATGAACTCCTTCATCCAGACTCCTTCGTTTCCTGCTTCTGAAGCAGCTATGTACTCTGCTTCACATGTAGATCCCGCCATGATGCTTTGTTTAGAACTGCACCAACTGACAGCTCCACCATTTAATGTAAACACGTATCCGGTTTGCGATTTAGAATCGTCCGAATCAGTGTTAAAGCTTGCATCAACGTAACCGTTTACGATGAGCTCTTTGTCACCTCCATACACGAGAAACATATCCTTAGTCCTTTTAAGGTACTTCAGGATGTTCTTGACCGCTGTCCAGTGATCCACTCCTGGATTACTTTGGTACCTCCCTGCTAGACTTATAGCAAGGCACACATCAGGTGTGGTACACAGCATTGCATACATGATAGAGCCTATGGCTGAAGCATAGGGAACATCTTTCATTTTCTCTCTATCTTCTGCAGTGGTCGGGCATTGAGTCTGACTCAACTTCACACCTTGTAACACAGGCAAGAACCCTTTCTTTGCTTGATCCATTTTGAACTTCTTCAAAACTTTGTCAAGATATGTGCTTTGTGAAAGTCCAATTAAGCGTCTTGATCTATCTCTATAGATCTTAATGCCTAATATGTAAGCAGCTTCACCGAGGTCTTTCATTGAAAAACTCTTATTCAAGTATCCCTTTATGCTATCCAGAAATTCTATATCATTTCCAATCAGTAATATGTCATCCACATATAATATCAGAAATGCTACAGAGCTCCCACTCACTTTCTTGTAAATACAGGCTTCTCCGAAATTCTGTATAAAACCAAATGCTTTGATCACACTATCAAAGCATTTATTCCAACTCCGAGAGGCTTGCACCAGTCCATAAATAGATCGCTGGAGCTTGCACACTTTGTTAGCTCCCTTTGGATCGACAAAACCTTCTGGTTGCATCATATACAACTCTTCTTCCAAAAATCCATTCAGGAATGCAGTTTTGACATCCATCTGCCAAATTTCATAATCATAAAATGCGGTAATTGCTAACATGATTCGGACAGACTTAAGCATCGCTATGGGTGAGAAGGTCTCATCGTAGTCAATCCCTTGAACTTGCCGAAACCCTTTTGCGACAAGTCGAGCTTTGTAGACAGTAATATTACCGTCGGCGTCAGTCTTCTTCTTGAAGATCCATTTATTCTCAATATCTTGTCGATCATTGGGCAAGTCAACCAAAGTCCACACTTTGTTCTCATACATGGATCCCATCTCAGATTTCATGGCTTCAAGCCATTTTGCGGAATCTGGGCTCACCATCGCTTCTTCATAGTTCGTAGGTTCATCATGATCTAGTAGCATGACTTCCAGAACAGGATTACCGTACCACTCTGGCGCGGATCTCACTCTGGTTGATCTATGAGGTTCAGTAGTATCTTGTCCTGAAGTTTCATGATCATTATCATTAGCTTCCTCACTAATTGGTGTAGGTGTCACAGAAACAGTTTTCTGTGATGCACTACTTTCCAATAAGGGAGCAGGTACAGTTACCTCGTCAAGTTCTATTTTCCTCCCACTCACTTCTTTCGCGAGAAACTCTTTCTCTAGAAAGTTTCTGAACTTAGCAACAAAAGTCTTGCCTTCGGATCTGTGATAGAAGGTGTATCCAATAGTCTCCTTTGGATATCCTATGAAGACACATTTCTCCGATTTGGGTTCGAGCTTATCAGGTTGAAGCTTTTTCACATAAGCATCGCAGCCCCAAACTTTCAGAAACGACAACTTTGGTTTCTTGCCAAACCATAGTTCATAAGGCGTCGTCTCAACGGATTTTGATGGTGCCCTATTTAACGTGAATGCAGCCGTCTCCAAAGCATAACCCCAAAACGATAGCTGTAAATCAGTAAGAGACATCAAAGATCGCACCATATCTAGTAAAGTACGATTACGACATTCGATTACGACATTCGACACACCATTACGCTGTGGTTCCGGTGCGTGAGTTGCGAAACTATTCGCATTGTTTCAATGTACACCAAACTCGTAACTCAAATATTCTCCTCCACGATCAGATCGTAGAAACTTTATTTTCTGTTAACGATGATTTAACTTCACTCTGAAATTCTTTGAACTTTTCAAATGTTTCAGACTTATGTTTCATTAAGTAGATATACCCATATCTGCTTAAGTCATCTGTGAAGGTGAGAAATAACGATATCCGCCACGAGCCTCAATATTCATCGGACCACATACATCTGTATGTATGATTTCCAACAATCTGTTGCTCTCTCCATGTACGGAGAACGGCATTTAGTCATCTTGCCCATGGCATCTTACCCATAAGGCACGGTTCGCAAGTACCAAGTGATTCATAATCAAGTGGTTCCAAAAGTCCATCAGTATGGAGTTTCTTCATGCGCTTTATACCGATATGACCTAAACGGCAGTGCCACAAATAAGTTGCACTATCATTATCAACTCTGCATCTTTTGGCTTCAACACTATGAATATGTGTGTCACTACTATCGAGATTCAATAAGAATAGACCAATCTTTAAGGGTGCATGACCATAAAAGATATTACTCATATAAATAGAACAACCATTATTCTCAGATTTAAATGAATAACCGTCTCGCATCAAACAAGATCCAGATATAATGTTCATGCTTAACGCTGGCACCAAATAACAATTATTTAGGTCTAATATTAATCCCGAAGGTAGATGTAGAGGTAGCGTGCCGACTGCGATCACATCGACTTTGGAACCGTTTCCCACGCGCATCGTCACCTCGTCCTTAGCCAATCTTCGCTTAATCCATAGTCCTTGTTTCGAGTTGCAAATATTAGCAACAGAACCAGTATCAAATACCCAGGTGCTACTGCGAGCATTAGTAAGGTACACATCAATAACATGTATATCACATATACCTTTGTTCACCTTGCCATCCTTCCTATCCGGCAAATACTTGGGCAGTTCCGCTTCCAGTGACCAGTCTGCTTGCAGTAGAAGCACTCAGTTTCAGGCTTAGGTCCAGGTTTGGGTTTCTTCTCTTGAGTAGCAACTTGCTTGTTGTTCTTTTTGAAGTTCCCCTTCTTCTTACCTTTGCCCTTTTTCTTGAAACTAGTGGTCTTGTTGACCATCAACACTTGATGCTCCTTCTTGATTTCTACTTCCGCAGCTTTCGGCATTGCGAAGAGCTCGAGAATAGTCTTATTCATCCCTTGCATATTATAGTTCATCACGAAGCTCTTGTAGCTTGGTGGCAGTGATTGGAGAATTCTGTCAATGACGCGATCATCTAGAAGATTAACTCCCAATTGAATCAAGTGATTATTATACCCAGACATTTTGAGTATATGCTCACTGATAGAACTGTTCTCCTCCATCTTGCAGCTATAGGACTTATTGGAGACTTCATATCTCTCAATCCAGGCATTTGCTTGAAATATTAACTTCAACTCCTGGAACATCTCATATGCTCCATGACGTTCAAAACGTCGTTGAAGTCCCGATTCTAAGCCGTAAAGCATGGCACACTGAACTATCGAGTAGTCATCAGCTTTGCTCTGCCAGACGTTCATAACATCTGGTGTTGCTCCAGCAGCAGGCCTGGCACCCAGTGTGTTTCCAGGACGTAATTCTTCTGTGCAGCAATGAGGATAATCCTCAAGTTACGGACCCAGTCCGTGTAATTGCTACCATCATCTTTCAACTTTGCTTTCTCAAGGAACACATTAAAATTCAACGGAACAACAGCACGAGCCATCTATCTGCAATCAAGCATAAACCAGCAAGATACTATCAGGTACTAAGTTCATGATAAATTTAAGTTCAATTAATCATATACTTAAAGAACTCCCACTTAGATAGACATCCCTCTAATCCTCTAAGTGATTACGTGATCCAAATCAACTAAACCATGTCCGATCATCACGTGAGATGGAGTAGTTTCATTGGTGAACATCACTATGTTGATCATATCTACTATATGATTCACGCTTGACCTTTCGGTCTCCGTGTTCCGAGGCCATATCTGTATATGCTTGGCTCGTCAAGTATAACCTGAGTATTCCGCGTGTGCAACTGTTTTGCACCCGTTGTATTTGAACGTAGAGCCTATCACACCCGATCATCACGTGGTGTCTCAGCACGTAGAACTTTCGCAATGGTGCATACTCAGGGAGAACACTTCTTGATAATTAGTGAGAGATCATCTTATAATGCTACCGTCAATCAAAGCAAGATAAGATGCATAAAAGATAAACATCACATGCAATCAATATAAGTGATATGATATGGCCATCATCATCTTGTGCTTGTGATCTCCATCTTGGAAGCACCGTCATGATCACCATCGTCACCGGCGCGACACCTTGATCTCCATAGTAGCATCGTTGTCGTCTCGCCAATCTTATGCTTCCACGACTATCGCTACCGCTTAGTGATAAAGTAAAGCATTACAGTGCGATTGCATTGCATACAATAAAGCGACAACCATATGGCTCCTACCAATTGCCGATAACTCGGTTACAAAACATGATCATCTCATACAATAAAATTTAGCATCATGTCTTGACCATATCACATCACAACATGCCCTGCAAAAACAAGTTAGACGTCCTCTACTTTGTTGTTGCAAGTTTTACGTGGCTGCTACGGGCTTAAGCAAGAACCAATCTTACCTACGCATCAAAACCACAACGATAGTTTGTCAAGTTGGTGCTGTTTTAACCTTCGCAAGGACCGGGCGTAGCCACACTCGGTTCAACTAAAGTTGGAGAAACTGTTACCCGCAAGCCACCTCTATGCAAAGCACGTCGGGAGAACCGGTCTCGCGTAAGCGTACGCGTAATGTTGGTCCAGGCCGCTTCGTCCAACAATACCGCCGAACCAAAGTATGACATGCTGGTAAGCAGTATGACTTATATCGCCCACAACTCATTTGTGTTCTACTCGTGCATATAACATCAACATATAAAACCTAGGCTCGGATGCCACTGTTGGGGAACGTAGTAATTTCAAAAAATTTCCTACGCACACGCAAGGTCATGGTGATGCATAGCAACGAGAGGGGAGAGTGTGATCTACGTACCCTTGTAGACCGACAGCGGAAGCGTTAGCACAACGCGGTTGATGTAGTCGTACGTCTTCATGGCCCGACCGATCAAGCACCGAAACTATGGCACCTCCGAGTTTTAGCACACGTTCAGCTCGATGACGATCCCCGGACTCCGATCCAGCAAAGTGTCGGGGAAGAGTTCCGTCAGCACGACGGCGTGGTGACGATCTTGATGTTCTACCGTTGCAGGGCTTCGCCTAAGCACCGCTACAATATTATCGAGGATTATGGTGGAAGGGGGCACCGCACACGGCTAAGAGTAAGATCACGTGGATCAACTTGTGTCTATGGGGTGCCTCTTGCCTCCGTATATAAAGGATCCAAGGGGGGTGCGGCCGGCCCTAGTAGGAGGCGCGCAGGAGGAGTCCTACTCCTACCGGGAGTAGGACTCCCCTCCCTTTCCTTGTCCAAGTAGGAGAGGGGGAAGGAAGGGAGAGAGGAGAGGGGGGCGCCGCCCCTCCCTCCTTGTCCAATTCGGACTAGGGGGAGAGGGGGCGCGTGGCCTGCCCTGGCAGCCCCTCCTCTTCTCCACTTTAGGCCCATGAGGCCCATTAACCCCCCGGGGGGTTCCGGTAACACCCCGGTGCTCCGGTTTTATCCGAAACTTCCCCGGAACACTTCCGGTGTCCGAATATAGCCGTCCAATATATCAATCTTTATGTCTCGACCATTTCGAGACTCCTCGTTATGTCCGTGATCATATCCGGGACTCCGAACTAACTTCGGTACATCAAAACTCATAAACTCATAATATAACTGTCATCGAAACCTTAAGCGTGCGGACCCTACGGGTTCGAGAACAATGTAGACATGACCGAGACACGTCTCCAGTCAATAACCAATAGCAGAACCTGGATGCTCATATTGGCTCCCACATATTCTACGAAGATCTTTATCGGTCAGACCGCATAACAACATACGTTGTTCCCTTTGTCATCGGTATGTTACTTGCCCGAGATTCGATCGTCGGTATCTCAATACCTAGTTCAATCTCGTTACCGGCAAGTCTCTTTACTCGTTTCGTAATACATCATCTTGCAACTAACTCATTAGTTGTAATGCTTGCAAGGCTTATGTGATGTGCATTACCGAGAGGGCCCAGAGATACCTCTCCGACATTCGGAGTGACAAATCCTAATCTCGAAATACGCCAACCCAACATGTACCTTTGGAGACACCTGTAGAGCACCTTTATAATCACCCATTTACGTTGTGACGTTTGGTAGCACACAAAGTGTTCCTCCGGCAAACGGGAGTTGCATAATCCATAGTCATAGGAACATGTATAAGTCATGAAGAAAGCAATAGCAACATACTAAACGATCGGGTGCTAAGCTAATGGAATGGGTCATGTCAATCAGATCATTCACCTAATGATGTGATCCCGTTAATCAAATAACAACTCTTTGTCCATGGTTAGGAAACATAACCATCTTTGATTAATGAGCTAGTCAAGTAGAGGCATACTAGTGACACTCTGTTTGTCTATGTATTCACACATGTATTATGTTTCCGGTTAATACAATTCTAGCATGAATAATAAACATTTATCATGATATAAGGAAATAAATAATAACTTTATTATTGCCTCTAGGGCATATTTCCTTCACTTACAACATAGGCAAGAACTCCTACTTTGACTGTTCCATTTTGAACTACTTCAAAATCTTGTCAAGGTATGTACTCATTGAAAATATATCAAGCGTCTTGATCTATCTCTATAGATCTTGATGCTCAATATGTAAGTAGCTTCACCGAGGTCTTTCTTTGAAAAACTCCTTTCAAATACTCCTTTATGCCTTCCAGAAAATTCTACATTATTTCCGATCAACAATATGGCATTCACATACACTTATCAGAAATGTTGTAGTGCTCCCACTCACTTTCTTGTAAATACAGGCTTCACCGCAAGTCTGTATAAAACCATATATTTTGATCACTTTATAAAAGCATATATTCCAACTCTGAGATGCTTGCGAACCATGCCTCATGGGCAAGATGACTAAGACTCTGTTCTTCAGAACAATGGAGCGAGCAACAAACTTGTTGGAAATAATACATACTGGTGTATGCGGTCTGATGAGTGTTGAGGCTCGCGGCGGGTACTCGTTATTCTGACCTTTGCAGGTGATTTGAGCAGATATGGGTATATCTACTTGATGAAACATAAGTTTGAAACATTTGAAAAGTTCAAATAATTTCAGAGTGAAGTTGAAAATCATCGTAACAAGAAAATAAAGTTTCTACAATCTGATCATGGAGGTGAATATTTGAGTTACGAGTTTGGTCTTCATTTGAAACAATGTGGAATAGTTTTGTAAAGTCACCTCGAACACCATAGCGTAATGGTGTGTCCAAACATCGTAATCATACTTTATTAGATATGGTGCGATCTATGATGTCTCATACTGATTTACTGCTATCGTTTTGGGGTTATGCTTTAGAGACGGCTGCATTCACGTTAAATAGGGAACCATCTAAATTCGTTGAGACGACACCATATGAGCTGTGGTTTGGCAAGAAACCCAAGTTGTCGTTTCTTAAAGTTTGGGGTTGCGATGCTTATGTGAAAAGGCTTCAACCTGATAAGCTCGAACCCAAATTGGAAATATGTGTCTTCATAGGATACCCAAAGTAGACTATTGGGTACACCTTCTATCACAGATCCGAAGGCAAAATATTCGTTGCTAAAAATGGGTCCTTTCTAGAGAAGGAGTTTCTCTCGAAATAAGTGAGTGGGAGGAAAGTAGAACTTGATGAGGTAATTGTACCTTCTCCCGAATTGGAAAGTAGTTCATCACAGAAATCAGTTCTAGTGATTCCTACACCAATTAGTGAGGAAGCTAATGACGATGATCATGAAACTTCTGATCAAGTTACTAACGAACCTCGTAGGTCAACCAGAATAAGATCCACACAAGAGTGGTACGGTAATCCTGTTCTGGAGGTCATGTTACTTGACCATGACGAACCTACGAACTATGAGGAAGCGATGATGAGCCCAGATTCCGCAAAATGGCTTGAGGCCATGAAATCTGAGATAGGATCCATGTATGAGAACAAAGTGTGGACTTTGGTTGACTTGCCCGATGATCGGAAAGCCATAGAGAATAAATGAATCTTCAAGAAGAAGACTGACGCTGACGGTAATGTTACTGTCTACAAGGCTCGACTTGTTGCAAAAGGTTTTCGACAAGTTCAAGGAGTTGACTATGAAGAGACCTTCTCACACGTAGCGATGCTTAAGTCTGTCCGAATCATGTTAGCAATTGCCGCATTTTATGATTATGAAATTTGGCAAATGGATGTCAAAACTGCATTCCTTAATGGATATCTTAAAGAATAGTTGTATATGATGCAACCAGAAGGTTATGTCGATCCTAAAGGTGCTAACAAAGTGTGCAAGCTCCAGTGATCCATTTATGGAAAGGTGCAAGCCTCTCGGAGTTGGAATTTATGCTTTGATAATGTGATCAAAGCATATGGTTTTATACAAACTTTTGGAGAAGCCTGTATTTACAAGAAAGTGAGTGGGAGCTCTGAAGCATTTCTGATATTATATGTGGATGACATATTGTTGATCAGAAATGATACTGAATTTTTGAATAGCATAAAAGGATACTTGAATAATAATTTTTCAATGAAAGACCTCGGTGAAGCTGCTTACATATTGGGCATCAAGATCTATAAAGATATACCAAGAAGCTTAATTGGACTTTCACAAAGCACATACCTTGATAAAGTTTTGAAGAAGTTCAAAATGGATCAGTCAAAGAAAGGGTTCTTGCCTGTGTTACAAGGTGTAAAGTTGAGTCGGACTCAATGCCCAACCACTACAGAAGATAGAGAGAAAATGAAAGTCATTACCTATGCTCCAGCCATAGGTTCTATCATGTATGCAATGTTGTGTACCAGACTTGATGTGTGCCTTGCTATTAGTTTAGAAGGGAGGTACCAAAGTAATCCAGGAGTGGATCACTGGACAGGGTCAAGAACATCCTGGAATATCTGAAAAGAACTAAGGATATGTTTCTTGTTTATGGAGGTGACAAAGAGCTCGTCGTAAATGGTTACATCGATGCAAGCTTTGACACTGATCCGTATGACTCTAAGTCACAAACCGGATACATATTTATATTGAATGGTGGAGCTGTCAGTTGGTGCAGTTCCAAGCAGAGCGTCATGGCGGGATCTACGTGTGAATCAGAGTACATAGCTGCTTCGGAAGCAACAAATCAAGGAGTCTGGATGAAGGAGTTCATATCCGATCTAGGTGTCATACCTAGTGCATCGGGTCCAATGAAAATCTTTTGTGACAATACTGGAGCAATTGCCTTGGCGAAGGAACCCAGATTTCACAAGAGAACCAAACACATCAAGAGACGCTTCAATTCCATCCGTGATCAATTCAAGGAGGGAGACATAGAGATTTGCAAGATACATACGGATCTGAATGTTGCAGACCCGTTGACTAAGCCTCTCTCACGAGCAAAACATGATCAGCACCAAGACTCCATGTGTGTTACAATCATTACTATGTAATCTAGATTATTGACTCTACTGCAAGTGGGAGACTGAAGGAAATATTCCCTAGAGGCAATAATAAAGTTGTTATTTATATTTCCTTATATCACGATAAATGTTTATTGTTCATGCTAGAATGGGATTAACTGGAAACTTAGTACATGTGTGGATACATAGACAAATAGAGTGTCCCTAGTATGCCTCTACTAGACTAGCTCGTTAATCAAAGATGGTTAAGTTTCCTGACCCTAGATATGTGTTGTCATTTGATGAACGGGATCACATCATTAGAGAATGATGTGATGGAAAAGACCCATCTGTTAGCTTAGCATAAATGATCGTTTAGTTTTATTGCTATTGCTTTCTTCATAACTTATACATGTTCCTCTGACTATGAGATTATGCAACTCCCGAATACCGGAGGAACACCTTGTGTGCTATCAAACGTCGCAACGTAACTGGGTGATTATAAAGATGCTCTACAGGGGTCTTCAATGGTATTTGTTGAGTTGGCATAGATCAAGATTAGGATCTGTCACTCCGTGTTTCGGAGAGGTATCTCTGGGCCCTCTTGGTAATGCTCATCACTATAAGCCTTGCAAGAAATGTGACTAATGAGTTAGTTGTGGGATGATGCATTACGTAACGAGTAAAGAGACTTGCCGGTAACGAGATTGAACTAGGTATGATGATACCGACGATCGAATCTCGGGCAAGTAACATACCGATGACAAAGGGAACAGCGTATGTTGTTATGCGGTTTGACCAATAAAGATCTTCATAGAATATGTAGGAGCCAATATGAGCATCTAGGTTCCACTATTGGTTATTGGCCGGAAATGAGTCTCGGTCATGTCTACATAGTCCTCGAACCCATAGGGTTCGCACGCTTAACGTTCGTCGGTATTATGAGTTTATGTGTTTTGATGTACCGAAGGTTGTTCGGAGTCCCGGATGAGATCAGGGACATGACGAGCAGTATCGAAATGGTCGATACATAAAGATTGATATATTGGATGATGTTATTCGGACACCGGATGAGTTCCGAGAGGTACCGGATAATTATCGGAGTGCCGGAGGGTTATCGGGACCCCCTAGGGGAACTAATGGGCCTTGATGGCCTTAGTGTGGAGAGAGGAAGGGCCACAAGGGGCTGCCCCCCCCCCGCCTTGGGTCCGAATTGGACTAGGGGAAGGGGGCGGCGCCCCCCTTTCCTTCCCTTCCCCCTCTCTCTTCCTTCTTTCCCCTTTCCTCCGGATGGAAGCCTACTAGGACTTGGAGTCCTAGTAGGACTCCCTCCTCCTGGCGTGCCCTACAGGACGGCCTCCCCCTCCCCTCCTTTATATACGGGGCAGGGGGCACCCTAGAACACACAAGTTTCTCTTAACCGTGTGCGGTGCCCCCCTCCACAGTTACACACCTCGGTCATATCGTTGTAGTGCTTAGGAGAAGCCCTGCGCCGGTAACTTCATCATCGTCGTCGCCACACTGTCGTGCTGATGGAACTCTCCCTCGTCCTCAACTGGATCAAGAGATCGATGGACTTCATCGAGCTGAACGTGTGCTGAACGCGGGGGTGCCGTACGTTCATTGCTTGGATCGATTGGATCATGAAGACGTTCGACTACATCAACCGCGTTACTAAACGCTTCCGCTTTCGGTGTACGAGGGTACATGGACACACTCTACCCGCTCATTGCTATGCTTCTCCTAGATAGATCTCGCGTGGTCGTAGGAATTTTTTTGAAATACTACATTCCCCAACAATAGGAGACGGACCAGCCCACTTGGGACTCGAGGCCATGCCGCCTCCAATATGCACTACTCCTCCTTGTCGGAGTCTGTCGCCTGTCCAATGCCGGTTGACGTGAGGCTGATGATGGACGTGGATGGGCCTACACTTTCCTCATGCCACTGGTAGGACACGCAGCTGGCAGAGTTCTCATTCATGATTGCATGTGCCGCCCACGCCGCCTCAACATCACGAGGGATGGCGTGAGCATGGGTGGCCTCGTAGAGCGCCCGTGTTTTGGCCACGACGTTGGGGTTCGCCGCTACCATGGCCGCTATACCTTCCTCACTCGCGCGCTCGCCATGGATTTTTCCGTCTGCTAGCCGATGTTGCTTGAGGAGGAAGAGTTTGTACTGATGCTCCTCGACATAGGCGTCGTCTACTCCTTCGCCGTAGTCTCATTGAAGTGCGCCTGCGGCTGCTCGAAAGTCAAGTCGGCGCGGGCGCCGACGCCTCGTCGTAGTCGAAGGCCATCTCCATCGTCAGGTCATCATCGGAGACCCCCGAGAGCTGGCCGACATGCTGCCCTCTAGCTACCTAGCACATCGGCTCTATCAGGCGGCTGCAAGGGCATCCACCTCGTGCTTCTGCTCCATTGAGAGGCTCTCCCACAACCCGTTCCCGCTCGCAGTCAGGGCGGATGTGGTGCACAAGAGGAGAGTGTGGAGCGGACATGGTGTGATGTGGTTTGAGCCATGAGTTAGCCGCCTTTAAATAGTGGATGCCAGTGAGGCCAAGCGTCCAGTTGTGTCAATGCGCGGGCGGCAGAGATGGTTTCTTGGCCGACATGTGTGTTTAATGGCGGCAAATGGACAGACAGGCATTGAACATGCATGTTAGATATATGTCCCACCCCATCTAGTATACGTCTCACCGACAATGAATAGACGCATACATTGGGGATGCAGCACGGGTAGTGCCCTCAGCCAGCGAGCTGCTTTAATGTTGGTGCCAGTGAGAGGTCACATCCGCTCTGGGCCAACATCAATGTGGAGCAGCCGCTTTAAAGCGGCATGAATGCGGGCAACTGGCCTCGGGCAGGAAAGGGCGGGCGAGGAAGATGGTTTTGGGTATGCCAGGATTGTCGAAAGCTGGTGTGGCAGCGGTCTAGACACCCCGCGAATCCCCTCCCCCTCCCCTCTGGTGTTTGCTTCTGGTTTACGAGAAAAAGGACGTCCAGACCGGCCAGCAAACGGAGGCGGGACCGCGTCAGATGGCAAAAAGACCACACGGTCTAAATGTATGCGGACGGTTTGAGGGTCCGCGTTGAAGATGACCTTAGACAAGTTACATTCTACTAACCCCACGGTCAGGATGTAAGAGGGCATCTGGTTTTGTGGCTATCCACCACAGGACAAGGATAAACACTTTTCCCAAGGATGCCACTTGTTTGGTTGAGGGAAAAGGAAAGAAGGGGTAACTAAATATGTGGAAATATTCTGCTAAAAGTTGCTTGCTACAGTCAGGATGTAAGTGACTTACATCCCGACCCCACAGTGGGCGAGCTATGACCAAAGACCAGTTCTTTTAATGCGATTCTGAAGAATCACGGTCCAAAGAATCAAAATCATAAAAGAAGTCATCTATGTCCCAGGAACCGCCTAAAATCAACCCAGAATCGCGGTGCAATCTAGAATCGCGGAAACTTGCGATTCTCATAATTCTAGCCAGTCCCTCAAAACAAAAAGCTTTGTTCCAAACTAGTACCCCTATTGGACAATTTGTTTACGGCCAGAATGCCACTCAGGCCTTGCCGACCGAGAGAGGCCCAAAACGACTGGTTCATCCCTGCAGCAGTCTGTGATGCTGGCGACTTGTCGTATCCTGACGACCGAGGTTTTTATTTTAGAAGAAGTTCAAAAAAGATTTTGCCCCTCGGGCCTCAGACAATCATGTTTTTGTGTCTTGCTCCCTGAAGATCCTTGGCTAGTTCTGCCATTGCCACCACCCAAAAGAAAATAAAACAGTGAGAGATCTCTTGAGCCCCGTGGGCTGGGCCTGCCATGCATCGTCACATGTCGACCCAAGAAAAAGAGCACAAAAAGTAGAGGAGAAGTGGAGAAAGCAAAGGCAGGGAGCGTGGCGCATGTGAGAAAAATAACTCACCGGCCGGCCGGAGCCTCCCGTTCCATCCTCCGGAGGTGGCGCGGTGAATTCATCCGCCACCCTTTTCAATTAATGCGTCCGAGAGGCTCCTCTCTAGAGCAGTGCACAAACGCCCACAAATTTCAACCCACTCGATATCTTCTTCCTCCTCAACTTGTTCACTGCAGGCTCTTCTTCCGGCGGACGCACAGCACACCGGCCGTGCATGCACGCATGAAGGCCGGCGTGTGATCGCAGATCGGGAGCCAGCTGCATGCATGCGCTCGCCGTGAGGTTATCAAAGCTACGTCGTCGTGATCATGGAAAAACAGGTACATGCATGCATCGATCACGCACCGCCTGGCCATGCATGGCCGATCAGTTTCGGATGTGTTTGTTGGTCACCATGCGTGGTCGCTCTGAGCAGGGAAGCAGCCACCAGCTGGACACCTTCGCTCAACTGGACGGCGGGGCGGCGCCGGAGGAGCCGATCGGTGGCGGCGCGGCAGCCGAGATGGTGGACTACATGCTGGGCCAGACGACGCCGCTGCCTCCGGGAGGGCCGCACGGCCAGGTGTCCTTGGACAAGCTCAGCTTCTCCGACGTGCTACAGTTCGCCGACTTCGGCCCCAGGCTCGCGCTCAACCAGCCGTCCGCCGACCACGACGACGCCCGTGACGACGACGAGGAGGACAGCTACTTCTTCAGGTTCCAGTCCCAGCTCTCCGGCTCGGACGACCCTGATCCCCGCGGAGGCGCAGGTATCCACCACGCGGCGGAGCACGAGGGCAGCAAGACGGCGGACGGATCAGGAGGCCCGCACGATCATGGCGGCGGCGTCTCCGAGAGCACCACGCTGGTGCAGCAGTCCGACGGTGGCGGCAGGGTAGGCCAGAAGGCTGGCGGGGAGCAGGCGAAGAGCGGGCGGCGGAAGCGGCCCAGGTCGACGAAGACCAGCGAGGAGGTGGAGAGCCAGCGGATGACGCACATCGCCGTCGAGCGCAACCGGCGGCGACAGATGAACGATTACCTCAGGGTCCTCAGGTCCCTCATGCCAGGATCCTACGTCCAAAGGGTATATGTTTGCACATCTTACTCGCTACCATTGCAACATATAGTTCATCGCTTGCAGTGACATTTCAACGAACAATTTGATTTTCATATGAATTATAAGAACCCAAACTTAAACTTATGGTAGTTCCAATTAAGCCTAAGATTTTCTTATGTCTAAGTCGATGGTGCTATATGAGACATCACGTGAGTCACGAGGGATTGAACTTTTGGTAACATAAAAATTCCAGACCTCGCGGAAATATCTATAAAAAATGAAGTTCTTTCGGATTTCGATCTATCAAATTGCACTGATTTTAAAGAAATTTGGTTTAATTTAAATTTGGTTTGGAACTAGTTCAAATCTGGACAGGAATTTCAAGGTTACAAAAAAAATCTCGCTTAAGATATGTTAGTGCGATTTGCATCGATCGTCGTGTTTTTTTTCTTCCTTCCTCTACTTTGAAGCCAACCTCAATTACTTTGACGATGTTAGGGTTAACTTGGGGTTTACATGCTCAAGGTTTTCTTTTGTTATCAAAACAAAGGGTGGCAGACGAAGCAGACTAGAATTGGATAGCCCTGAATATCATGTGTTGAGACATACTCCCATGCTCCAGCGCCATGTGGGCCGTTGGATCTCAGATCTACTGGTCATAGTGAGACTCCTAGAACATGCACACAAATATGGGACTCTCGAGGCGGTTTTTTGCAAATTTACAAAGCCTCCGACCATGATCAATGGATCTCGTATCCAATGGCCCACGTGGCCTTGGAGCATGGGAGCACCTAATATTCTCCCAAGCCGAGAGTACTATTTTGTCTTCCAAAGCATGGATTTAAAATTTGGATTTGCTAATTTTCAGTCAACACCGAGGACTGTCGATCTTGATGATGAGATTCATGCAAGTTTTTATCTTCCCCTAGCTCTGAAAATTATGACTACCCTTTTTACTGAATGAACAAGTTTTCGTAGCACGATGAACATTTTTCGAGAGTTGAATAAATTTTGTAAAATCGACAATGAATTTGTTAACTTTTAGGCGACGGAGACATAGGCACTCCCTTTAAAATTTCATAGCTAGTTACCCGCAAAAAACAAACTTAGCTAGTTAGATGCTTTTTTTTCAATGTTATCAGTCTGCCTTAGAGTTTATTTGTGTAATTTCTAAAGAAGCTAACGAAGTGCCTGATATACCAGTAGGTCCAGTACACCTAATCCATACAATATTCCCCTAAAAAACCTAATCCATACACCATACAATACATGACCCCCTATAACTTTGGTAACATATGGCACGATGCCGTGCAGGGAGATCAAGCATCCATCATAGGCGGAGCCATAGAGTTCATACGTGAGCTAGAGCAGCTAATCCAGTGCCTCGAGTCACAGAAGCGGCGGCGCCTGTACGGCGACACGCCACGGCCGGTCGCTGACGCGTCCGCCCCGGTGGTGCCGGCGACATCCATCCACGAGCCGCCGCCGCAAGGGCACGAGGCTGCGCCGTTCTACGTCTCCCCGAGCCTCTCGTTCCCCGGGGCGGGGAACGGTGACGGTGCCGCCGGAGCCAAGGTGATGATCGACCTCGACGCGTGCGGCGGCGGGCTCCGGGAGGAGGTGGCCGAGAACAAGTCGAGCCTGGCGGACATCGAGGTGCGCGTGCTGGGCGAGGACGCGGTGATCAAGGTCCTGTCTCGCCGCCGGCCGGAGCAGCTGATCAAGACCATCGCCGTGCTGGAGGAGATGCACATGTCCATCCTCCACACCAACATCACCACCATCGAGCAGACCGTCCTCTACTCCTTCAACGTCAAGGTACGCACGAGCATTCATTTTGTGTACCAACTGAATGCAGATCAGATTATCGACCGCGGGATTGAATTGCTGCTTCTGATGTTAGATCACGAGCGAGCCAAGATTCACGGCCGAGGAGATCGTTGGCGCCGTCCACCAGATCCTCAGCTTCATCGACGTCAACTACACGTTATGACCGACCCATCCCTTTACTCAGGATTGAGCTCCTGTTGTCGATCTCGACTCGATTAATTTCAAATTCTATACGTACATTGTGCGCTTAATTATATTTTTTCCTCCCTCGAGTACTTGTGCTTAATTGTATCTGTATGACGATATACACTGTTCCTTCTTCACTCTCGTATGCATGTAAACTGATTAGATGTACAATGAGTGACTCCATATATACTCTATAATGGGGTTGTCTATATGTAAGTTATCTGAATTTTCAAATATTTCATTTAATTTTTTTACCAGCCTTCGTTTGCGACCAAGAACTAACATGTTTTTTTTCTTTTTGGTGAATGAACTATTAAATTTCTTAACGTGGTGTCCCTGCTACGCCAATTGGTGAGCCTACTCGAAAGATATTCAACTCAAGTGATTAGCACACATAAAAAAGGGAAGGGATTTGGGAATAACAACTACTATTGATTCATAGAGAATGAAACAAAATTAGAAGAAAAAAAGGGCAAGCAACAAAAAAACTTATTATTAGTAGACATAATTCATGGACTGGTATTTTTTATTTTATTTTTGCGAGAATTTTTTTTTTGATCTCTTCATCTTCAATCATGGTATTAACTGCAAGAGAATGAAACAAAAGAGATCCGGTGATATTTTGATGGTTGTTAATAAAGCAACGATTGAGGTTTGAAAAATGCAGGTGGGTGATTTTGCTGTCAAAATTCATGTGTATTCGAGAGTTGATGGCTTTATTTTGGTTTTGGTGGCAGTATATGGGGCTGCCCAATCAGATCTTAAACCTGCTTTCCTAGTTGGGTTGAGTTGTGATTTGTGGCTATGAATCTTTACCCGTATTGGTGTTGGAGACTTTAATACTCCCTCCGTTCCTTTATGTAAGGTGTGTTTGTTTTTTGATAAAATTCCACAATGTAAGATGTATTTTTTTTCTAATTTCTCATAATTCCGTTTTTGACCCTCTAGGAAAAGAAAAGTATATCTCCCCCGATTGCATGTGTCTACTTCTAGAGAAAAAAGGGAATGTATCCCTCTCCCGATTGTGTGTATCTCTTCCTTTCCTAGCCTAAATGATTTACTTGCTGCTAATCAACGAATTAGACAAGAGTAATTTCGTCCTAAATTATTAATATTTATGTGCCTTGGTCATCATGCCAGAAATAATACACCTTAGATAAAGGAACAAAGAGAGTATAATTTAGAGACAGGACACGGAAGGAATGATAACTTTGACGCTAGATGACCCTTTACATTCGATGCTGTTATTGAAAACCTAGATTTGAGATAGCTCTTTCGGGTCGATGGTATAATTCGGCTAACGGTCTGTAAACAGCAACGTACGAGAAGTTGGATCATATCTTGACAAGTTTCCTCTGGTACCCATGTGGGAACTTTAGAGGAGTATTTCTGGCCAGAAACTTCCTCCTCCTCCCCCTCCCCCCTCTTTTGGATTTCGATGAGGCCGTTGATGTGGGGAACAAGACCGCTTTGTCATTTGAGTTGTCATGCATGATCCGGGCAGGAAGGACACCAAGGTTGAAGTGGAAATTTAAGATCCGACATCTGAGAAAATTATTTCAGGGCTACGCTAAGAGTTTGAGTGGTGTTTATAAGAAAGAAAAGGATCAATTGATTGCTTTCGTTGAAGCTTCCGACATTAAAGCAGAATCATTCCCTGTAAGTGCGGCAGCATATTATGTCAAGCGGGAGGTAATGCGCGAGGAGGAGATCAAATGCGCCCAACCTGCTAAGGTTAGACGCGCTTGGGAAGGGGATAACAATACAAGATTTTTCCATTTGATTGTGAGTGGCAAGCATCGGAAAAAAATCTTCCAATTAGAGCATGTTGAGAGGACCAATGTCTATAAGCTTACATCGTCAATTATTATAAGGAAATTTTTGGTTCTCTATTGTCCCATTTTGTAACAATAACAATGGATGAGGGCATTACCTACGATACACCCCAACTCTCTCCCGAAGAAAACACTGTATTGACAAGTTTTTGGAAAAATAGGTGTCGGGGCCATTGTCGGGGGTCATCCAAGGAGATATATTGCCAATGTTTGAGGACTCATACATTGATAATTTTTTGTTGTTCTGTCTTAACTTCGGTATTATTTGTTGCTTCCTAAGGAGGATGCGGTACAAATAGGGTAGTTTAGGCCACTTTGTCTGTTGAGTGTGAGCTTTAAGAGATATTTATGTGTATGACGGATTTGAATCTCCACTCTCCGTGATTTTATAGAGATACTAGATATCTTGTTGGGATACCCCATTAGCTCTTCACTCCCCGAGTCTGTATATTAGTGTGTAGAGGAAAGATGTTTATGCTGCATTGGTTCTTGGGGCAAGTCATTGAACATTTAGTTCCGACAGGTTTGGGTTGTTGATAAATGGGTGTGGTACATTTAGTGCATAGATAGATGTCTATCAACCTAGCATAAATTTACCATTGAACTGCCAAAACGTCATATATTATGGTACAAAGTGAGTATTTCACTGAAGGTTCACTATTAATGATGTTTTCATAGTCAAATTCATGTACGTGGATCTCATAAACACATACTCCATATTTTGCAGATAACACATTTGAAAGACCAAAGTGTCGATTGAAATCAAGATTCTCATGTGGTTTTATGCACCGGGGTAATCCTCATCAATCAAAATCTAGCTAAACATATAATTGGTAGGAATGTAAAAATGTTGTTTCGGTGACCAAGAGAAAATAATTCAACATCCTTTTCTTTCCTGCCTGTTTACCCTTTTGGTTTGGCGTCTGATTCGTATAGCTTTCAGTCTACCTCCGCCTAGGTGCCTAGTAGTATATCGAATTTGTTCCGGAACTAGTTGGCTCAAACTACGGATCCAGACCTTATGAACAGGCGTCCTAGGACCCAAACCCAAAAATCCACATTTTCACATGTATTTGGCTCAAACTATGTCTTACAACTGCAAATGCATACAAAAATTGCTTGCGCGAGTGTTGTTGCATCACTGGTTCACTGGCCTGTCCACATTGGCATTTTATCAAACAGCTAGTGTCCCTGCTATACGAAGCAAAAAGCCCCTAACGGTGGCCGGCGCTTCCCGGCTTTCTCGTCAGATCACGGTCGCTTCACGCCGCCGCCGGTGCCTCTGCCGCAACAAAGGTCAGCCACCGAACCCTCCTCCCTTTCCTACCCCCTACGGATGCTTGGGCTGTACTTCTTCTCTTCTTACTACCCATCCTGGATGCTGCCCTCCCCGCTCCATTGCGGCTGCTCGACGATAGGGCTCGCGCCTCTGGGCGCCCGGAATTGACCGACGGCAACCAGGGATTCCTCTTCGTCTGTATGTAGTAGTATGTGCTTGCGTGCAATGCAAGGTGCTAGCTATATCCGTGGAAAGGGGATTATTCCCAAATATCCAGCCAAGAAATGGAGCATCGTTCACAATTGAAAAGAAATGGGCAGATTGACTTGAAATGCTCCTACTTGGTTTACAACACAATCTTTTTATCAAGCTAACGAATCCGATTCGGAGGGTAATCTTTGTTACAACAAAATGAGTAAATGGCTCACTTTAATTTTCAGCCAATCCAAACTTGATCCTATCAATTTTGAACCGAGCCAATCACCTGTTCAAGGTCTGAATTATTCTAAGAAGCAATCTCACTGACGAATGAAAATATAAATACATGGCTTTCCTCCCCCTATCTATGTGTGGCAGCAGCTATAACTAACGCCACATGCTTTTCACTCCATGTAGTTTGTACACTAATATATGCCCCAGCTCCCTCTGGCACCTGCAGAGCTAGAACTGCTACCCGATGCTACCGAATTTTTTGTTGCGCTGACCTCACAAGTTAGAAGTTCTCCTTGTGGAAATGGAACCGTGTTGTTGTCGTGTGGCTGAATTCTATTGCAAGTTCCCTGAGTGTTTTTGTAAGCGTCGGAGATCCACAATAGAAAACACCTGCAGAAGATTTATGCAGCACCATCTTAGTATATATATCTTTGTAATGTTAAGTAGGATTCGACACTTAAATTTTGATCAGGTGCACACAAAAAAATAAAAACAAATGTGACTCGCCTATACGAGCATTCTTGTGGGTATTTGCCAAATCAGAGTACACCTTTCTCCAGTTTGGCCTTGCAAAATGTGTCCGGATCTGTGAAACAGCGGTCAGGAAAGGAAGCAACCATGGTGTATCTGAATCTTATTGCAGTTAACAAAGGGAGGGAGAAGGGAGGGAGAAAAAAACCTTGCTGCCGGAGACGATATCCACACCATTTTTTGCGTGTTGGAGCGATTGAACCATGGCAATCAGAGCTGACCTCGCATCTCCTTCCTCGTACACACTGGTTAGGTAGTTGTGCATCTCTATTGCATTCTGTACAGCAAGAGATTAAGTTATTTTTCTTTTACAAAACTGAACTATGTGGGACGTTGCTGTTTACTGAAACAGTTTCGGTTGAGCAGTACATCGCTATCACATTCAGCAACTTCATTCATGACACCTTTGAACCATTCAAAGGAGCCTTGTTCCCTGGTAACCCAATAGAAGTAAGCTCGGCTTGGCCCGTTGCTCTTGAAGCTGCTGCCTGCCTCCTCGTCATTCATGCTTTGCTGCTCCTGTTGAATCAAATTCATTTTAGGCTTTTGTGCATCTGCACTCATGTATGAGAAATAACTTTTAGTGACTGAGTTACATTATTAGACTTTATGTTGTGCAGGAGATCCTTCAGTATGCTGATGAAAGGAGTTGCACCAATTCCAAGGCCAATAAGGAAAAGGATGTCGTATTTCTTGTAATTTTGAGCTGGTGCACCGAAAGGGCCATCAACAAAGATCTTGGGAAATCTAAATAAAGAAAGCCAAGTCACTAAAGTTAGTGCAATATCGCCTATATACATATCCTCAAGCAATTCCTTAAGAAAGCTTAAGGTATAATCACCTAGTATTCTCGTCCGCGCCTTCTGCTATGACTGTGGTCTCAAGTCTTGATAGTGTAGCCTTCTTGGAATTTACTTCTTCTTCACAGGCCTGCATGAATTATTATACTTTTTCATCAGTTAAGTAAAATATATAGAGTGTAAGCTCCTCACAAGTTGTACTTCTTCTATGCTCCCTCCTCACTTTTTCTACTGACCTTCCCAAATAGGTTCCTTAGTTCTGTTGTCCAGTCACCTAATGTGCGGATATGTACACTCAAGTAGTCGTCCCCAGGTGCAGAGGTGATGGAGAAGGGATGCCTGCAAACATTGAAGAAAATTTTGAAGCCAAAGCCTTGGAAAACTCATAACTTGGAAAATATGGATGATGGGATGGTACCATTCAAAAGGCGAGACGTCTGGGCATTTTACAAAGAGGTACATCCCACTTTTGTATTTGAAACTTGATGGCTTCTTCATGTAAAGAGAGAGAACATTTCCTGGGTAAATTGCTGCCTGCATGACACATAGAACCATGCATAATATTACCAGTTCTCTTGTGATACTTGCACTTTAAAATGTATACTGAGGAAACTTGTATGTTGTATACTTGTAGAATCTATAGCTTACCTTGATGACAGTCACTCCATAATTCTTCTCACGAACTCTTCTGGTGGCTCTCTCGCTGGCATAGAAGATAACAGGAACTGCTATGTACATCCATCCCTGTAGAAGCACATCCAAAGTTACAATTTCAATTTATGCACATTCATAACTACTCTTGCCAAACATAATTGAGAGCAAGAGCAATACCGTTTTCTTGTACCACGGCTTGGTGAG
Source organism: Triticum urartu (assembly GCF_003073215.2). Classification (NCBI taxonomy): domain Eukaryota; kingdom Viridiplantae; phylum Streptophyta; class Magnoliopsida; order Poales; family Poaceae; genus Triticum; species Triticum urartu. The sequence continues at coordinate 484,414,582 of NC_053022.1, read as the reverse complement.
GAATAAGTAGTAGGAGTGCATCACCAGAAGGATGTATGCAAACACCAGCAGGTGGTGGGCATACCAGAAGGAATTGAAGCCAGCCAGGTGGTGCAGTGGCGATGGCAGCTTCACGACGCTCCTCCTGAAGGAGGTTGTCGCCAGTGTAAAGGAGAATGACATTATGAGGACCAGGAGGATACCAGTCCACCCTGGAGTGCTCGCGAACAGAGTTCCCCATGTTGGTTGAACATAGTTGAAGAAGGGCCCCAGCTTCTCCTGGAACTTGTCACTTGGGCAGGAGACCAGCCTTGGGAAGTCGCAGGTCAGGTGAACAACCGTATGCATACCCGCTCCAATTGCAATTCCAACCGCGATAACCTGGATACATTGCGATCGTTAAAGGGGGGCGTACTGTGCATTGCATGATGCAGATGCCGGTAAGATGTTCCTTGTATTGTCCTGGAATGGAAATGGCACAAGGGCTATGTACCTTGTGGAAGTTTATGTTGTCGTCAAATGGTATGACGGCGCTGAGTGCAGTCGACCGGAGTGCTGTTAGCGTGTTTCGGCACACCGGGAGGAGTATGAGGGCCATGTTCAGCTTGGTCGTCTCAGCGGCACCCTTGGCGATGCAGACACAGTACCCCATCACCTCGAAGACGGCCCGATTCCTGTACTGTATGAACTTGAATATGAAGAGGGCAATGTTGGCGACCCCCCACAGCGCCAGGAACCATATCCTCTTCCAGTTCTCGTGGATGAAGTCGACGGTCTCGTGAATCTGTTTCTGCATTGGGCTCCGGTGACTGGACGGAACCATTGTCTTGGCGAGGCTGGTTGACGCCTGGTCCATCTGATCCTGTGACCCCTCTTCCATCACCATCTTACGGAGTAGCTTCTCCAGCTGCCAAATCTGCATCAGGACAGAAGATGAGCATATATGTAAGCATGCTGGTGCTGCATCAGAAGAAGATAAGTTTTCATTTCTTGGCACCTCAATGTAGCCGCGGGCATCAGGGTCCAGCTCCTCCATGATGAGCGAGGCGTAGGTCGCAGCATGTTTCTTCAGCTTGGCAAGCTTGTTCGCCCCCGCGCTCAGCACTATGATCTGCACATGGAATGAAAACCCTGAAATTTCATAGAGGCTGGCTTTGTGGAGAAGGGCAGGCAGGTCCGGAGACGGCGTGCTACCGACCTCCTTGACCTCATCTTCTGTGAGCTTTCCGTCGCCGTTCTTGTCGCACCTGGTTGCAAAACAATCTCATCAAGACGCCGGCAGTGAGGTATCGCAACCGAAGAGAAGGTAAGGTAGACCTTTATTACATGTCAAAGAATATGCGTAGCCGTGCATCGAAGTTGTTGTCAGACATCTCTTCCCAGCACTCCTGGAGCTGCTCCTTGGTGAGTCCTTGTTCTGGGTCGATCTTCCTTCTCCTCGCCATCGCCACGAACACCTCGCTTGCGAATTCCTTGGAGTCCGCCATGCCTGTGAGAAGCAGAGCCGTTCTGGGCTTAGATATTCAGAGATGAAACAATGTGGCTGGTTAATGCTTTGCTGGCCAACGTAGACAGATGTAGACAGATTCAGTTTCAAGATGATACATTGCTAATTATCCTCTGATAAATAAACGATTGCGTTCCAGATCAACCAATGTGGCTGGCTAATGCTTTGCTGGCCAACCTGAAAATGAATCTGACATGTTTTGGAAAAGAGAGCAGAGCACTGCTGAATTCTGACATGCTTTGCCGGACCGTCAAGCTAGCAGGTATCAGAGATTCAGAGAGCATCGAGATTGCGGGAGCGGGAAGGCAACAAGAAAGGACGGCCGGTTGATCGGGGAAACGGACGTACCGATGCACTTGGCGAAGTTCTCCTGGTGGAGGCGGCCGTCGGCGCTCATCTCGTCGAAGCGCTTCTCGACGGACTTCCAGCCGTCCTTGCCGGCGGCGGCCTTGTCGAGGAAGCGGAGGCCCTTGAGCGCCGGCTGCGCGCTGGAGTGGGTGCGCTTGAGGCCCATGTCGGGCACGCGGAAGGAGGTGACCCTCGACGCCAGCCGCTTCATCCCGGACGTCAGCCGCGACGGCTGCTTCCGCATGGTGGGCGCCGAGTACGGGTGCGGCTGCGGCGGCGGCTGCTTATGATGCTCGCCGCCGAGCGGCACGTCCACGTACCCCTCCGACGACGACGCCATTGCGCGCTGCACCGGTGATGGCACCACCGCCCAAGCCCAATGCGAGGCCGCTGGTGGGCGTAGTAAATTTGGAAGGTGGGAGACGAGGTGGGGAGGGGAGGAGAAAGCGAGGAGAACTGTGGCGCGTGTTGCGGAGAGGGGTCGCGCCAATTTTAGCCGTTGCACTGCATGCGCGGCAAGGCCGGACGAGCCTAGCCTGCCGCTCGGCGTGTCTCTTCTTCCTTTTGTTTGGACCTGAGATGAGAGCGTGGCACGGGCACCTGTGGCCGTGGCGTGCCGTCCACGCGAGTCTGCCCTGCGCTGCACAGCCAGACGTGACTGTGCGACGTGAGTGCTGGTAGGTGCCATTCGCCAAAAGCGCCGCGCCCAAGTTTTTTTTGTGGAAAAAGCGTTCGGACGTAGAGTGATCTAAAAGTTCTTATTAGTAGCAAAACACTCCTGAAAAGTAAAAAAAAATACTCCCTCCGTCCCAAAAAAAATAAAGTTCTGAGATTTTTCTAGGTCAAAGTTACTAATATATATTTTTTGTAAAAATATCAAATCTATTATAAAGATTCACCGGAAGTGCAAAGCGCCCCAAACATAATAAAAACTAGGTGATTTCCCTGCACGTTGCTGCGGGAGCTTAAAGATTAATTTTGGACACATTCTATACGAATGAAATGACCTAAATCGAAAGCTATTACTTTTGAAAGTAATTATACGTAAACAAAGGGTATGCATGTATGTTGGATTATTGGAAATGGAACAATTAAATTGGCGTATGCATGTCCTACAAAATAGTTCTGGTGGATGATGACGTGTCATATTTGATGATGTGGAGGGCTGCATGTTGAGAGAATTAGACTTAGTGGGGATCAACTATTTATGTATTATAGATTACATCGAGTTCCATGGGCAACCGAACGACCATATCCGCCGCCAGAACGAGCACTACAAGAAATATGTCAACTTGCGACCATCACTATTGATCACTGAAAGGTCATTGTTTTCATTTGTGACCTTTTTGTGACAAAAAACAGATGGTCAAAACCTGGCGGTCGTAAACTGAAATAACGACCTTCTCTGTGAGAAGGTCCTAGACGTTTACGACCAAAACAAAAGGTCATTGGTTCTATGACCTTCGGTTTTGGTCGCTAGCTGTCTGTCCAGGCCACGTCGGATCTGACGTGGCAAGCTGATGTGGCAAAATTGCGACCAAATGAGAAGGTCGTTGATTACAATCAGCCCGTTCCAATTGGGGGTTTTACATGGGCCGAGCCCATTAATTCAGCCCATTTTATGTTTTTGCCCGTTAATTTTCGCTAGCTATATGGGCCTAGCCCAACAATTTGGCCTTTTTGTTTTCTAAGCCTTTTCCATTTTCTAGGCCTGAGCCTTTTTGCGGTCCATTTTCTATTTTTAAGACTTTTTTTGTTTCATCTTTGTCCAGCATTGTTTTGGCCAAAGCCTCTTCCAGCCCATCAATATTTTCAGCCCACTAATTCATAGGACTGGACAACAGAGAAATAGATGAGTTTTATTATTATTTTGCTATCAAAGCAATATTTGTTTCGCCGTACAATCATATATCATATATGTACATCTTCATCAGATTATGTATACATAAGCAGCAGCAACTAAAAAGAATGCCATTTATATCAAACGACAGCGAAGCAACAAAAAAGATATACTGTCATCACAACTCCAACAGACAACTAATGTACACTACCTACGAGAAGGCCAAACAGAAAAGGAATCGCTGAAAAGATGATCACTAGCTTAGATATTCAGAGACCACTGCCACATTGTCGATTGGATTTGGTTGCAGCCCTTCCATTTTGCTAAGAGCATCTTTCCAGCAGCATATCTTCTCATAACCTAAAAAGAGAACATAAACCAGCATAAGAATTTGAAACTTCTTGTCCTACCAAAATATTAGTACTTGTTTAAAACAAAGGATTATCAGCAAAAGTTATTTCCACAACCGTTCGGTGGATACTGATGGTAGTTAGTCGGTAGGCTGATTAGTTCAGTAAGTGTGTTAAATAACCAGGAGCATTTTCTCTAAAACTGGACCATTTTTCCTTAAAACTAAACCAGGTATATAGTTCAAAGTGTATTGAGCATGTGACACAAAGCATTTTCTCTATAGACTAAGATTTGAAGTTTTCCTCAGTGAAACATATGAACACAATAGGCTTCAGCTTTGATATAAAACCTGAAAACCTTTTTGGGACTATACAAAGGGTAAACAAAATGGGTAGCTTGCAAAGAAGGCGATACAAAGATATACAACAAGGCTCCAAGCACAAGCATCTCTACACAACAGTTAGACACATACCACATCTCACCCCAGAATAACAAATCACAAATAGAATAGCTAAACTAAGCAAGCACAAACATAGCAGGTACGAATCTGTTGCATCAAGCAAGGAAACAATGAAAGGCTCCGACGAATTTCCATCAAACCTTGTCCTGGCAGGACTAAAGAGCTATTGAATGTTATAAAGATACGTAAAGAATTAGCTATACTACACAGCATGACTAGCATCCAGCAAGCATTGACAAGACACAAATTTCGTTCACGAAATGATACGAGAATCAGAATCAGTACCATCTTAGCTTTAGTAGCATGTCAGTTTTTCCTGCTCCATGGCTATCATAAACAAAAACCCCTTGAAAACCTGAAGAAGATTAAACAAGGCTGCTTTAACAACACTAAGGAGATTTCACATGAAGGAAATATGCCCTAGAGGCAATAATAAAGTTGTTATTTATTTCCTTATATTCATGATAAATGTTTATTATTCATGCTAGAATTGTATTAACCGGAAACATAATACATGTGTGAATACATAGACAAACAGAGTGTCACTAGTATGCCTCTACTTGACTAGCTCGTTAATCAAAGATGGTTATGTTTCCTAACCATGGACAAAGAGTTGTTATTTGATTAACGGGATCACATCATTAGTTAAATGATCTGATTGACATGACCCATTCCATTAGCTTAGCACCCGATCGTTTAGTATGTTGCTATTGCTTTCTTCATGACTTATACATGTTCCTATGACTATGAGATTATGCAACTCCCGTTTGCCGGAGGAACACTTTGTGTGCTACCAAACGTCACAACGTAACTGGGTGATTATAAAGGAGCTCTACAGGTGTCTCCAAAGGTACATGTTGGGTTGGCGTATTTCGAGATTAGGATTTGTCACTCCGATTGTCGGAGAGGTATCTCTGGGCCCTCTCGGTAATGCACATCACTAAGCCTTGCAAGCATTGCAACTAATGAGTTAGTTGCGGGATGATGTATTACGGAACGAGTAAAGAGACTTGCCGGTAACTAGATTGAACTAGGTATAGGATACCGACGATCGAATCTCGGGCAAGTAACATACCGATGACAAAGGGAACAACATATGTTGTTATGCGGTCTGACCGATTAAAGATCTTCGTAGAATATGTAGGAACCAATATGGGAATCCAGGTCCCGCTATTGGTTATTGACCGGAGACGTGTCTCGGTCATGTCTACATTGTTCTCGAACCCGTAGCGTCCGCACGCTTAAGGTTACGATGACATTTATATTATGAGTTTATACATTTTGATGTACCGAAGTTTGTTCGGAGTCCCGGATGTGATCACGGACATGACGAGGAGTCTCGAAATGGTCGAGACATAAAGATTGATATATTGGAAGCCTATGTTTGGATATCGAAAGTGTTCCGGGTGAAATCGGGATTTTACCGGAGTACCGGGAGGTTACCGGAACCCCCCGGGAGGTATATGGGCCTTAGTGGGCCTTAGTGGAAGAGAGGAGAGGTGGCCATAGATGGGCCGCACGCCCCTCCCCCCCTTGGTCCGAATAGGACAAGGAGAGGGGGCCGGCCCCCCTTCCTCCTCTCTCTCCTCTCTTCCCCCCTCCGCAAATCCTATTCCAACTAGGAAAGGGGGGGAGTCCTACTCCCGGAAGGAGTAGGACTCCTCCTGGCGCGCCTCCTCTTGGCCGGCCAGCCCCCCCCTTTGAGCCTTTATATACGGAGGCAAGGGGCACCCCTAGAGACACAAGTTGATCCACGTGATCATATTCTTAGCCGTGTGCGGTGCCCCCTTCCACCATAGTCCTCGATAATATTGTAGCGGTGCTTAGGCGAAGCCCTGCGACGGTAGAACATCAAGATCGTCACCACGCCGTCATGCTGACGGAACTCTTCCCCGACACTTTGCTGGATCGGAGTCCGGGGATCGTCATCGAGCTGAACGTGTGCTAGAACTCGGAGGTGCCGTAGTTTCGGTGCTTGATCGGTCGGGCCGTGGAGACGTACGACTACATCAATCAAGTTAACGCTTCCATTGTCGATCTACAAGGGTACGTAGATCACACTCTCCCCCTCTCGTTGCTATGCATCACCATGATCTTGCGTGTGCGTAGGATTTTTTTTGAAATTACTACGAAACCCAACAGTGGCATCAGAGCCAGGTTTTATGTGTTGATGTTATATGCACGAGTAGAACACAAGTGAGTTGTGGGCGATATAAGTCATACTGCTTACCAGCATGTCATACTTTGGTTCTTAACTTGTTTTTGTAGGGCATATTGTGATGTGATATGGTCAAGACATGATGCTATATTTTATTGTATGAGATGATCATGTTTTGCCCGAGTCATCGGCAACTGGCAGGAGCCATATGGTTGTCGCTTTATTGTATGCAATGCAATCGCCCTGCAATTGATTTACTTTATCACTAAACGGTAGCGATAGTCGTAGAAGTAATAGTTGGTGAGACGACAATGATGCTACGATGGAGATCAAGGTGTCGCGCTGGTGACGATGGTGATCATGATGGTGCTTCGGAGATGGAGATCACAAGCACAAGATGATGATGGCCATATCATATCACTTATATTGATTTCATGTGATGTTTATCTTTTATGCATCTTATTTTGCTTTGATTGACGGTAGCATTATAAGATGATCTCTCACTAAATTTCAAGATAAAAGTGTTCTCCCTGAGTATGCACCGTTGCCAAAGTTCGTCGTGCCCAGACACCATGTGATGATCGGGTGTGATAAGCTCTACGTCCATCTACAACGGGTGCAAGCCAGTTTTGCACATCGCAGAATACTCAGGTTAAACTTGACGAGCCTAGCATATGCAGATATGGCCTCAGAACACTGAGACCGAAAGGTCGAGCGTGAATCATATAGTAGATATGATCAACATAATGATGTCACCATTGAAAACTACTCCATTTCACGTGATGATCGGTTATGGTTTAGTTGATTTGGATCACGTGATCACTTAGATGATTAGAGAGATGTCTATCTAAGTGGGAGTTCTTAAGTAATATGATTAATTGAACTTAAATTTATCATGAACTTAGTACTGATAGTATTTTGCATGTCTATGTTTGTTGTAGATAGATGGCTCGTTGTTGTTCGCTGAATTTTAATGCGTTCCTTGAGAAAGCAAAGTTGAAAGATGATGGTAAGCAATTACACGGACTGGGTCCGTAACTTGAGGATTATCCTCATTGCTGCACAGAAGAATTACGTCCTGGAAGCACGCTAAGTGCAAACCTGCTGCAGGAGCAACACCAGATGTTATGAACACTGGCAGAGCAAAGCTGATGACTACTCGATAGTTCAGTGTGCCATGCTTTACGGCTTAGAACCGGGACTTCAACGACGTTTTGAACGTCATGGAGCATATGAGATGTTCCAGGAGTTGAAGTTAATATTTCAAGCAAATGCCCGGATTAGAGATATGAAGTCTCCAATAAGTTCTATAGCTGCAAGATGGAGGAGAATAGTTCTGTCACTGAGCATATACTCAAAATGTCTGGGTATCATAATCACTTGACTCAACTGGGAGTTAATCTTCCTGTTGATAGTGTCATTGACAGAGTTCTTCAATCACTGCCACCAAGCTACAAGAGCTTCGTGATGAACTATAATATGCAAGGGATGAATAAGACAATTCTCGAGCTCTTCGCAATGCTAAAGCTGTGGAGGTAGAAATCAAAAGGAGCATCAAGTGTTGATGGTCAATAAGACCGCCAGTTTCAAGAAAAAGGGCAAAGGGAAGAAGAAGGGGAACTTCAAGAAGAAAGCAAACAAGTTGCTGCTCAGGAGAAGAAACCCAAGTCTGGACCTAAGCCTGAGGCTGAGTGCTTCTACTGCAAACAGACTGGTCACTGGAAGCGGAACTGCCCCAAGTATTTGCGGATAAGAAGGATGGCAAGGTGAACAAAGGTATATGTGATATACATGTTATTGATGTGTACCTTACCAGAGCTCGCAGTAGCACCTGGGTATTTGATACTGGTTCTGTTGCTAATATTTGCAACTCGAAACAGGGACTACGGATTAAGCGAACACTGGCTAAGGACGAGGTGACGATGCGCGTGGGAAATGGTTCCAAAGTCGATGTGATCGCGTCGGCACGCTACCTCTACATCTACCTTCGGGATTAGTTTTAGACCTAAATAATTGTTATTTGGTGCCAGCGTTGAGCATGAACATTATATCTGGATCTTGTTTGATGCGAGACGGTTATTCATTTAAATCAGAGAATAATGGTTGTTCTATTTATATGAGTAATATCTTTTATGGTCATGCACCTTAAAGAGTGGTCTATTTTTTGATTGAATCCTCGATAGTAGTGATACACATATTCATAATGTGAGCCAAAAAGATGCAGAGTTGATAATGATAGTGCAACTTATTTGTGGCACTGCCGTTTGGGTCATATTGGTATAAAGCGCATGAAGAAACTCCATACTGATGGACTTTTGGAATCACTTGATTATGAATCACTTGGTACTTGCGAACCATGCCTCATGGGCAAGATGACTAAAACGCCGTTCTCCGGAACTATGGAGCGAGCAACTGATTTGTTGGAGATCATACATACTGATGTATGTGGTCCAATGAATGTTGAGGCTCGCGGCGGGTATCGTTATTTTCTCACCTTCACAGATGATTTAAGCAGATATGGGTATATCTACTTAATGAAACATAAGTCTGAAACATTTGAAAAGTTCAAAGAATTTCAGAGTGAAGTTGAAAATCATCGTAACAAGAAAATAAAGTTTCTACGATCTGATCGTGGAGGAGAATATTTGAGTTACGAGTTTGGTCTACCTTTGAAACAATGCGGAATAGTTTCGCAACTCACGCCACCTGGAACACCACAGCGTAATGGTGTGTCCGAACGTCGTAATCGTACTTTACTAGATATGGTGCGATCTATGATGTCTCTTACTGATTTACCGCTATCATTTGGGGTTATGCTTTAGAGACAACCGCATTCACGTTAAATAGGGCACCATCAAAATCTGTTGAGACGACACCTTATGAACTATGGTTTGGCAAGAAACCAAAGTTGTCGTTTCTTAAAGTTTGGGGCTGCGATGCTTATGTGAAAAAGCTTCAACCTGATAAGCTCAAACCCAAATCGGAGAAATGTGTCTTCATAGTACTCCCTCCGGTCCTTTTTACTTCACATATAAGAATTGTCTGAAGTCAAACTTCACAAAGTTTGACCATATTTATATGAAAAAATATTAATATCTACCATGCTAAAGTTGTACAATATGAAACATTAAGTCATGACATATCTACTAGAATTGATTTCACATTGTGAATGTTGATATTTTTTTCTATAAAGTTGGTCAAACTTTACGATGCTTGACTTCAGACAAATCTTATATGCGAACTAAAAAGGACCGGAGGGAGTATATCCAAAAGAAATAGTTGGGTACACCTTCTATCACATCCGAGGGCAAGACATTCGTTGCTAAGAATGGATCCTTTCTAGAGAAGGAGTTTCTCTCGAAAGAAGTGAGTGGGAGGAAAGTAGAACTTGATGAGGTAACAGTACCTGCTCCCTTATTGGAAAGTAGTTCATCACAGAAACCGGTTCCTGTGACGTCTACACCAATTAGTGAGGAAGTTAATGATGATGATCATGAAACTTCAGATCAAGTTGTTACTAACCTCGTAGGTCAACCAGAGTAAGATCCGCACCAGAGTGGTACGGTAATCCTGTTCTGGAGGTTATGTTGCTAGACCATGACGAACCTACGAACTATGAAGAAGCGATGGTGAGCCCAGATTCCGCAAAATGGCTTGAGGCCATGAAATCTGAGATGGGATCCATGTATGAGAACAAAGTGTGGACTTTGGTTGACTTGCCCGATGATCGGCAAGCATGAGAATAAATGGATCTTCAAGAAGAAGACTGACATTGACGGTAATGTTACTGTCTACAAAGCTCGACTTGTTGCAAAAGGTTTTCGACAAGTTCAAGGGATTGACTACGATGAGACCTTCTCACCCGTAGCGATGCTTAAGTCTGTCCGAATCATGTTAGCAATTGCCGCATTTTATGATTATGAAATTTGGCAAATGGATGTCAAAACTGCATTCCTGAATGGATTTCTGGAAGAAGAGTTGTATATGATGCAACCGGAAGGTTTTGTCGATCCAAAGGGAGCTAACAAAGTGTGCAAGCTCCAGCGATCCATTTATGGACTGGTGCAAGCCTCTCGGAGTTGGAATAAACGCTTTTGATAGTGTGATCAAAGCATATGGTTTTATACAAACTTTTGGAGAAGCCTGTATTTACAAGAAAGTGAGTGGGAGCTCTGTAGCATTTCTGATATTATATGTGGATGACATATTGTTGATTGGAAATGATATAGAATTTCTGGATAGCATAAAAGGATACTTGAATAAGAGTTTTTCAATGAAAGACCTCGGTGAAGCTGCTTATATATTGGGCATCAAGATCTATAGAGATAGATCAAGACGCTTAATTGGACTTTCACAAAGCACATACCTTGATAAAGTTTTGAAGAAGTTCAAAATGGATCAGCAAAGAAAGGGTTCTTACCTATGTTACAAGGTGTGAAGTTGAGTAAGACTCAATGCCCGACCACTGCAGAAGATAGAGAGAAAATGAAAAGATGTTCCCTATGCTTCAGCCATAGGCTCTATCATGTATGCAATGTTGTGTACCAGACCTGATGTGTGCCTTGCTATTAGTTTAGCAGGGAGGTACCAAAGTAATCCAGGAGTGGATCACTGGACAGCGGTCAAGAACATCCTGAAATACCTGAAAAGGACTAAGGATATGTTTCTCGTTTATGGAGGTGACAAAGAGCTCGTCGTAAATGGTTACGTCGATGCAAGCTTTGACACTGATCCGGACGATTCTAAATCGCAAACCGGATACGATTTTATTAACGGTGGAGCTGTCAGTTGGTGCAGTTCTAAACAAAGCGTCGTAGGGGATCTACATGTGAAGCGGAGTACATAGCTGCTTGGAAGCAGCAAATGAAGGAGTCTGGATGAAGGAGTTCATATCCGATCTAGGTGTCATACCTAGTGCATCGGGTCCAATGAAAATCTTTTGTGACAATACTGGTGCAATTGCTTTGGGCAAAGGAATCCAGATTTCACAAGAGAACCAAGCACATCAAGAGACGCTTCAACTCCATCCGGGACCAAGTCCAGGCGGGAGACATAGAGATTGCAAGATACATACGGATCTGAATGTTGCAGACCCGTTGACTAAGCCTCTTCCATGAGCAAAACATGATCAGCACCAAGGCTCCATGGGTGTTAGAATCATTACTGTGTAATCTAGATTATTGACTCTAGTGCAAGTGGGAGACTGAAGGAAATATGCCCTAGAGGCAATAATAAAGTTATTATTTATTTCCTTATATCATGATAAATGTTTATTATTCATGCTAGAATTGTATTAACCGGAAACATAATACATGTGTGAATACATAGACAAACAGAGTGTCACTAGTATGCCTCTACTTGACTAGCTCGTTGATCAAAGATGGTTATGTTTCCTAACCATAGACATGAGTTGTCATTTGATTAACGGGATCACATCATTAGGAGAATGATGTGATTGACTTGACCCATTCCGTTAGCTTAGCACTTGATCGTTTAGTTTGTTGCTATTGCTTTCTTCATGACTTATACATGTTCCTATGACTATGAGATTATGCAACTCCCGTTTACCGGAGGAACACTTTGTGTGCTACCAAACGTCACAACGTAACTGGGTGATTATAAAGGTGCTCTACAGGTGTCTCCGAAGGTACTTGTTGGGTTGGCGTATTTCAGATTAGGATTTGTCACTCCGATTGTCGAAGAGGTATCTCTGGGCCCTCTCGGTAATGCACATCACCTAAGCCTTGCAAGCATTGCAACTAATGAGTTAGTTGCGAGATGATGTATTACGGAACGAGTAAAGAGACTTGCCGGTAACGAGATTGAACTAGGTATTGAGATGCCGACGATCGAATCTCGGGCAAGTAACATACCGATGACAAAGGGAACAACGTATGTTGTTATGCGGTCGACCGATAAAGATCTTCGTAGAATATGTAGGAGCCAATATGAGCATCCAGGTTCCGCTATTGGTTATTGACCGGAGACGTGTCTCGGTCATGTCTACATAGTTCTCGAACCCGTAGGGTCCGCACGCTTAAAGTTCGATGGCGGTTATATTATGAGTTTATGTGTTTTGATGTACTGAAGGTAGTTCGGAGTCCCAGATGTGATCACGGACATGACGAGGAGTCTTGAAATGGCCGAGACATGAAGATTGATATATTGGACGACTATATTCGGACACCGGAATGGTTCCGGGGGTTATCGGATATATACCGGAGTACCGGGGGGTTACCGGGACATCCCCTCCCCTCCGGAGGTTATTGGGCCTCATGGGCCCAATTGGTGGAAGAGGAGAGGCGGCCAAGGGGCAGCCGCGCGCCCCTCCCCTCCCAAGTTCTAATTGGACAAGGAAGGGGGCGGCGCCCCCCCCCAATTCCTTTCTTCCTCTTTCTCCTTCCCTCTCCTCTCCTACTCCAACATGGAAGGGGGAGTCCTACTCCCGATGGGAGGAGGACTCCTCATGGGGCGCGCCAAGGGTGGCCGGCCCCCTCCCCCTCCTCCACTCCTTTATATACGGGGAGGGAGGCACCCCCTAGAGATACAACAATTGATCTGTTGGATCTCTTAGCCGTGTGCGGTGCCCGCCTCCACCATAATCCACCTCGGTCATATCATAGTGTTGCTTAGGCGAAGCCCTACATCGGTAGAACATCATCATCGTCACGACGTCGTCGTGCTGACGGAACTCTCCCTCAAAGCTTGGCTGGATCGGAGTTTGAGGAACGTCATCGAGTTGAACGTGTGCAGAACTCGGAGGTGCTGTGTGTTCGGTACTTGATCGGTCGGATCGTGAAGACGTACGACTACATCACCCAGGGCAGGACCCTCCGGCGGAGATTTCCCCCCGTTTGGAGACCATGTCTCTCCGGGTCCTCAGAGGGTTCTCTTCCGTCCCTGGGGAGAGGAAGTTTCAGTTCCTCCCCCGGCTAACCTCCTTCGCGGAGGCGCTAGCCTCCTTGTTCCCCCCTTTATCTTCTCCTGAGGGCGCTTGATAAGGCGCGATCTCCAGCATCCTGGTTAGCACGGGATTTGGTGAGGTCTCAGGGAGGGGGGCCGAACACCTGATCAACTTTGCCTTCGCTATCCAATCCTGGTCAAAGAGTGTTTTTAGGGCAATGTTGCGATAAATAAACGGACAGTGTGTTCGGATGCGGGGCTACTTACTTGGGTATCCGAGGCGATTGCAGCTCAGACCTGCATCCTCAGTGATGTCCGGACACATTATTTGTGGTCCAGAAGAACAATTTGTACATCTCTTCGTGCGTCATGCCGAGGAAATGTTGAATAGCTCGCGATCCTTCCGGGTTGAATTCCCACATGCGAAGGGGCCGGCGTTTGCAAGGCTGGACTTGACGAACTAGCAACTTGCACTACCATAACCAGACTGAAATCTCTCTCAAAGAGATCTCAGATACGGCTTTGCAGTATTGGCACGTCCTTGGCTGGACCCCAGCTCAGCCCCCTGCTGATCCATGACATCAGTTGTGGTGGGGGGCCTGAGCGAAAGGTGGGGGCAGCTACCCACTTGGCACTTCGGGGAGCTGTGATGTAGAACCACTCCCGCTGCCACAATCCGGACACCTCTGGGAAGTAACCCTCAGGCCATGGAGCGTTCAGCAATTTTGCTTATTGAAGCGCCTCCGCACGCTGCGTGCTGCCCCTCGATCATCTTCGGCTTCACATCGAAGGTCTTGAGCCACATGCCGAAGTGAGGGGTAATGCGGAGGAAGGCCTCACATACGACAATAAATGTCGAGATGTGAAGAAGGGAATCCGGGGCCAGATCATGAAAATCTAGCCCGTAATAGAACATAAGACCCCTAACAAAGGGATCCAGAGCGAGGCCTAGTCCTCGGAGGAAGTGGGAGACGAACACGAGAAGCGTCTCGTTGGGTTCGGGAGTAGTGATACGTTCTCCGTCGTATCTACTTTTCAAAACACTTTTGCCCTTGTTTTGGACTCTAACTTGTATGATTTGAATGGAACTAACTCGGACTGATGCTGTTTTCAGCAGAATTGCCATGGTGTTGTTTTATGTGCAGAAAACAAATATTCTCGGAATGACCTGGAAATCCACGAAACATCTTAGAAAAAAAATAAAAAATCCTCGCCAAAGATGAAGACCAGGGGGCCCACACCCTTCTCACGAGGGTGGCCCCCCTTAGGGCGCGCCACCCTACCTCGTGGGCCCCCTGGAAACCCTCCGACGCCAACTCCAACTCTATATATTCGCTTTCGGAGAGAAAAAAATAAGAGAGAAGAAAGGATCGCATTTTACGATACGGAGCCGCCGCCAAGCCCTAAAACCTCTCGGGAGGGCTGATCTGTAGTCCGTTCGGGGCTCCGGAGAGGGGGATTCGTCGCCGTCGTCATCATCAACCATCCTCCATCACCAATTTCATGATGCTCACCGCCGTGCGTGAGTAATTCCATCGTAGGCTTGCTGACGGTGATGGGTTGGATGAGATTTATCATGTAATCGAGTTAGTTTTGTTAGGGTTTGATCCCTAGTATCCATTAATGTTCTGAGATTGATGTTGCTATGACTTTGCTATGCTTAATGCTTGTCACTAGGGCCCGAGTGCCATGATTTCAGATCTGAACCTATTATGTTTTCATGAATATATGTGAGTTCTTGATCCTATCTTGCAAGTCTATAGTCACCTACTATGTGTTATGATCCGGCAACCCCGAAGTGACAATAATCGGGACCACTCCCGGTGATGACCATAGTTTGAGGAGTTCATGTATTCACTATGTGCTAATGCTTTGTTCCGGTTCTCTATTAAAAGGAGGCCTTAATATCCCTTAGTTTCCAATAGGACCCGCTGCCACGGGAGGGTAGGACAAAAGATGTCATGCAAGTTCTTTTCCATAAGCACGTATGACTATATACGGAATACATGCCTACATTACATTGATGAATTGGAGCTAGTTCTGTGTCACCCTATGTTATGACTGTTACATGATGAACCGCATCCGGCATAATTATCCATCACTGATCCGGTGCCTACGAGTTTTCCATATACTGGTTTACGCTTATTTACTTTCCGCTGCTACTGTTACAATCACTACAAAATACCAAAAACATTACTTTTGTGTCTTTACTTTTGTTGCCATTACCACCACTATCATATTACTTTGCTACTAAACACTTTGCTGCAGATACTAAGTTTCCAGGTGTGGTTGAATTGACAACTCAGCTGCTAATACTTGAGAATATTCTTTGGCTCCCCTTGTGTCGAATCAATAAATTTGGGTTGAATACTCTACCCTCGAAAGCTGTTGCGATCCCCTATACTTGTGGGTTATCAAGACTAATTTCTGGCGCCGTTGCCGGGGAGCATAGCTCTATTCTTTGAGTCACTTGGGATTTATATCTACTTATCATTATGAAGAACTTGAGAGATCCAAAAACCAAGATCTATCCCTCAACTACGAGGGGAGGTAAGGAACTGCCATCTAGCTCTGCACTTGATTCACCTTCTGTTATGAGTAAGCTAGCGACACCTACACCTGCTTCTGCTATTCGTTCTGATATGTCGCATGTTATTGATGATGCCACTTCTGCTATGCATGATACTTATGATGAAACTGCTTCTATGTCTGATACTACTGTGCCCCTTGGTGAATTTCTTGATGAACAAATTGCTAGGGCTAGAGAAAAAGAAATTATTGAATCTGAATACGATGATGATAGTGATGATGAAAATATGCCTGTTATTCCTGAGGGCTATCTTTTTGATATGGAATCTTCTGCCGCTATTTTAGCTTGCAAAGATAGATATGAGCTTAAGAGGTTATTAATTAAATGGAACAAAGAATCACTTAGAGATAAAATGAAACCCGACCCTGCTTTTGCTACTTCACCTATATGTGTTCCTGATAAAGGATTATGAATTCTCTGTTGATCCTGATATAATTACTTTGGTTGAATCTGATCCGTTTTATGGCTATGAATCTGAAACTGTTGTGGCACATCTTACTAAGTTAAATGATATAGCTGCCCTATTTACTAATGATGAGAGATCACGTTACTTTTATATACTCAAAATATTTCCGTTCTCATTAAAGGGTGATGCTAAGATATGGTTTAATTCTCTTGATCCTGGTTGTGTGCGTAGTCCCCAGGATATGATTTATTACTTCTCTGCTAAATATTTCCCTGCTCATAAGAAACAAGCTGCTTTGAGGGAAATATACAACTTCGTGCAAATTAAAGAAGAGAGTCTCCCACAAGCTTGGGGGAGGCTTCTCAAGTTACTTAATGCTTTGCCTGATCATCCTCTTAAGAAACCTGAAATACTTGATATCTTTTATAATGGACTAACCGATGCTTCGAGAGATTACCTGGATAGTTGTGTGGTTCTCTTTTCAGGGAAAGAACACCGGATGAAGCTGAAATTCTATTGAATAATATGTTGACAAATGAAAATAATACACTCTGACTCCTGAGCCATCTCCTGACATCCAATCCAATTACTGAGCATATTCCTAAACAAACTCTGAGAGAGGTGTTCTATTTCTCTTCTGTAATTTCGCCACATATAAATATGCAAGAGGCAAAGATAATCTCTCCAACGTACAAAGGTATTTACACACAAAACTGAGATTTTACCCCGAGTTGAAGAAAATTACATGTCTTATGACTCGCAGTGCTATCCTGTTGAGAGACACAACTTATGAGTCAGCAAAGTGTCTGAATGTTTGAAGGAATCGTCCTCAGCTACTCCTATTCGCGCACATGCTATATATTCGTAATCTCCTATGACAGTGCATTGATAGTCCTCAACCATTACCTCCTACTAATTGACTAGTCAGTGCTTGGATGAGTTTGATAACTTTATGTTTAATAGCAAGACGACTTCAATGCTTATTTTGGTAGACAATTAAAAGAAAATGCTTATATGATTAGATGCTTGGGTGATTATATGGCTGATATTAAAGGTGAACTTAAACTTGTTAGCAAACATGCTTCTATGGTTACCACTCAAGTAGAACAAGTACTTAAAGCTCAAAAAGAAGTGCTTGATGAAATGAATAGTAAGAAAAATGATTATGCTGTTAGAGTGGCTACTAGAACTGGTAGAATGACTCAGGAACCTTTGTATCCTGAAGGCCACCCTAAGAGAATCGAGCAACATTCTCAGGGAAATAATATTGATGTTCCTAGTTCTTCTAAAAAGAAGAAGAAAAATAATAGAACTGTGCAAACTTCTAGTGAACCTATTGCTGAACCACCTGATAATCCAAATGATATCTCTATGTCTGATGCTGAAACACAATCTGGTAATGAACATGAACCTAATGAAAATATTAATAATGATGTTCATGATGATGCTCAACCTAGTAATGATAATGATGTAGAAATTGAACCTGCTGTTGATCTTGATAACCCACAATCAAAGAATCAATGTTATGATAAAAGAGACTTTGTTGCTAGGAAACATGGTAAAGAAAGGGAACCTTGGGTTCAAAAACCCATGCCTTTTCCTCCTAAACCATCCAAGAAAAAGGATGATGAGGATTTTGAGCGCTTTGCTGAAATGATTAGGCCTCTCTTTTTGCGTATGAGATTAACTGATGTGCTCAAAACAAATCCTTATGATAAATATATGAAGGATATCATTACTAATAAAAGAAAGATACCGGAAGCTGAGATTTCCACCATGCTTTCTAATTATACTTTTAAGGGTGGAATACCAAAGAAACTTGGACCCGGAGTACCTACTATACCTTGCTCCATTAAAAGAAATTATATTAAAACTGCTTTATGTGATCTTGGAGCCGGTGTTAGTGTTATGCCTCTCTCTTTATATCGTAGACTTGACTTGAATAAGCTGACACCTACCGAAATATCTTTGCAAATGGCTGATAAATCAACTGCTATACCTGTCGGTATTTGTGAGGATGTGCCTGTTGTGGTTGCAAACGTTACTATTTTAACGGACTTTGTTATTCTTGATATTCCCGAGGATGATAGTATGTCTATTATTCTTGGAAGACCTTTTCTTAATACTGCAGGGGCTGTTATTGATTGCAACAAAGGCAATGCCACTTTTCATGTTAATGGTAATGAGCATACGGTACACTTTCCGAGGAAACAACCTCAAGTTCATAGTATCAACTCTATTGGAAAAATTCCATCGATTATATTTGGAGGTTTTGAATTTCCTCTTCCTACTGTCAAGAAGAAATATGATATACTTATTGGGGATGTGCATATCCCCGTTGAGGTAACTTAGTGTTATTCGAAATTTCTCCGGTTCCATGATTATCGGAATGAGTTTGTTAACAAGACTTGATCAACCTTGTTAGTGGATTCTTTTTGATGAGCATGAGATGGATGAAACTAGAAGCACAAACTTCTGTACCCACTCTTTATTTCTGTTATTTATATTAAATAAAGTAAAAATAGTATTTTTCTGTCTGTTATCTGATTATCCGTGCAATATAAAAATATCCCAAAATAATAAAAGTCCTCAGAATGACATGCCAATTTAATATGATTTTTTCGGGAATATTTGAGGATTTACTGTGCAAAAATTACCGCGGGAGGAGCTGCCACCTGGCCACGAGGGTGGTGGGCGCGCCCCCTGCCTCGTGGCCACATGGGCCCTCCTTCCACTTATCCCAGCACCCATCTTCTTCCTCTATGCTCACACAAACCCGAAAAACCAACTCAAGCACGAGTTCCAGCCACTTTTGCTGTGATTTTCGATCTCCTTGCTCAAAGCACCTCTCGCAAAACTGCTTGGGGAGATTGTTCCTTGGTATGTGACTCCTCCATTGGTCCAATTAGTTTTTGTTCTAGTGCTTTATTCATTGCAAATTTGTGCTGCATTAGGTGACCATGTTCTTGAGCTTGCATGTCAAATTTATATGGTTCAAGTAGTTTTGATGCATGATATAGGCTCTAGGCACTTGTAGGAGTAGTTGCTATCAATATTATTGAGTTTTGTTCACTTTTATTTTGAAGTTACTAAAAATTTCAGAATTTTTCAGAAAATGATGAGGAGATTATTGAGGGGCTCATCGAGCCAAAGCTCGAAGGAAAAGGCACCGAAGCCTAAGTATAATTTGCCGCGCACGGAGATTCGGGCGTGTGAATGGCCTTCTGATGATTTCTTGAGAGCAGCCGGTATCTATGAAGATTTTCATGAATTGGCTCACAATGCAGGCCTCACCGCTTTCCTCCACGACCAATGCGATCAGTATCTCTTACTCACAAATACCTTTGTGCAAAACTTTTATTTTCATCCTAGGAACTCACCACCTACGGTGGAATTTCATTTATATGATGAGCCTAAGGAGATGTCACTTTTTGATTTCTGTCGTATTTGTTTAGTCCCTTTTGAGGGCAAGACAGAAGAACCACACATGATGATGTGGAGGGATTTATTAATAATATCACTGTAGGAGAAACCAGGAAGGTTTCCGATGCACGAATCACTAGCATACATTTTCCTGTTTTACGTTACTTTGCATTATTTGCTAGTCGTTGTTTAATTGGACGCGGAAACAGTTGGAAACCTTAGTATCCCTGATTTAATTATTCTACTCCAAGGTTTATACGTGATAACACTTTTAGTTTGGGCGGTATTATTGCCAGACGGTTAAATATGAACCGTACTAAGGGCCCCATCTTTGGAGGCATTTATGCTACACGCCTAGCCGCACATTTTAACATACCTATTAGGCATGCTGAGAAGGAAGAAAAGGTGCTGCCCCGTGTTTATCTAGATCATAAAAGTATGGTGGCACATGATTTTATTGTTAAGAATAGGGGGGAGCTTAAATATCAATTGTTCTTTAATAAACATCATCCTGAGACTATTACCTTGCCTGCTCCTTCTTTGTTTGATTTGACTGCAGGCACGTACCTTGTTCCGTTGGCAGCTATTCACGCCTACCGGACCCCGCCACCAGCTGAGGAGCCAGAACCGGAACCACAATTTGATCCTTCACGACAGTCTAACTATCAGTGGGATCCCGAGATGATTACAGCCCAGTGGCAATCGGAGCCTTCTTCCTCCTCATCATATGACCCCAACAACTATTATTATGGATATCCGCCAGGCCAGCCGTGGCCATAGACCAACTTAGGCCAAAAGCCTAAGCTTGGGGGAGTACGTATTTCTCACCGACATTACATTTATGTTCACACACACTCATTGCTAGATGTCGGTGCTCATACTTTTTCACTTATATTATCCATGCTAGTTTATTTCTTTTTCCTGCTTTTCTTCTTGTGTGCTTGTTAAAACCTTAAGAAAAACCAAAAAAAATTAGTAGTAGTTTATTTTTCTGCTGTAGTATGTAGTAAGAAAACCCAAAAATATCTCCCGTTCTTCTTTTGCTTGTTGGGAGCTTTCCCGTGTAAATAGTTTTATTTCTTTTCTTTTCTTTGGGGTCAGTAGGAGAAGACCATAATTAAATTGTTGAAGTTGCTCTTATATGCATTATTATTGAATTAACCAAAGAGCCCATATTTCCTTGTCTTCTCCTGTTTATTGAATGCTCGCAGATTCCAGCTTAGTCCAATGCACGTGCACTCTTATTATTATTCACACCGTTCGGTCGTGCAAGTGAAAGGCAATTATGATGATATATGATGGACTGACTGAGATGAGAAAAGCTGGTATGAACTCGACCTCTTTTGTTTTTGTAAATATGATGAGTCCCGCTTTCTTGATTCAGCTTATTATGAATAAACATGTTTGCAATGACAATTAGAGATCATAGTTGCTTGTGCCATGCTTGATTAGCTATGAGTTATAATGATTTACCTTGTGTGCCAACATGCTATTGAGATGGTTATGATGTGGTATGATGGGGTGGTATCCTCCTTTGAATGATTTAAGTGACTTGACTTGGCACATGTTCACGCATGTAGTTGAAACAAATCAACATAGCCTTCACGATATTTATGTTCATGGTGGATTATATCCTACTCATGCTTGCATCCAATGTTTATTAATTTTAATGCATGTACATGGCTGTTGTCGCTCTCTAGTTGGTCGCTTCCCAGTCTTTTGCTAGCCTTCACCTTACTAAGCGGGAATACTGCTTGTGCATCCAATCCCTTAAACCCCAAAGTTATTCCAGATGAGTCCACTATACCTTCCTATATGCGGTATCTACCTGCCGTTCCAAGTAAATTTGTATGTGCCAAACTCTAAACCTTCAAATAAACATTCTGTTTTGTATGCTCGAATAGCTCATGTATCAACCAAGGCTGTCCTTATCTTCCGTGTTAGGCGGGTTATTCTCAAGAGGAGTGGACTCCGCTCCTCACTCACGAAGAAAATGGCTGGTCACCGGGATGCCCAGTCCCATGCTTTATGCAAACTAAATCAAAATTAATTGCAAACAAAACTCCCCCTGGGACCTGATGTATGTTGGAGGCACTCGTTGTTTCGAGCAAGCCATGGATTGATGCTTGTTGGTGGAGGGGGAGTATAAACTTTACCATTCTGTTTGGGAACCGCCTATAATGTGTTTAGCATGGAAGATATCGCCATCTCTTAGTTGTTACGTTGACAATGAAAGTATACCGCTCAAAATACAATTTATCTCTATTGCAAAACCGAGCTCTGGCACCTCTACAAATCCCTGCTTCCCTCTGCGAAGGGCCTATCCATTTACATCACCCTCTTATTAAAAAGCACTAGCTGGAGAGCACAGCTGTCATTTGCATTCATCACTATTAATTTATGTTGGGTATGACTATGATTGGATCTCTTTTACCATGAATTACAATGTCTAGTCAGTCCTTGATCTTTAAAGGTGCTCTGCATTTATGTTTTGCGGTCTCAGAAAGGGCTAGCGAGATACCATCTTGTTATATCATATTATGATTGTTTTGAGAAAGTGTTGTCATCCGAGATTTATTATTATGACTTGCTAGTTGATTATGCTATTGATATGAGTAATTATGAGACCTGAGAATTATTGCAAATGTGGTTAGTTATGATCTATGCTGAAAACTTGAATGCTGGCTTGACATAGTTACAACAACAAGAGCAAACAGAGTTTGTAAAAGTTTTTCTTTCTTTCTTTCAGTTTGTCAACTGAATTGCTTGAGGACAAGCAAGGGTTTAAGCTTGGGGGAGTTGATACGTCTCCGTCGTATCTACTTTTCCAAACACTTTTGCCCTTGTTTTGGACTCTAACTTGTATGATTTGAATGGAACTAACCCGACTGACGCTGTTTTCAGCAGAATTGCCATGATGTTGTTTTATGTGCAGAAAACAAATATTCTCGGAATGACCTGAAACTCCACGGGAGGTCTTAGAAAAATAATAAAAAATCCTCGCCAAAAGATGAAGACCAGGGGGCCCACACCCTTCTCACGAGGGTGGGGGCGCGCCCCCCTAGGGCGCGCCCCTACCTCGTGGGCCCCCTGTTGCGTCTCCGACTCCAACTCCACCTCCATATATTGAGTTTTGATGAGAAAAAAATCAGGGAGAAGAAATCATCACGTTTTACGATACGGAGCCGCCGCCAAGCCCTAAAACCTCTCGGGAGGTGATCTGGAGTCCGTTCGGGGCTCCGGAGAGGGGGATTCGTCACCGTCATCATTATCAACCATCCTCTATCGGATTTACGGGTTCCGGCAGACCCTTGAGGTTCGAACACTGGGGTGCGCGTAGAGATTTCGCCTCCTACCTACCTGCACCCCTCCGCCTCGCTAAGATCTAAGCTAAGGAAAGAACAACACAAGAGACACAGGGTTTATACTGGTTCGGGCCACCGTTGTGGTGTAATACCCTACTCCAGTGTGTGGTGTGGTGGATTGCCTCTTGGGCTGATGATAGTGGACAGTACAAGGAAGAACAGCCTCGCAAGGGTCTGTTCTTGGCTGGGGTGATGAACTTGGTAACACCCTCGATGCGACTATAGCTCCTACGTGTCGAGGCACGACTTAGAGACATAATCGCATTGAAGGCATATGTCGCAAGTTAGGCAATCTTCACAACATCCCATGTAATATGAATAATAAAGGGGAGATAACATAGTTGGCTTACACTTGCCACGTCAATCAAGTACATAAATAACATTACATCATCCAAAAACTCATGGCCCGACTACGGCGCCAAAATAAAAGATAACCCAACATGCGACACGGTACCGATCACCCCCAACTGGGCACCACTACTAATCATCAGGAAAGGAAACATAGTAACGTTGAGAGTCCTCGTCGAACTCCCACTTGAGCTCAAGCGCGTCTCCTGGAGCGGAATCATCAGGCCCTGCATCTGGTGTAATAGTAATCTGTGAGCCACAGGGACTCAGCAATCTCGCACCCTCGCGATCAAGACTATTTAAGCTTATAGGTGAGGTAAGGTAAATATGTGGAGCTGCAGCAAGCGACTAGCAAATATGGTGGCTAACTTATTCGCAAAAGAGAGCGAGAAGAGGAGGCAAAGCACGAGCGAGAAACTAGAGAGCAACCTGCGCAAACATTACTCCAACACCGTGTCCACTTCCCGGACTCTGCCGAGAAGAGGCCATCACGGTAACACACTCAGTTGATTCATTTTAATTAAATTAAGGTTCAAGTTATCTACAACCGGACATTAACAAATTCCCATCTGCCCATAACCGCGGGCACGGCTTTCGAAAGTTCAAATCCCTGCAGGGGAGTCCCAGCTTAGCCCATGACAAGCTCTCGCGGTCAACGAAGGAATACACCTCCTCCCAAGACGTTCCGATCAGACTCGGTATCTCGGTTCTTCAAGACACTTCGACAGGTTAAAACAAGACCAGCAACACCGCCCGAATGTGCCGACAAATCCCGATAGGAGCTGCACATATCTCGCTCTCAGGGCACACTCAGATGAGACTAGCTACGAGTAAAACCAACCCTCAAGTTTCCCCGAGGTGGCCCCGCAGGCAGCTCAGTTCGGACCAACACTCAGAGGAGCACTGGCCCGGGGGGGTTTAAATAAGATGACCCTCGGGCTCCGGAAACCCAAGGGAAAAAGAGGCTAGGTGGCGAATGGTAAAACCAAGGTTGGGCATTGCTGGAAAAGCTTTAATCAAGGCGAACTATCAAGGGGTTCCCATTATAACCCAACCGCGTAAGGAACGCAAAATCCTGGAACATAACACCGATATGACGGAAACTAGGGCGGCAAGAGTGGAACAAAACACTAGGAGAGAGGCCGAGCCTTCCACCCTTTACCAAGTATATAGATGCATTAATATAACATGGCAATATAATGATAACCCAACAAGTAAATAAATGTTCCAACAAGGAACGGCCTCCAATCTTCACCTGCAACTAGCAACGCTATAAGAGGGGCTGAGCAAAGCGGTAACAAAGCCAATCAACGGTTTGCTAGGACATGTTGGGTTAGAGGTTTGACATGGCAATTTGAGAGGCTTGAAAGCAAGTGGTAGGCATCGTAGCATTGGCATAGCAAAAGAGCGAGCAAACTAGCATAGCAAAGATAGTAGTGATTTCGAGGGTATGATCATCTTGCCTGCACAGTTGTCAAAGTTGACTGGATCCTCGAAAGAAAACTCAACGGGCTCCTCGTTAGCGAACTCGTCTCCCGGCTCTACCCAAACAAGACAAACAAGCAACAAGGACACAATCAACCACGTGCAAGGAACAAACAATACGAAGCAATGATGATACGATATGCGGGATGCGATGCGGGATGCATATACAAGATATGACAGGAAATGCAAGAACCTGGCCTCAACTTGGAGATCCAAGTGTGTCACTGGAAAGATGAGATGAAATCGCTTGAAAACGATATAAAGAACGTCGGGATCGGAGTTATGGTTTGGAAATGGCAAGCGATTCAAAATATGGCCACGTTCTGCGATTTACAGCAAGTAGCCATCTAAATGCAATGAGATGAACATGCTACAGCACCCAAACATGGCAACAAAATACATGGCAGGGATGCACTCAAGATGCTTAACAAAAGTCTAGCACTGAGCTATGGCCAATTCATCCATTAACAGGTTCAAACAAGCATGGCAAAAATGCATATGGCAAACAGATCTCAGACTTAGTGAAATTAACACTTGTCTGGAATTTCAGATCAGGTAGCACTCTTCGGAGCATCAAAACTACATGTTACATGACCTGAACATGGCAAAGTAAAGCATGGAATGGAGATACTCAAAGAGCTTATCAAAAGTCCCTTAGTGACCTTGAGCCAAAAGGGATCAGAAAATATAATTGCAAGCATGTGAACATAGCAAAAACATAATCAGTTTTCAGACTTGGTAAAAACTGGCACATGCTGAAACATAACTCAAGTAGGCATGTTTACGAGCTCGATGCACTCACCACAGGGCAAGTCATGACAAACTAAGCATATACCCATCAAGAAGGCACAAAATGCAAGCTAGACATGGCAAGAACAATAGCATAGCATGCACGGATCAACTACAACAACATCGGCAAAATTGCAAACAAGTTGACAATTTGCCCAGATTCACAAAGTAGCAAAAGTAGAGCTCGATTGACTCAAGTTAGGGTGCTCCATAATTACAAACAAAGACATGGATGGATAGAACACTACAATATTAACAAAACATCCTTACTGATCATCCTCAAAAGAGGCACGGATCACTAGGAAACAACATGAACATATGAGCATATGAGATAAACAGATCAAGGACTTAGTGGAAATGCTAAGTCCCTGAAATCAGAATTATCAAGTGCACCACTTTGCAAGCTTGTGCTAGTCATCACACACATCACAAAAATACATGGGTTGCACCTCTGGAAATATGGCAAAACCCTTAACAAAACATATGTAGAGCATCAGGGCATAACATGCACACATTAAACATGGCAAAAATGACAAAAACCTAAATGGAGCAGCAGATCTGACAATTATCTCAAGTAGCCTCCTTCTAACAGCATTTCGTGCATCAAGATGAACTCAAATGAAAATGATTCAATGGAATGAAATGATTTACTCTCTGAGATGAACATTTTGATATGCTATATGCATGAATCGGAGCTACGGATGCAAAGTTGCGGGGCTATGAACAGGAGCACTTGGATCTGGAATTTCGGGACTTAGAAGAAAATCACCTAGGGTTTACTGTTCACCCGGATCTAGATCGGGCACGCACTCCGAGGTTGACCGGATCCCTCGCCGGAGTTGCGGTTTGCGGTCGCCGGAGGAAGGAGGAGGCCGGCCGGAGCTCGTGGCGGCGAGGGAAAGGCGGCGGCGGCGGCACGGACGCCGAGGAGACGGCAGCCGCGGCGCGGGGCGGCGCCCGCGGGCTGGCGGGGGCCCGGCGGCGGGGGGGTGGCGGCGGCGCCACGTGGCGGGCGCCTATTGGCGGGCGCGGCGGCGCGGACATGTCCGGCCCGGCAGTTTTCGTCCGGCGGCGCGAGGGGTTGGATCTAGGGTTTGGACGAGGGGGGATCCGGATTTCGGGGAAGGGGTCTAGTTTTATAGGCATAGAGGGAGCTAGGAGAGTCCAAATGAGGTGCGGTTTTCAGCCACGCGATCGTGATCGAACGCTCTAGATGTTGGAGAGGGTTTTGGTGGGTTTTGGGCCAAATTGGAGGGGTGTTGGGCTGCAACACATAAGAGGCCTTTTCGGTCCCTCGGTTAACCGTTGGAGTATCAAACGAAGTCCAAATGATACGAAACTTGACAGGCGGTCTACCGGTAGTAAACCAAGGCCGCTTGGCAAGTCTCGGTCCAATCCGGGAATGTTTAATCCCCACACACAAAAGAAAGGTAGAAATGACCACCGGAGGAGAACGAAGCGCCGGAATGCAAAACGGACAACGGGGAAAATGCTCGGATGCATGAGATGAACACGTATGCAAATGCAATGCACATGATGACATGATATGAGATGCATGACAACGATAACAATACACGGAGACAAAGACCCGAACCCGAGGAAATAAATTAACTTAACGTCGAAAACGGCTAGAGTTGGAGTACAAATTGGGAAAGTTACATCCGGGGTGTTACAACACTCCACCACTACGAAAGGATCTCGTCCCGAGATCTAGGACTGAAAGAACGTCGGGTACTCAGAACGGAGGTGATCCTCGCGTTCCCAGGTAGCTTCACGGTCGGAATGGTGTGACCACTTGACTTTGAGAAATTTGATTGACTTGTTGCGAGTCTTGCGTTCAGTCTCTTCGAGAATAGCAACTGGGTGCTCACGATAAGAGAGATCTTCTTGGAGCTCAATGTCCTCGAAGTTGACGGTCGGTCAGGAGTCTTGAAGCACTTTCGAAGCTGAGAGACATAGAACACGTCATGAACATTTGCAAAGTTTGAAGGAAGCTCAAGTTGATAGGCGAGGTCGCCTCTCTTGCTGACAATCTTGAAAGGTCCCACGTATCTAGGGGCAAGCTTCCCTTTGATACCGAAGCGACGAGTACCTTTCATAGGAGAGACGCGGAGGTAAACATGATCTCCGATCTCGAAAGCCAAATCACGGTGCTTACTATCATAGTATATCTTCTAGCGGGATTGGGCTGCTTTGAGGTTATCATGAATGACTTTGCACATTTCCTCTGCCTCTGTGATTAAGTCATTACCCAAAAGTTGACGTTCACCGGTTTCAGATCAGTTGAGAGGGATACGGCACTTCCTGCCATACAGAATTTCAAATGGTGCCTTGCCCGAACTTGCTTGAAAACTGTTGTTGTAGGAGAATTCAGCATAAGGAAGACAATCCTCCCACTTCATGCCGAAGGAGATCACACAAGCCCTGAGCATATCTTCAAGAATCTGGTTGACACGCTCGACTTGACCGCTAGTTTGAGGATGAAAAGCTGTGCTGAAGCGGATGTTGGTGCCCATGGCCTTCTGAAAAGAATCCCAAAACTTGGATGTAAAGATGCTGCCACGGTCTGAAGAGATCACTTGTGGAATACCGTGCAGAGAGACAATTCGAGAGGTATAGAGTTTCGCCAAATGAGCTACAGTGATCGACTCTTTGATAGGCAGAAAGTGAGCCACTTTGGTGAGTTTGTCGATGACAACGAATATAGCATCATTGCCACGTTTGGACTTTGGAAACCCAGTCACGAAGTCCATCTCAATGTGGTCAAACTTCCATTCTAGAATGGCAAGAGGTTGGAGGAGACCTGCTGGCCTTTGGTGTTTTGCCTTCACTCTTCTGCAGACATCACATTCATTCACGAACTGAGCAATCTCGCGCTTCATTCGAGTCCACCAATAAGCTTGCTTGAGGTCCTGATACATCTTCGTGCTCCCAGGGTGGATGGAGAGGAGAGAATTGTGAGCCTCGTTCATGATCACTTTACGAAGTTCACCTTTGGGTACAACAATACGATCCTCGAAGAATAGAGTATCCTTGTCATCAAGGCGGTAGCACTTGTACTTGGGTTGGCTCTTGGCAATCCCAATCTTCACCTTTTTCACCATAGCATCAAGAATCTGGGCTTGGCGAATCTGGTCTTCTAAAGTAGGAGACACGTCATCCCAATCTTCACCTTTTTCACCTTTTTCACAACTTACAGATTAAGTTTGCAGAAAACTTCACAAAGCTCGGGTTGATAAGGCTTAAAAATCAGACTATTGCAGTAAGCTTTCCTGCTCAAAGCGTCAGCAATCACATTGGCCTTTCCTGGAGTATACTCGATACTCGGATTATACTCTTGAATCATTTTGACCCATCGAGTTTGCCTAAGGTTGAGATTAGGCTGAGTGAAGATGTACTTGAGACTCTTGTGATCAGTGAAAATATCCACTTTTCTTCCCAATAGAAGATGTCTCCAAGTCAAAAGAGCATGCACAACTGCCGCCAACTTGAGATCATGAGTGGGGTAGTTCTTCTCATTAGGCTTCAACTGGCGAGAGGTATAAGCAACAACTTTCTTCTCTTGCATCAATACTGCGCCAAGACCTTGGAGAGAGGCATCACAAAAGACCTCGTACGGCTTGGATTCATCAGGCGGAGTCAGAACTGGAGCAGTGATCAATTTCTCTTTCAAAGTGTTGAAAGCAATGTCACACTCCGGAGACCAAACGTACTTGACGTGCTTCTAGAGAAGATTAGAGAGAGGCTTCGCGATCTTAGAAAAGTTTTCAACGAATCTTTGGCAATAGCTTGCTAGACCGAGGAAGCTACGGAGTTGCTTCACGTTCTAAGGAGGTTCCCAATTCACAATTGCAGACACCTTCTCAGGATTCACGGCAATGCCCTTGGCAGAGATAATATGACCAAGATAAAGAACCTCATCGAGCCAAAATTCACACTTGGAGAACTTGGCATAGAACTGATGTTCTCTGAGCTTATCGAGTACCAAACGCAAGTGCTTGGCATGATCTTCCTTGTTCTTCGAGAAAACCAGAATGTCGTCGAGATAGACCAAAACGAAGTCATTGGTGTAGGCGTTGAAGATGAAGTTCATCATGCGAGAGAACGTCGGAGGAGCGTTGACGAGACCAAAAGACATGACAGTGTATTCATATGAACCAAAGCTTGTCCTGAAGGCCGTCTTGGGAATATCTTGCTCACGGATTCGAATCTGATGATAACCCATACGGAGATCAAGCTTGGAGAATACTTGGGCACCTTTGAGTTGTTCGAACAGCTCATTGATGTTGGGAAGTGGGTATTTGTTCTTGATGGTCTTCTTGTTCACTGGACGGTAATCAACACAAAGTCGGTTCGTTCCATCCTTCTTCTTCACAAAAAGAACACCACAACCCCATGGAGAAGAACTAGGCCGGATGAGACCCATTTTCTCTTGAATATCGAGTTGCTTCTTCAGCTCCTTCAACTCTTTAGGTCCGAGCTTGTAAGGACGTTTGCACACAGGTTCCGTGCCAGGCTCAAGATCAATGACGAATTCAACTGGCCGGTGCGGAGGCATTCCTGGAAGCTCTTCTGGAAAGACGTCTTGATATTCGCAAACGACTGGAATTTGCGAGATAGCATCCAGTTCACCCTTCTCATTGAGAGAAAACAGACGGATGGTATTATCCCGAGCGGCGAAGACAATTACATCCTCAGACGAATGAGTCAATTTAATCTGCCTTGCTACACAATCAAGCTGAGCCTTGTGCTTAGAAAGCCAATCCATCCCGAGAATAAGATCAATATCCGAGTTACCAAGAACCATTGGAGAAGCCAGAAACTTGAAATCACCCATCATGATAGAAATATCCAGAACCATCATACTAGAACTCAGACGCTTAGCCGGAGAGACGACTTGCATAGCTCTAGGTAAAGCCTTAGTACTAAAATTGTTCTCCGATGCAAATGGGAATGACATGAAGGAATGCGATGCACCAGAGTCAAAAAGTACTTTTGTAGGAACATCGTTAACAGGAAGGTTACCCATGATCACATCTGACGAGTCCTCTGCCTGAGCTGCATTCATCAAGTTGACCTTGGCATGCTTGGGGTTATGCTTGACCACAGCTGTACTTGCCGATCTCACAGGAGGAGGAGGAGGAAGACGCCTCTGGTTGAAACACTTGTTGGCATAGTGACCCTTCACTGGAGCGGCAACTGGTTTGCCATCCATGAAGTTTCCCTTCTAGCCCTTGCCCTTCTTGAAACCAGTGGTCTTGTTAAACCATCAACACTTGATGCTCCTTCTTGATTTCTACCTTTTGCGGTCTTAAGCACCGCGAACAGCTCCGGGATCAACTCCATCCCTTGCATGTCATAGTTCATCACGAAGATCTAGTAGCTTAGTGATAGTGGCTAGAGAACTCTATCAATCACTATCTTATCTGGAAGTTTAACTCCCACTTGATTTAAGTGATTGTAGCACCCAGACATTCTGAGCACATGCTCACTAGTTGAGCTATTCTCCTCCATCTTGTTGGCAAAAGAACTTGTCAGAGGTCTCACACCTCTCAACAAGGGCATGAGCCTGAAGTCCCAATTTTAGCTCTTGGAACATCTCATATGTTCTATGGCGTTCAAAACGTCATTGGAATCCCGATTCTAAGCCGTAAAGTATGGTGCACTAAACTATCAAGTAGTCATCAGGATGTGTCTATCAGGTGTTCACAACATCCACAGACGACGTTGTAGGGGTTTGCACATCGAGCGGTGCATCAAAGACGTAAGCCTTCTGTGTAGCAGTGAGGACACTCCTCGGACTACGGACCCAGTCCGCATCATTGCTTACAATATCTTTCAACTTAACCTTTCTCTAGGAACGTATTGAAACAGGGAGCTACAACGTGAGCTATTTATCTACAACATATTTGCAAAGACAATTTAGACTATGTTCATGATAATTGAGTTCATCTAATCAAATTATTTAATGAACTCCCACTCAGATAGACATCCCTCTAGTCATCTAAGTGAAACATGATCCGAATCGACTAGGCCGTGTCCGATCATCACGTGAGACGGACTAGTCATCAACGGTGAACATCTCATGTTGATCGTATCTTCTATACGACTGATGTTCGACCTTTCGGTCTTCCGTGTTCCGAGGCCATGTCTGTACATGCTAGGCTCGTCAAGTCAACCTAAGTGTTTCGCATGTGTCCCGAGGCCATGTCTGTACATGCTAGGCTCGTCAACACCCGTTGTATTCGAACGTTAGAATCTATCACACCCGATCATCACGTGGTGCTTCGAAACAACGAACCTTCGCAACGGTGCACAGTTAGGGGGAACACTTTTCTTGAAATTTTAGTGAGGGATCATCTTATTTAGGCTACCGTCGTTCTAAGCAAATAAGATGTAAAACATGATAAACATCACATGCAATCAAATAGTGACATGATATGGCCAATATCATTTTGCTCCTTTTGATCTCCATCTTCGGGGCTCCATGATCATCGTTGTCACCGGCATGACACCATGATCTCCATCATCATGATCTCCATCATCGTGTCTTCTTGAAGTTGTCTCGTCATCTATTACTTCTACTACTATGGCTAACGCTTTAGCAATAAAGTAAAGTAATTACATGACGTTTATGTTGACATGCAGGTCATAAATAAATTAAGACAACTCCTATGGCTCCTGCTGGTTGTCATACTCATCGACATGCAAGTCGTGATTCCTATTACAAGAACATGATCAATCTCATACATCACATATATCATTCATCACATCCTTTTGGCCATATCACATCACAAGGCATATGCTGCAAAAACAAGTTAGACGTCCTCTAATTGTTGTTGCAAGTTTTCACGTGGCTGCTATAGGTTTCTAGCAAGAACGTTTCTTACCTACGTGAAAACCACAACGTGATATGCCAATTTCTATTTAGCCTTCATAAGGACCCTTTTCATCGAATCCGATCCGACTAAAGTTGGAGAGACAGACACCCGCTAGCCACCTTATGCAACTAGTGCATGTCAGTCGGTGGAACCAGTCTCACGTAAGAGTACGTGTAAGGTCGGTCCAGGCCGCTTCATCCCACGATGCCGTCGAATCAAGATAAGACTAGTAACGGCAAGTAAATTGACAAAATCGACGCCCACAACTGCTTTGTGTTCTACTCGTGCATAGAAACTACGCATAGACCTAGCTCATGATGCCACTGTTGTGGATCGTAGCAAAAATTTAAAATTTTCTACGCATCACCAAGATCAATCTATGGAGTAATCTAGCAACAAGGGGAAGGAGAGTGCATCTACATACCCTTGTAGATCGCTAAGCGGAAGCGTTCAAGTGAACGGGGTTGATGGAGTCGTACTCGTCGTGATCCAAATCACCGATGATCCTAGCGCCGAACGGACGGCACCTCCGCGTTCAACACACATACGGAACAGAGACGTCTCCCACGCCTTGATCCAGCAAGGAGGAGGGAGAGGTTGAGGAAGAGAGTCCAACAGCAGCATGACGGCGTGGTGGTGATGGAGTGGCAGTTCTCCGGCAGGGCTTCGCCAAGCTCACGCAGAGGAGGAGAGGTATTGGAGGGGAGGGGCTGCGCGAGGTTCAAGGCTGTGGCCGCCCTCCCACCCCTCCACTATTTATAGGTGGGGAGAGAGGGGGCGCCCCCCCTAGATCCCATCTAGGGTTGGGGGCGGCGGCCAAGGGGGGAGGAGTGCCTCCCAAGTCAAGTGGAGGCCCTCCCCCTTAGGGTTTCCCCTCTCCCATGCGCATGGGCCTTGGGGGGGCTGGTGCCCTTGGCCCATTAAGGTTAGGGCACCCCCTTACAGCCCATGCTGCTGTATTGGACGTGGTGGAACATTTTCCGGACCTCCGAACCCCTCCGGAATCCTCCGGAACCTTCCGGAAGCTTCCCGGTACAATACCGGAAAAAACCAAACTTTTCCCGGAACCCGAACAACAACTTTCCATATATAAATCTTTACCTCCGGACCATTCCGGAACTCCTCGTGACGTCCGGGATCTCATCCGGGACTCCGAACAACATTCGGTAATCACATACAAGTCTTCCTAATAACCCTAGCGTCATCGAACCTTAAGTGTGTAGACCCTACGGGTTCGGGAACCATGCAGACATGACCGAGACAAATCTCCGGCCAATAACCAACAACGGGATCTGGATACCCATGTTGGCTCCCACATGTTCCACGATGATCTCATCGGATGAACCACGATGTCGAGGATTCAATCAATCCCCCTATTCAATTCCCTTTGTCTATCGGTATGATTCTTGTCCGAGATTCGATCGTCGGTATCCCGATACCTTGTTCAATCTCATTACCGGCAAGTCTCTTTACTCGTTCCGTAACACATCATCCCGTGATCAACTCCTTGATCACATTGTGCACATTATGATGATGTCCTACTGAGTGGGCCCAGAGATACCTCTCCGTTACACAGAGTGGCAAATCCCAGTCTCGATTCGTGCCAACCCAACAGACACTTTCGGAGATACCTGTAGTGAACCTTTATAGCCACCCAGTTACGTTGTGACGTTTGGTACACCCAAAGCATTCCTACGGTATCCGGGAGTTGCACAATCTCATGGTCTAAGGAAATGATACTTGACATTAGAAAAGCTTTGGCATACGAACTACACGATCTTGTGCTAGGCTTAGGATTGGGTCTTGTCCATCACATCATTCTCCTAATGATGTGATCCCGTTATCAACGACATCTAATGTCCATGGTGAGGAAACCGTAACCATCTTATTGATCAACGAGCTAGTCAACTAGAGGCTTACTAGGGACATGGTGTTGTCTATGTATCCACACATGTATCTGAGTTTCCTATCAATACAATTCTAGCATGGATAATAAACGGTTATCATGAACAATGAAATATGATATAATAACTACTTTATTATTGCCTCTAGGGCATATTTCCAACACAGTCTTTCATTGAGGAAAAAAATCATAAGCAAGCTTTCGGGACGAGACTCCGCCGCCACGAGGCGAAACCTTGGCGGAACCAATCTAGGGCTCCGGTGGAGCTGTTCTGCCGGGGACACTTCCCTCCGGGAGGGGAAAATCATCACCATCGTCATCACCAACGATCCTCTCATCGGGAGGGGGTCAATATCCATCAACATCTTCACCAGCACCATCTCCTCTCAAACCCTAGTTCATCTCTTGTATCCAATTCTTGTCTCCAAGTCCGGGATTGGTACCTGTGGGTTGCTAGTAGTGTTAATTACTCCTTGTAGTTGATGCTAGTTGGTTTATTTGGTGGAAGATCATATGTTTAGATCCTATATGCATATTAATACCCCTCTGATTATGAACATGAATATGCTTTGTGAGTAGTTACGTTTTTTCCTGAGGACATGGGAGAAGTCTTGCTATTAGTAGTCATGTGAATTTGGTATTCGTTCGATATTTTGATGAGATGTATGTTGTCTCTCCTCTAGTGGTGTTATGTGAACGTCGACTACATGACACTTCACCATTATTTGGGCCTATAGGAAGGCATTGGGAAGTAATAAGTAGATGATGGGTTGCTAGAGTGACAGAAGCTTAAACCCTAGTTTATGCGTTGCTTCGTAAGGGGCTGATTTGGATCCATACGTTTCATGCTATGGTTAGGTTTACCTTAATACTTTTCTTGTAGTTGTGGATGCTTGCAATAGAGGTTAATCATAAGTGGGATGCTTGTCCAAGTAAGGACAGTACCCAAGCACCGGTCCACCCACATACCAAATTATCAAAGTACCAAACGCGAATCATATGAACGTGATGAAAACTAGCTTGACGATAATTCCCATGTGTCCTCGGGAGCACTTTTCTCTATATAAGAATTTGTCCAGGCTTGTCCTTTGCTACAAAAAGGATTGGGCCACCTTGCTGCACTTTATTTACTTTTGTTACTTGTTGCTCGTTACCAATTATCTTATCACAAAACTATCTGTTACCTATAATTTCAGTGCTTGCAGAGAATACCTTGCTGAAAACCGCTTATCATTTCCTTCTGCTCCTCGTAGGGTTTGACACTCTTACTTATCGAAAGGACTATGATAGATCCCCTATACTTTTGGGTCATCAAGACTCTTTTCTGGCACCATTGCCGGGGAGTGAAGCGCCTTTGATAGGTGGAATTTGGTAAGGAAAAAATTTATATAGTGTGCTGAAATTTACTGTCACTTGTTACTATGGAAAGTAATCCTTTGAGGGGCTTGTTCGGGGTATCTTCACCCCGACCAGTAGAGCAAAGAGTTGCTCCTCAACCTATTGAACCTACTGAAAATGAAAATGTCTACTTTGAGATTCCTTCGGGTATGATAGAAAAACTGCTAGCTAATCCTTTTGCAGGAGACGGAATAATGCATCCTGATGAGCACCTAATATATGTGGATGAAGTTTGTGGATTATTTAAGCTTGCAGGTGTTCCCGATGATGTTATTAAGAAGAAGGTCTTCCCTTTATCTTTGAAGGGGGGTGCATTGACATGGTATAGGCTATGTGATGATATGGGATCACGGAACTACAAACGATTGAAATTGGAATTTCATCAGAAGTTTTATCCTATGCATCTTGTTCATCGTGATCGCAATTATATATATAATTTTTGGCCTCGCAAAGGAGAAAGCATCGCTCAAGCTTGGGTGAGGCTTAAGTCAATGTTATATTCATGCCCCAATCATGAGCTCTCAAGAGAAATGATTATTCAAAATTTTTATGCTCGGCTTTCTGATAACAATCGCACCATGCTCGATACTTCTTGTGCTGGCTCTTTTATGATGAAGACTATTGAATTCAAATGGGATTTATTGGAAAGAATTAAACGCAACTCTAAAGATTGGGACCTCGACGAAGGTAAGGAGTCAGGTATGACACCTAAGTTTGATTGTGTAAAATCTTTTATGGATACCGATGTTTTCCGTAAATTTAGCACTAAATATGGACTTGACTCTGAAATAGTAGCTTCTTTCTGTGAATCTTTTGCTAATCATGTTGATCTCCCTAGGGAGAAGTGGTTTAAATATCATCCTCCCATAGAAGTAAAAGTAGCTGCACCTATTAAAGTTGAAGAAAAGGCTGTCACTTATAATGATCCTATTGTTC
The DNA here is from genome assembly GCF_003073215.2 of Triticum urartu. Lineage (NCBI taxonomy): Eukaryota > Viridiplantae > Streptophyta > Magnoliopsida > Poales > Poaceae > Triticum > Triticum urartu. Next base: position 484,377,512 of record NC_053022.1, on the reverse strand, counting down.
CTACTACTTATGTTGATAAACCACCTTTTCCTGTTAGGATAAAAGATCATGCTAAAGCTTCAAGTGTGGTTCATAAAAGCAATATTAGAACCTATACACCTCCTGAGCAAGTTAAAGTTGAACCTAATATTGGTATTGTTAAAGATCTCTTGTCTGATAATATTGATGGGCATGTTATTCATTTCTGTGATGAGACTGCTAGAATTGCTAAACATTGTGCTAAAGATAAACGTAGACCCGTGGTAGGCATGTCTGTTATTTCTGTTAAAATAGGAGATCATTGTTATCATGGCTTATGTGATATGGGTGTCAGTGCTAGTGCTATACCTCATGACTTATACAAAGAAATTATGCATGATATTGCACCTGCTGAGATAGAAGATATTGCTGTCACAATTAAACTTGCCAATAGAGATACTATTTCACCAACTAGAATTGTTAGAGATGCTGAAGTCTTGTGTGGGAAAACTAAATATCCTGCTGATTTTCTTGTTCTTGGTTCCCCACAAGATAGCTTTTGTCCCATTATATTTGGTAGACCCTTCTTGAACAGAGTTAATGCTAGGATAGATTGCGAAAAGGATGTTGTTACTATTGGTTTAGGTGATATGTCTCATGAGTTTAATTTCTCTAAATTTCGTAGACAACACCGTGAAGAGGAATTGCCTAGTAAAGATGAAATTATTGGTCTGGCTTCTATTGTCGTGCCTCCTAGTGATCCTTTAGAACAATATTTGCTAGACCATGAAAATGATATGTTTATGAATGAAAGAAGGGAAATAGATGAAGTATTCTTTAAACAGGAACCCATCCTGAAACACAATTTGCCTGTCGAAATCCTAGGGGATCCTCCTCCACCCAAGGGTGATCCCGTGTTTGAGCTCAAACTGTTACCTGATACTCTTAAATATGCTTATCTTGATGAGAAAAAGATATATCCTGTTATTATCAGTGCTAAACTTTCAGAGCATGAAGAAGAGAGATTATTGAAAACTCTGAAGAAGCACCGTGCTGCTATTGAATATACTCTCGATGATCTTAAGGGCATTAGTCCCACACTATGTCAACACAAAATAAATTTGGAGAAAGATGCCAAACCAGTTCGTGATCACCAACGACGGCTGAATCCTAAGATGAAAGAAGTGGTAAGAAAGGAAATACTAAAGCTCCTTGAGGCAGGTATAATTTATCCCGTTGTTGATAGTCAGTGGGTAAGTCCTGTCCATTGTGTCCCTAAAAAAGGAGGTATTACTATCGTTCCTAATGATAAAGATGAATTGATTCCGCAAAGAATTATTACATGTTATACGATGGTAATTGATTTCCGCAAATTAAATAAGGCTACTAAAAAAGATCATTACCCCTTACCTTTTATTGATCAAATGCTAGAAAGATTATCCAAACATACACATTTTTGCTTTCTAGATGGTTATTCTGGTTTCTCTCAAATACCTGTGTCAGCTGATGATCAATCTAAGACCACTTTTACTTGCCCGTTTGGTACTTTTGCTTATAGATGTATGCCTTTTGGTTTATGTAATGCACCTGCTACCTTCAAAAGATGCATGATGGCTATATTCTCTGACTTTTGTGAAAAGATTTATGAGGTTTTCATGGATGATTTCTCCATCTATGGATCCTCTTTTGATGATTGCTTAAGCAACCTTGATCGATTTTTGTAGAGATGTGAAGAAACTAACCTTGTCTTGAATTGGGAGAAGTGCCACTTTATGGTTAATGAAGGTATTGTCTTGGGGCATAATGTTTTTGAAAGATGTATTGAAGTTGATAAAGCTAAGGTTGATGCTATTGAAAATATGCCATGTCCCAAGGACATCAAAGGTATAAGAAGTTTCCTTGGTCAAGCCGGTTTTTATAGGAGGTTCATTAAGGACTTCTCAAAAATTTCTCAGCCTCTGACTAATTTATTACAAAAAGATATACCATTTGTTTCTGATGATGATTGCGTAGAAGCATTTGAGATACTTAAGAAAGCATTGATCTCTGCACCTATTGTTTAGCCACCTGATTGGAATTTACCCTTTGAAATTATGTGTGATGCTAGTGATTATGTTGTAGGTGATGTTCTAGGGCAAAGAGTTGATAACAAATTAAATGTTATTCAATATGCTAGTAAAACTCTAGACAATGCTCAGATAAATTATGCTACTACTGAAAAAGAATTTTTGGCAGTTGTATTCGCTTGCGATATGTTCAGACCTTATATTGTTGATTCTAAAGTAACTATTCACACGGATCATGCTGCTATTAAATACCTTATGGAAAAGAAAGATGCTAAACCTAGACTTATTAGATGGGTTCTCTTGCTACAAGAATTTGATTTGCATATTATTGATAGAAAGGGAGCTGAGAACCCCGTTGCAGACAACTTGTCTAGGCTAGAGAATGTTCTTGATGACCCACTACCTATTGATGATAGCTTTCCTGATGAAAAATTAAATGTCATAAATGCTTCTCGTACTGCTCCATGGTATGCTGGTTATGCTAATTACATTGTTGCTAAATTTATACCAGCTAGTTTCACATACCAGCAAAAGAAAAAGGTTTTCTATGATTTAAGACATTACTTCTAGGATGATCCACATCTTTATAAAGGAGTAGATGGTGTTATTAGACGTTGTGTACCTGAGCATGAATAGGAACAGATCCTACGCAAGTGTCACTCCGAAGCTTATGGAGGACACCACGCTGGAGGTAGAACTGCACACAAGGTATTGCAATCCGGTTTTTATTGGCCTACTCTCTTCAAGGATGCCCGTAAGTTTGTTGTATCTTGTGATGAATGTCAAAGAATTGGTAATATTAGTAGACATCAAGAAATGCCTATGAATTGTTCACTTGTTATCGAACCTTTTGATGTTTGGGGCTTTGATTATATGGGACCTTTTCCTACCTCCAATGGATACACACATATTTTAGTTGTTGTTGATTACGTTACTAAGTGGGTAGAAGCTTTTCCAACAAGTAGTGTGATACGTCCATTTTGCATCATGCTTTTATATCGATATTTATTGCATTATGGATTGTTATTTCACTTTATGTCACAATACTTATGGCTATTCTCTCTTATTTTACAAGGTTTACATAAGGAGAGAGAATGCCGGCAGTTGGAATTCTGGGCTGGAAAAGGAGCAAATATTAGAGACCTATTCTGCGCAACTCCAAAAGTCCTGAAATTCCACGAAACATCTTAAAATAAATAAAGAAAAATCCTCGCCAAAGATGAAGGCCAGGGGGGCCACACCCTGCTCACGAGGGTGGGGGGGCGCCCCCCCTAGGGCGCGCCCCCTACATCGTGGGCCCCCTGGTGGCTCTCCGACGTCCATCTTCTCCTATATGAAGTCTTTCGATGAGAAAAAAAATAGAAGGAACTTTTCAGGACGAGACTCCGCCGCCACGAGGCGGAACCTTGGCGGAACCAATCTAGAGCTCCGGCAGAGCTGTTCTGCCGGGGATACTTCCCTCCGGGAGGGGGAAATCATCACCATCGTCATCACCAACGCTCCTCTCATCGGGAGAGGGCAATCTCCATCAACATCTTCACCAGCACCATCTCATATCCAAACCCTAGTTCCTCTCTTGTATCCAATTCTTGTCTCAAAGTCCGGGATTGGTGCTAGTAGGTTGCTAGTAGTGTTGATTACTCCTTGTAGTTGATGCTAGTTGGTTTATTTGGTGGAAGGTCATATGTTCAGATCCTATATGCATATTATTACCCCTCTGATTATGAACATGAATATGCTTTGTGAGTAATCATGTTTGTTCCTAAGGACAAGGGAGAAGTCTTGCTATTAGTAGTCATGTGAATTTGGTATTCGTTTGATATTTTGATAAGATGTATGTTGTCTAGCCTCTAGTGGTGTTATGTGAACGTCGACTACATAACACTTCACCATTATTTGGGCCTAGAGGAAGGCATTGGGAAGTAATAAGTAGATGATGGGTTGCTAGAGTGACAGAAGCTTAAACCCTAGTTTATGCATTGCTTCGTAAGGGGCTGATTTGGATCCACATGTTTCATGCTATGGTTAGGTTTACCTTAATAATTTTGTTGTAGTTGCGGATACTTGCAATAGAGGTTAATCATAAGTGGGATGCTTGTTCAAGTAAGAACAGCACCCAAGCACCGGTCCACCCACATATCAAATTATCAAAGTACCGAACGCGAATCATATGAACGTGATGAAAACTAGCTTGACGATATTCCCATGTGTCCTCGGGAGCGCTTTTCCTATTATAAGAGTTTGTTCCGACTTGTCCTTTGCTACAAAAGGATTGGGCCACCTTGCTGCACTTTATTTACTTTTGTTACTTGTTGCTCGTTACAATTTATCTTATCACAAAACTATCTGTTACCACTTATTTCAGTACTTGCAGAGAATACCTTACTGAAAACCGCTTATCATTTCCTTCTGCTCCTCGTTGGGTTCGACACTCTTACTTATCGAAAGGACTACGATAGATCCCCTATACTTGTGGGTCATCATAGTGCTGATCATAACACCTCTATTAAGATGCTTAAAGAAGTTATTTTTCCGAGGTTTGGAGTCTCTAGATATCTAATGACTGATGGTGGTTCACATTTTATTCATGGTGTTTTCCATAAAATGCTTGCTAAATATGATGGTAATCATAGAATTGCATCTCCTTATCACCCACAGTCTACTGGTCAAGTAGAATTGATCAATAGAGAACTGAAATTAATTTTGCAAAAAACTATTAATAGATCTAGAAAGAATTGGTCCAAGAAACTTGATGATGCATTATGGGCCTATAGAACTGCATATAAAAATCCTATGGGTATGTCTCCGTATAAAATGGTTTATGGAAAAGCATGTCACTTACCTCTCGAACTAGAACATAAGGCATATTGGGCCATTAAAGATCTCAATTATGATTTCAAACTTGCCGGTGAGAAAAGGTTATTTGACATTAGCTCACTTGATGAATGGAGAACCCAAGCCTATGAGAATGCCAAATTATTTAAAGAAAAGGTTAAAATATGGCATGACAAAAGGATACAAAAGTGTGAGTTTAATGTAGGTGATTATGTATTGCTATACAACTCTCGTTTAAGATTTTTTGTAGGAAAACTTCTCTCTAAATGGGAAGGTCCTTACGTTATCGAGGAGGTCTATCATTCCGGTGCCATAAAAATCAACAACTTCGAAGGCACAAATCCGAAGGTGGTGAATGGTCAAAGAATTAAACATTATATCTCAAGTATCCTATAAATGTTGAAACCAATGTTATTAAAACCGTAACCCCGGAGGAATACATAAGGGACACTTTCCGGAACGTTTCAGACTCCGAAAAGGAACCGGTATGTGGTACGGTAAGTAAACCGACTCCAAAACAGTTCTAATGGCAATTTTCCTCCGTTTTGGAATATTTAGAAAAATAGAAAAATAAGAAGCAGTCCGGGAAGGACACGGGGGCTCCACGAGGGTGGAGGGCGCGCCCTACCCCCTGGGTGCGCCCCCTACCTCGTGGGCACCTCATGTGCTCTCCGGACTCCGTTTTCTTGCATGTTACGTATTTTGGTCAGTAAAAATTCATTATATAATCTCCCGAAGGTTTTGACCACCGTATCACACAAATATCTCTTTTCTTTGTTTCGAGCTGTTTTCTGTCAGGGTTGTCAAGGCCAGGCATTATGTCGTCTCCCTCCTCCAACAATGGTGACAACGATGCTTGGCTAATGAAGATAGAGCTGAAGAGGGAAGGACCTATGGAGATCAACAAGGATGAAGGGATCAAGAAGACCACGGAGGACCAAGTTCCGGCAACAGTTGACATCCTTCAACTTGATCACAATCTTCTTACCCCAACTGAGATCGAGGCTTTCAAGATGATTGAGTTAGCCCATATACAAAACAAGTATCTCACACATGAAAATATTTTGTTGAAGGAGCACATCATCGCACTCAAGGGAATTATACGCAAGTTGGAGGACCTCCTACGCTCGATGTGCGACTATCCATCATCGACAACTCCACCTTCTTCACCGGCAAAAGAGATATAATCACATGGGTATGGGCACTCCCCTTGGCAGCTGCCAAGCTTGGGGGAGTGCCCCGGTATCGTATCACCATCACTTTTATCTTTACCATTTTTCTTAGTTTGATCCTTTTGATAATATTTTGATCTAGTAGCATAAAAGTTTTAGTATGATCTGGTTGTGAGTTTTGCTTTATGATCCTTCTATGTAATCGAGTCCGTGAGCTATATATAATAAAGATTAGTGTTGAGTCAAGGGCTTGATTATTGTGCCATGATCTTGAGTGAATAAAAGAAAAGAGAAAGAAATAAAAAGAAATACAGAGATCATATGGATCTTATGGAGAGTAATGAGCTCACATATAAAGAGTATGATGATTAAAAATTGTTGAGAGTTGACAAACATAGTTTTGGTCATCGTTGCAATTAATAGGAAGTAATAAAGAAAGAGAGGTCTTCACATATAAATACACTATCTTGGACATCTTTTATGATTGTGAGCACTCATTAAAATATGACATGCTAAAGAGTTGAAGTTGGACAAGGAAGACAACGTAATGGGTTATGTTTTCTTACATCTGAGATAAATTATATTGTCATGGATCAACCAACATGATTGAGCTTGCCTTTCCCCCTCATGCTAGCCAAATTCTTGTCCCCCGCCTCCTGTTACCATCCGCCTAGACGCACAGTTCGGGACCCCCTACCTGAGATCCGCCGGTTTTGACACCGACATTGGTGCTTTCATTGAGAGTTCCTCTGTGTCGTCATCGTTAGGCTTGATGGATCCTTCAATCATCGATAGCGATGCAGTCCGGGGTGAGACTTTTCTTCTCGGACGGATCTTTGTATCCGGCGGCTCCGCACTACGGGCCAACTCGCTTGGCCATCTGAAGCAGATCGAGAGTTACGCCCCTGGCCACCAGGTCAGGTTTGGAAGCTTAAACTACACGGCCGACATCCGCGGAGACTTGATCTTCGACGGATTCAAGCCCTTGCAGAGTGCGCCGCACGGTCACGATGAGCATGATTTAGCTCTACGATCGGACAGTGTTCAGGAGACCACACCGGCAACCGCTCCGACCCTCAATTCGGAGCCAATTGCGCCATCCATGGACGGGTGGATAGACCCCGCCACGGAGGACACATTCTCAGCGGCGATCGAGCCGAGTATCGACCTTACCCTTCACGGGAGCCGTAACGCTGAACTGCCGGATTCTTCCCCGGCCACGGACTCCGAACCGCCTGCGCCCGTGCCTATCGAATCCGACTGGGCGCCGATCAGGGAGTTCACCTCCACGGATATCTTTTAGCACTCGCCCTTCGGCGACATACTGAATTCATTAAAGTCTCTCTCCTTGTCAGGAGAGTCCTGGCCGAACTATGTCCAGCAGGATTGGGATGCGGATGACGAAGAAATTTGCCGCCCACCCACCACCCACTTAGTAGCCACTGTCGACGATTTGACCGACATGCTCGACTTCGACTCCGAAGACATCGACGGTATGGACGATGATGCAGGAGACGAACAGGAGCCACTGCCCACAGGGCACTGGACGCCCACTTCATCATATGATGTATACATGGTGGACACACCCAAAGAAAACGACGACGAGGAACGGAAGGACGCAGCGAAGGATCGTTCCCTCGAGAAGCAGTCAAAGTGGCAGCGTAAGCGCCGCTCCAAATCCCGCCTCGGCAGAAACAACGATCATATACACCCAGCGATAGAGCAGGGTGAGCCAGCGGACGACAAACATGGCATTGAACCACCGTCCGACCACGGCAACACGGAGAATCAAACTGAACAACCCAACTCGGGCGAAGATAACAGTCCAGATGACATCACGCCGGACAGGCACCCGGAGCAACAGAATACCCATCAAAGGCTTGCTGCCACTGCGAGGAGTATGAAAAAGCAGAAGCAAAGGCTCAGGGCTGCACAAGACACACTCAGAATTAGATGGAGTGAAGTACTCAACACTGCAGCAAAGTACGGCGGTAGTCGCCACACAAAGAGCTACCCGAAGCGAAAGCTGCTACCTGAATTCGATGAGGAGGCCTTAGATCCCCCGCAATCAAAAAACAAAACAGCCATCCGGTCGGATAGACGACCTCGTGGCCAACATAGAGCGGCAAACGACGCCGCAGACAAGCCAGTACGCGATCCACGTGAGGGCTCGCATCAAAAGGACGGCGCAACCAGATCCATCTACGGGCCAAGCAAGCGTGTTCCAGCAAGCAATGCAACACAACAAAAATCCGAACACCACGGTACACCCAAATACAGGGGTGCCGCACACCCCCTATGTTTCACCGATGAGGTGCTGGACCATGAATTTCCAGAGGGATTCAAACCCGTAAACATAGAGGCGTACGACGAAACGATAGACCCTGGGGTCTGGATTGAGGACTACATCCTCCATATCCACATGGCTCGAGGAGACGATCTCCATGCCATCAAGTACTTACCCCTCAAGCTCAAAGGGCCAGCTCGGCACTGGCTTAAAAGCCTCCCCGAAAACTCCATTGGAAGCTGGGAAGAGCTCGAAGACACTTTTCGGACAAATTTTCAAGGGACCTATGTCCGACCACCGGATGCAGACGATTTAAGTCATGTAACTCAACAGCCCGTAGAGTCAGCCCGAAAGCTTTGGAACAGGTTTCTCACTAAAAAGAACCGAATAGTCGATTGTCCGGACGCCGAAGCCTTAGCAGATTTCAAGCACAGCATTCGAGACGAATGGCTTGCCAGACACCTCGGCCAAGAAAAGCCGAGAACAATGGCAGCATTAACAAGCCTCATGACCCGCTTTTGCGCGGGCGAGGACAGCTAGTTAGCCTGATGCAGCACCAGCGACCCAAGTACATCCGAAGTCAGGGACGGAAATGGGAAGCCACGATGCAGCAAAAACAAGCGCCGGAATAAAGAAGACAGCCCGAAGAGCACGGCGGTAAACGCCGGATTCAGAAGCTCTCGGCCAGGTCAGCAAAAGCTGCCCCCCAGGGCCTATCACCGCGGAGTTCTGCCACTGGTCGTCCAAACCGATCACCTTTGACCATCGGGATTACTCGGCAAGTATCCGGCATGCAGGATGGGTTGCCTTGGTGTTAGACCCGATAATTGACGGATACCACTTCACACACGAGTCCTGATGGACGGCGGCAGTAGTTTAAACCTGATATATCAGGACACGGTCCACAAAATGGGGATAGACCCAACAAAAATCAGCCATAGCAATACTACCTTTAAAGGAGTAACGCCGGCCCAAAAGCCCATTGTACGGGATCCCTGCTACTAGAGGTTATATTCGGCTTTCCCGATAACTTCCGCAGCGAAAAGTTAACCTTCCACATTGCTCAGTTCCAAAGTGGCTATCAAGCACTACTCGGACGCAAAGCTTTCGCTCGCTTTAACGCAATACCGCATTACGCTTCTCTCATGCTTAAGATCCCCGGTCCACGTGGCATCATTACAGTAAATGGAAATATTGAGCGCTCCTTGCGCGCGGAAGACCGTGCGGCAGCCTTGGCAGCCGCACACTAGACGGCCTCACCAACTAGAGCATCTGACAGGTCGTTAAGACCACGGACACGGTTAGACGAGTCCGGTGTAGCTATATATAATTGATACAGGTTTGATGGCTATACCCCTACAACAATACAAGGGGCTCAACGCGTGCGAACAAGTGACAATTAGGCTCAACTTTACTCATCTGGAACTATACATGGTTTATTTAGTATAACCTACCTTTTGCACGACAAATTTTCAACTAAGTTCCTCTCTTTTTCAGATGACCATCGTGCTACACCCGTCCAGGATACGGCACAATGGAGACACGGGTGCAGACGTGCAGCAAGGACCCGTTCCAAGGATTCTTTTTAGATTAAGACCCTGCGTAAACTTTTTTTACTGTCTCTTGTTGATACACATCCCCCGGATTCTCAGTACAATTGAGAAGGATGCTGACGTATTGGCATGTGGCCACATCAGAATATTGCACGTACCTGGACACCTGGGGCTTATTACAAAGGGCACTGTTTAGCCCGGTTTACATCATAAAGACCGAATACCTTAGGGAGTGTTCGGCGTCGCGAGTTTGGCCTTATATGCATCAGCTCCGAATCATGTCTTTGGTCAAATGTTGGGTTTGCCCGGCTCCTGTGTTTTGCCGCCTTACATTCCGCTCTATCGGCTAAGGCAGCACCAGGAGAACTACTGCGATTGTGCCCTGGTTCATCCGGACGAGCACCTCAGTAGAGAAAGCCGAAAACTGACTGTCATGATATAGCGTGAGACTGGTCAACCACTCGATGACCTAGCGGAATCTTCGGGATTCCTCCGCATTAACGAAGGGCCGTTTCCCGGCCAGGCATGTACGCGCCCCGAATTCAGATGAGCGCGGAGCCGCCAGGGGCTATATAGTAGCTCCACTATCAAACTCCTCTGGCTAAGTGAAAGTGTTAAAGCATTATAGTCCGATTGCCTAGTTCGATGTGCTATCACCTCCTTAACGGACCAAGACGTTGGATCAAGTGTGAACATGCGTCTTCTGCGAGCACCCCCGCATTATATGCGTGGGGGCTGAAGCCGATGACTGCCATCTTTCAGGTTATATACATATACATAAACGGCCGCACAGGAGGCGTCATAGTACTTTTGGGCAAAAGTATAAATTCAGCCTTGATAAACTCAATAAAACATTGTTTTTACAATGGGAATACATGTCACTCAAACATAATATTCTTCGAGCACTGAGCCTCTATCGAACGAGCGCCTTCAAGAACTTCTTCAAAGTAGTGATCGGCAGCCACTCGGCCTATGGCCGAACCCTGTGCCGCAATAGTGGTGGCATCCATCTCCGCCCAGTATGTTGGCAAGGGCCATCCGCGAGCCTTCTATGCATGTCGACCTCTTTACAACATCGATGTGTGGCACAGCACCAAGGAATTGTTGCACTAAGCTAAAGTAGCTATTCGGCCTTGGCCCTCTCGGCCACATATGATCCACAACGGACCTCATGGCAAGTATGGATAATCTATGGAGCTCGGCCCACTCAGCCATTTGCTCATTCAACAGCAGCGGACGGGCTGGAGCATCAAAATGTGACCAAAACAGTTTTCCCACTTCGTGATCTTTCCGATCCTTGAAGTACTCGGCCGCATCAGCAGCACTTGCAGCCAAATCCACGTAGGCATCCGCAGAACTCCATAGCCGGTCCAGAGGTGCATGCTTCGGATCCCCGAACTTAGTTCGCAACAAGAAGGGCTTCCCAAATACAATATCCTCAGCTTGATGCAGCTCCTCCTTCGTCGCTCTAATTTTGGAGCGGGCTTGCTTGGCAGCCACCTGGGCCTTTTCCAGGTCTGTCGCCTTCGCCCGGTTTTCTTCTTCAAGAAGCTGGTAAAGGTCACCAGCATCTTTTAACTCTACAGCCATCTTGGCTATTCTTTCTTTGCTCTCACAATGCGCGGCCTGTTCGGTCCTTAACTCTTCGGCCACCTTTAAAGCGGCCGCATTGCTACTCCTTGCTTGCTCCTTGGCTCGGGCAAGCTCCGCCCGAAGGGTCTCCACGATGGCAGCTCCATCTGCAGTCACAACATATTAAAGATACTGGCATCATGCTGCTCTTATTATGTGACAATCACCAGAAAAATCACCTACCCTGTGCCTCATCAAGCCGCTTGTTAACAAGCACGATGTCGGCATCTGCCGCATCTAGTTGCCGCCTTAGTTCGGCAAACCCATCAGTCCAGCTAGCCGCCGGAGCTTCAACCACCTGCACATAAAGGCGGTCTGGTTATTACCTGGGACTATGATCCACTGTTTTCCGCCGTTTTCGACGACAACCAGAGTCTCAGGGGCTACTATCTACACAGGGCACATCTAAAAATGTGCGGTACTATCAAAAATGTACATCATTTCGCGTACCTCAAAACCCATCAGTAGACTCATAAAGGCTTCATGCAACCTGCTTTTGGCGGACGAAATCCTTTCAATCACTGTACCCATCAACGTGCGGTGCTCTTCTGAGATAGCCGCTCGCTCTAGCAGATCCCTCAGTACGTCCGACCGCACACCAGACGGTGCCGGACTCTTTCGATTGCTCTCTTCAAGAGTCGGATACTGGGGACTTCGGGTGGCCATAGGATTGCCTTCTGGCCTTGTTGGATCAGGAGAAACCCTCCGCGATGACACCTCGGGGTCGCCCGCCTCATGAGGCGGTATGGCAGGGGGAGGTGTTTCGCTCTCCATCATCTCTAGAAGAAGATCCCTGAAGACGAGCTCTGCTGAGAAGGGATAAAATCCGAACTGCAACATAAATGCTTCGGTTATTTTCCTCAGAAGTAAAGCGAGGTATTTTCATTATTAAGTACCCTTTTACTTACAGCTCGGTGGAGGGCTGATCCCCTTGCGGGCATAGTGCGGCCGGGGTAGCCCCCGGGGCAGGACCCTCCGACGAAGATTTCTTCCCCCGTTTGGAGACCATTGTCTCCGGGTCCTCGGAGGCGGTCCTCTTCCTTCCCTGGGGAGAGGAAGTTTCAGTCCCTCCTCCCCGGCTAACCTCCTTCGCGGAGGCACTAGCCTCCTTGTTCCCCCCTTTATCTTCTCCTAAGGGCGCTTGATAAGGCGCGATCTCCAGCATCCTGGTTAGCACGGGATTTGGTGAGGTCTTAGGGAGGGGGCTGGACACCTGATCAACTTTGCCTTCGCTATCCAATCCTGGTCAAAGAGCGGCTTTTTTAGGGTGACGTTGCGATAAATAAACGGACAGTGTGTTCGGATGCAGGGCTACTTACTTGAGTATCCGGGCGATTGTAGCTCAGACCTGCATCCTCAATGATGTCCGGACACATTATTTGTGGTCCGAAGAACAATTTGTACATCTCCTCGGGCGTCATGCCGACGAAGTGTTGGATAGCTCGCGGTCCCTCCGGGTTGAACTCCCACATGCGGAGGGGACGGCGTTTGCAAGGCTGGACTCGACGAACTAGCATAACTTGCACTACCATAACCAGACTGAAATCTCTCTCAAAGAGATCTCGGATATGGCTTTGCAGTATTGGCACGTCCTTGGCTGGACCCCAGCTCAGCCCCCTGCTGATCCATGACATCAGTTGTGGTAGGGGGCTGAACGAAAGGTGGGGGCAGCTACCCACTTGGCACTTCGGGGAGCTGTGATGTAGAACCACTCCCACTGCCACAATCCGGACACCTCTGGGAAGCAACCCTCAGGCCATGGAGCGTCAGCGATTTTGCTTATTAAAGCGCCTCCGCACGCTGCGTGCTGCCCCTCGATCATCTTCGGCTTCACATCGAAGGTCTTGAGCCACATGCCGAAGTGAGGGGTAATGCGGAGGAAGGCCTCACATATGACAATAAATGTCGAGATGTGAAGAAGGGAATCCGGGGCCAAATCGTGAAAATCTAGCCCATAATAGAACATAAGACCCCTAACAAAGGGATCCAGAGCGAGGCCTAGTCCTCGGAGGAAGTGGGAGACGAACACGACGCTCTCGTTGGGTTCGGGAGTAGGGACGACCTGCCCTTGGGTGGGCAGCCGATGCAAAATTTCGGCTGTCAGATATCTGGCCTCTCTCAACCTCTTGATGTCCTCCTCCGTGACGGAGGAAGGCATCCACCGACCTTGAAAGTTGGATCTGGACATAGTTGAAGGTCCGAAGCACCTGACCTGAGTTTTGGGTGTTAGAACTCGAGGCGGGGGAAGGATTTGATTGAGCACGAGAGGGAAAAAAGAAAAAGCCTTGTCCCCTTTATAAAGAGGGTGAATATCAAGCGTCCTCCTCGTGGTTGTTTGGGACTTTCCTAAGATCTAGGAGTCCTACCAATAGGCACGGTTGGCTTACCCACGTCCGTATTGATGAGAATCCCATAATAAAGGGGACACGATCTCTGCTTCGACAAGACGTGTCAAGGAAACTGCCTCGCGAAACACGCTGAGATTGGTTATGAAAAACGATTCGAATAAAGACCTGGCTGTGGTGTGATGTCACACTACGGGGTACGTCAACAGATTAGATTTATGGAAATATTATTCTCTCTACTGTGGTATGTGGAACTTGTTTTGCAGAGCCGGACACGATCCTCGTGTTCAAAATCTTCTATGAAGTATTCGGAGGAGGAACCCGCCTTACAATGCCGAAGACAATCTGCGCGCCAAACTCATCGTCATTGAAGCCTGGTTCAGGGGCTACTTGAGGGAGTCCTGGATTAGGGGGTATCCGGACAGCCGGACTATATCCTTTGGCCGGACTGTTGGACTATGAAGATACAAGATTGAAGACTTCGTCCCGTGTCCGGATGGGACTCTCCTTGGCGGGAAGGCAAGCTTGGAAGTACGGATATGTAGATCTCCTTCCTTGCAACCGACTCTGTGTAACCCTAGCCCCCTCCGTGTCTATATAAACCGGAGGGTTTAGTCCGTAGGACCAACAACAATAATCATACCATAGGCTAGCTTCTAGGGTTTAGCCTCTTCGATCTCGTGGTAGATCAACTCTTGTACTACTCATATTATCAAGAACAATCAAGCAGGACGTAGGGTATTACCTCCATCAAGAGGGCCCGAACCTAGGTAAACATCGTGTCCCCGCCTCCTGTTACCATCCGCCTAGATGCACAGTTCGGGACCCCCTACCTGAGATCCGCCATTTTTGACACCGACAGTGATCTTCACCCTTCCTTTTTAAATTTTATCTTTTGGCAAGCACAACATGTTGGAAAGATCCTGATATATATGGCTAATTGGATGTGAGTTTTCATGAACTATTATGGTTGACATTACCCTTGAGGTAAAACGTTGGGAGGCAAAACTATAAGCCCCTATCTTTCTCTGTGTCCGATTAAAACTCCATACCCATAAGTATTGCGTGAGTGTCAGCAATTGTGAAAGACTATATGATACTTGAGTATGTGGACTTGCTGAAAAGCTCTTATATTGACTCTTTCCTATGTTATGATAAATTGCAATTGCCCCAATGACTGAGATTATAGCTTGTTAGTTTTCAATGAAGTTTATGATTCATAATTGAAATTGTGATTTAATTGTTACTCTAGCATAAGAGATCATATGACAAGAATTATATAAGTTGTTGTTCTAAGAATGATCATGATGCCCTCATGTCCCTATTTTATTTTTATCGACACCTCTATCTCTAAACATGTGGACATATTTTTCGATTTCGGCTCTCACTTGAGGACAAGCGAGGTCTAAGCTTGGGGAGTTGATACGTTCATTTTGCATCATGCTTTTATATCGATATTTATTGGATTATGGTCTGTTATTACACATTATGTCATAATACTTATGCCTATTCTCTCTTATTTTACAAGGTTTACATAAAGAGGGAGAATGCGGGTAGCTGGGATTCTGGGCTGGAAAAGGAGCAAATATTAGAGACCTATTCTGCACAGCTCCAAAAGTCCTGAAACTTCACGGAAGTCATTTTCAGAATATATAAAAAATACTGAGCGCAAGAAGTTCTGGAGGGGGGCCACACCCTACCCACGAGGGTGGGGGCGCACCCTACCCCCTGGGAGCGCCCCTGCCTCGTGGGCCCCCTAGTGGCCCTCCGATGCCCATCTTCTGCTATATGGAGTCTTTCGATGATGAAAAAATCATAAGAAAGCTTTCGGGACGAGACTCCGCCGCCATGAGGCGGAACCAATCTAGGGCTCTGGCGGAGCTGTTCTGTCGGAGAAACTTCCCCTCGGGAGGGGGAAATCATCGCCATCGTCATCACCAACGATCCTCTCATCGGGAGGGGGTCAATCTCCATCAACATCTTCACCAGCACCATCTCCTCTCAAACCCTAGTTCATCTCTTGTATCCAATTCTTGTCTCCAAGTCTGGGATTGGTACCTGTGGGTTGCTAGTAGTGTTAATTACTCCTTGTAGTTGATGCTAGTTGGATTATTTGGTGGAAGATCATATGTTCAGATCCTATATGCATATTAATACTCCTCTGATTATGAACATGAATATGCTTTGTGAGTAGTTACATTTGTTCCTGAGGACATGGGAGAAGTCTTGCTATTAGTAGTCATGTGAATTTGGTATTCGTTCGATATTTTGATGAGATGTATGTTGTCTCTCCTCTAGTGGTGTTATGTGAACATCGACTACATGACACTTCACCATTATTTGGGCCTATAGGAAGGCATTGGGAAGTAATAAGTAGATTATGGGTTGCTAGAGTGACAGAAGCTTAAACCCTAGTTTATGCGTTGCTTCGTAAGGGGCTGATTTGGATCCATATGTTTCATGCTATGGTTAGGTTTACCTTAATACTTTTGTTGTAGTTGCGGATGCTTGCAATAGAGGTTAATCATAAGTGGGATGCTTGTCCAAGTAAGGACAGTATCCAAGCACCGTTCCACCCACATACCAAATTATCAAAGTACCGAACGTGAATCATATGAACGTGATGAAAACTAGCTTGACGATAATTCCCATGTGTGCTCGGGAGCGCTTTTCTTTATATAATAATTTGTCCAGGCTTGTCCTTTGCTACAAAAAGGATTGGTCCACCTTGCTGCACTTTATTTACTTTTGTTACTTGTTGCTCGTTACCAATTATCTTATCACAAAACTATATGTTACCTATAATTTCAGTGCTTGCAAAGAATACCTTGCTGAAAATCGCTTATCATTTCCTTCTGCTCCTCGTTTGGTTCGACACTCTTATTTATCGAAAGGACTACGATAGATCACCTATACTTGTGGGTCATCAGTGACCACGGCCCGCAAGCTGCCTGGAGCCAGCTAAGCGTTGGGTCGCCGGCCAGCTCCCACGCCGACCCCAACGCCGCCACCGAGCCCGAGTGATGATGACGCCATGACACCTAGCCCGACCATAGATGCCACACCGACACCGACCAGCCCGAGCACAGATGCCATGCCGGCACCGAGCACGCCTACGCCCGCCAGTCCGACGCCGGAGGAGCCCGCCGTCGTTTGATGTGTTGCCTACGCGTCCTTCCTTTTGAACACCAAACTTTCGAGTATGTTCGATCGCCGAACTGTGGCATCGTGATCGCCGAACTTTGTGGTTGCCGTTGATCGCCGAACTTGTGATGTTTTTTGGGTAGCAGGAAATGGCAAGTTTGAATTTATGCGCGTCTTCTGGCCGAAACCTGAGGGCATGGCTGGGAACTGGATCGTCCCCAGGGCCCAAAAAGCGTCGGCGCTTGGGCCAAACCATAATCGCCGAGTGCGCTGGGTGGCCGAACAAGTGGAGATGCTCTCACACAAATCCTTGGAACAAGAAGACGAGCAGAGGTCACGAAGGGAGCGAGCAATGAACACGGGCAATGGGTAAAGGGTAAAGTGGATATTGCCCCATGAGGCCATGAACTTGCCACGAAGATCATATTGCAACCCCAAACTTTGAAAAAATGACAAATTACCTCCTCTAAACTCCTGAAACCCCCCAAATAACCCTCCCCTTGAACTCCTAAAACCGTTTGATTTTCAACCCTTGGCAATCCAAACCCGGTTTTGATGGGACCTTCTTCCAAAATCCTAGCAATCTATATAAATGATCTGACAACTCAAAAAAATGATCCGGCAACTAATGCGTGGAGTCCACCTGGGCATGGATGGGTCAAGTTAAACACTAACGTCTCATTTGGAACAAACGGAGCACCCAGTGCAGTTATGATCTTGCGTAATGAAGTTGGTGTTGTTATTGTATCTGCCTACAGGCAATTGTTCGTGTGCCGGGATGCGTTGGAAGCAGCACTCTGTGCATGTATGGAAGGGTTGTCCCTTGCTATCCAAATAAGTGATCTTCCAATTACCACTGAGATGAGGCCCACCTGTGAGCATGTGCTGGAGCAACTAGGCTAGCATCCATCATTCCTGTAACCTGAAACCACATATAATGAGGCTAAGCACCCTCCCTCCCTGCTCACGTTGCACTCTTCGGGTCGCCTTCGGCGAACGCCCCCTAGAGTCGCATCCTGTACTCTCCCCCTATCAATGAAATGATACGCAACAATGCGTATTCACCAAAATTACCATTGAGATGGATTCGCTTATGGCTGCCGCCATAATTCAGAATCGTGAGGTAGATAGATCAGTCTATGCCCTGTTGGTGAAGGAAATTAAACATTTGAGAAGTTTTCGAGAAACTTGTATTACTCATATTATTCGTAGTCAAAATAAGGCTAGTGATAGTCTTGCTACTTTTGTTAGATTAGAAAAGAGAACTATGTCTTGGATTGGTTCGGGTCCTCCGAAGGTCCTTGAGTTGGTGTCTGATGGTCGTAAGAACATCGTGATTGAGTAATACAATCTTCTATCCGCAAAAATGGGAAGGGATTTATATAGGACAATTGTGTGTTTATTGCTTATATATTATAAAAACATGGAGTGCAACATCAAGAATGGAATTCTGATACCAAATCCACATATACACAATAATGAAAACTTTAAAGGAAAATATCTCTAAATTTCGATAGCCTGTGGGAAAAAATATTGAGCGAAAGATGAGGAAGAAAAAAACATGTGCGTAAGATTTCATAATAAATAAATAAATTGCGAGAGAACGGTTCGTCCGCGTTTCTCCCACGAGAGACAGGGCAAACCCTAGGGTCGCTGCCCCTCTTCCCCTCCCCTCTCCTCGTTCCCCTCGCCGCCGCCAGGGCGAGCCGCCTGGCGAAGCCCGGCTGGTGTGGCCAGCGGCGGGATCTCCCTTCCTCCTCGCCTAGAGCGTCGCGGCGTGGGCACGTGATCTCGACTGGGACGCTCGCTTTGGCGCAGGGTGTGGTGGCAAGAAGGCGTGTGGTCGTGTCAGTGGCACTGGTGGCTGCGTGGCGGTGGTACTAGAGCACGACGACGAAGGTGACTGTGCATCCTGGCTTGGTGTGCGGTTTACCTTTCTTTTGCGCATGGATCTTGGAGCCCCTGGTCTTATCCCTTGTTTTGTGGGCTCGCCGTCGGCTGGATGGTGTCCCTGCATCTCCGGACTGCACGGTGCTTCGTCGTGCAGTGGAGTTGCCGGTTTGTGGCGGCCATCCCATCCCAGCCAAGGTGGGATGGACTGGACCTTCAGATCTGGCCTTGCAGGAGGCAATGCCGATATAAGGCCTAGGGGCATTGATATGAGTCATGGTCGATGGGAGCGGCGTGAGGAACAGTCATCGTCCAGATCCAAGGGGGGTTGGATTGGGAGTGGCATCTTCCATGCCCTGATCTGCTCTTTGTCTTGGGTTTGGGGTGCCTCTCGGTTCTCCGGTGGGTGATGTCCAACGACGTGGCGGGTGTTGAGGCCTGCCAGATCTTAGATGCCAGGGCGGCGACCCTAGAAGGTGGACTGCGTGGTCGGCTCTACGGCGAGCGATGTTGCGGTGGTGATGGCATTTCTCCATGGTCGTGTCAACTGTCTGGAGCGAGGCCGCGGGGATCCTAGCGCTGGTGGGGCTTCGGCGGTGGCGCCTCCCAGATCATGATGTGGAGGCTTGTTTTGGTGGTGACAGATTTGGTGATCATGGTACCTCGGTGTGGCGCGGGTGAGGCTCCGGGTGAAAACTTCGCGGGTGAAAACTTCGCGTTTTGGCGCCGGCACTGGCGATGCCTGTGGGTGTCGTATCTCTCTTGAGGGCGTCGTTGGGATCCCTCTTCCCGTGTTAGGGCTCCAGGTGAGAATCCTTCACCGATGCTTTGGTGGCGGCAACACGTTGTGTTGTCACCCCCTTGGGGCATCGTTGTGGAGCTCGGGTACCCGCCAGTCACATCTCTTTGGCATCGGTTGGCGTGCTTGGCTCCTTTCTCAAAGCTCCTTTGGCTCTGGCTTGGTGCGGTCTCGGCGGCATCCTATCAGTTACACGTGACGTCGACGTCTTCGCTATGTGTATGTGTGTGTGTGTGTGCGCGTGTGGGTGTGCGTGTGGGTGCGTGCGTGGGTGTGTGTGTGTTTTTACATTGACATCCGAATTTACTATGGTTAGAGAAATAAAGTTACACACGGCTGGCGGTAAGTATAACTTATAGATTTTCACACCAAGTTATGTAACATGCACTCCAACTAACTAGTGATTTTTCTCCAAGTTACCCAATTTCACATCTATGATTACAAAAGGGCCCGTTTGATTTTCCCGGCAAAAAAGGGCCTCTTCGATTAGCAGGATATAAAAAGAAACACTGATAGGAGTAATATATGATTGCAATATTGTTTCCACTCAAATTTTGTAGGTTGAATATAATACGACCAAAAATATTGCATGCATGTATATTTGTGAGGTGATTTCTAATGCAAACTATGCAATATTTTATTTATGTCATTCAGGACAAAAATACTTCACAGACTTTTGTGTCATGTCTAATTGCAGGTGTATGGGACATTTGCACAATCCACATACGAAGAAGGAAAAAAGAGAAGTTTATGTGTTGTTCAGAAAGTCCTCTCACGTCATTTTTGGGCCAAAAGAAGATAGAGTCCAAGTCTCTCACGTTCTAAATTCAGATTCGGGCTGCACATACATACCTGAGTCAAAACGCTAATAACTCTTTTATACAGACTCCGAATTGGGTGATTCTTATTTATGTTGGAAAGTAGATTTCGTGCATTTTCCAACACAATTGGATTCATCTTCAAATTCGTCTACAGTGTTGAGTTATGGACGAAACAATCTAACGTTGCAGCAGAATCTGAATCAAACTACAAGTCCAAAGTTGTTGCATCATTGTACCAAATTTCTTTGATTTTCATAGAAAAAGAAGGATTATTTTCAAGAGTTTTGAATCCAGCAAATTCAGCCTGAAATATCTAGCAACGGAAAGTAATGGTGTATGATTTAATAATCCTACAAATATTTGTGCTTGATTTAATCCTTCACATAAAAAAGCTCGACAAAGCAACAATTTTGCTTCGGTACACCGCTAGAAAAGTTTACAGATATCGATGTAGATTAAAGTTGGAGATTAGAAAATATCGCTTCAATAAAAAATACCCTCTTTGATCTTTTTTACTCTGCATATATGATTTGTCTAAAGTCAAACTTCATAAAGTTTGAACTACTTTATAGAAAAAACTACAACATGAAATCAATATCATTAGATGCGTCATGAATTTAGTTTCGCACTGTATAGCTTTAGTATTGTAGATGTGGTACTTTCTCATATAATATGGTCAAACTTTACTAAGTTTGACTTAAAAAATCGTATATGCGGAGTATTAGATTGGTCTGATCTCTCTCAAAATAAGGTTTTATCCCGCTTAATATATAAAGCAACACCAAACCAAATACACAGGCCGAACGATACAGATGATGAGATAGCCCTCATACAAATGCCTGTTCCCAGAATAATAGGATCATGCAGAACACCCACGCCTACGCATGGGAATAATATAGATTAAAATTAATTGTATGTGAATGTACAAAAATATCTTTTTAAGTACTTTTAGGATTGGCGTAAAGTTTCTTTAATACGGTACAATCACCTATGCTCATATAGACAAGCATACATTTGAGATGGAAACGTCTCATTTCACTTAAACGACATCGCCGAAAAAGCTGAACATAAACTCATGAAAATACAAACACGCAAAGTCTAGGACTTGAACACTGCAGAAAAGTCTGAAAATGAATTCAGGGAGGTGCAAGCATCCCGCCAAGTTTAGGACTCATTCCGTCACAAGGAACATAATCATTCGAGCTCAGTACGTAGATTCGTGTAAACATCTAAGGGATGTACCCAACCCAAGCAAAACTCTTCTAGCTCTTCTCTAAAAGATGCCTCTTCTAGCTTAATCGACGCGTGCGCAGCATGGTTTGATGATTTCGCCCACCACTTAGACCAGCAGGCCAGCGCTAGTTGCGGCGCGGATGTCTCGTCTGGCCCGGATCGACGCCGCCTGGGCCACGCCCCGCCGCTCCTACCCGCAGGTCCCACTGGTAGAAGAACCACGGAACATCAATCATCACGTCTCACTCTCTCAGTGATAAACCAAGCCAGAGGCCCCGACCCCGTGTGGACTCATCCCTGCTACTCCCTCTGTCCGAAAAATCTTGTCCCAAGCTTATTCCTCAAATAGATGTATCTAGCACTAGTTTGATACTAAATATATTTATTTGAAGGACAAACTTTTTTAAACAAAGAAAGTATTTTTTGTTGATAAAAGTGTTGGTTGATAACTGTTACGGGACAGCGACCTAGCATATGAAACTTTTCTATTTTGGCGAGTGACCCAGCATATGAATCAAACGGGTTTATCTTGTCCTTCATAGTAAGGGCATTTCTAAAAGATACCCTATAACCTAAAAAATCTATTTTACTTCTCTAACGGGAATCTGGCCATCCCTAATCGGTGTTAGTGAAGGATAAATTATCCGCATTCCATCTCCTTATTTATCCTCCACCGCTCGGCTTTGGAGAAAAAAAATCTCCTCTCCTTCGTTGCCTCTCCCGCCCCATTCTCGTGTCGCATCTACGTCGGCGTCGTCCCTACCATCCCTCGCCGGCCATCGCCCGCCACCGCAGACACTCCGTAGGCTTCGCCCGCGGTCCTTGACCACCCGGATTTGTGTCTCTCTCGCCCCGCCGCCGGCGCACAAATGGCAGTTTTGTGGCTGTCGCCGCTGGATTTGGCGCATCCGGTCGCCGGCGACTGCCGCCTTGCCATGGATTTGCCATGTACCGGACCGCACAACCCCGTCAATGCTGCATGCAGGTGTTGACTCCACCTCTAGCCGCTCGGATCTCTCCCATCGGCGGTTCGCCGGTAAAGACACGCCCAACCGTTACCTAGGCTCGGCGCTGGCCCAGCGACTCGTTGGCTCCTCAATGATAAAGTGTGAGACTGTCCGCGACAGGTGGTGCGTCGAGTTTCTACCACGCCGGAACATTCCGGATTGGTGTTCTTCAAGTGCAAAAAAAAGATTGGGTATGTGCTTCTTTTGATTCAGTTGTTCACTGGATTCGCGCAATTTCGGTAGCTCATCGTTTGCTTAAATTTGTGTGTAGGATGGATGCAAGTTTTGGTATTGCGAAGAAGATCACATGTATCTACTGATAGCAGGAAATTTGATAGATGCCCGTGCATTTGTTGCTAGAATAGAGGTTAAAGATGAGACTAGATGCGAAGCAACGTCGAATTTGTCATTATCGAAGAAGAAATAAGTGTGCAAGCTCGAGAAGCCAATGAAGAGAATCAACAATGAAAACATAGAGAAGATATTAATCATATTAGTGGGAGCAGTTATGAAAGTTCGCTATCTTTTAAAGTGTCTAATTATGATTCTTGTTTTTTTTGGTTTTGCTCTGGTAGCAAAGAATTGGTGAATTATGTACTTCAATGTATGAAAATGTCGTTGAATGAAAAAAAGTAAATAAATATGTTTCGGTGGCTGCAAATGAAATGAAAATAAAAATATTACTTTGTTATATATAAGGGACGGTTAGGTTCAGTCAAAATTTAGTGGAGTAAAAATATGTCACTAAGGATTTACTCCGCCGGATCCTCCACTATTTTTAGGGGACCAGTTAGAAATGCCCTAAAGTTTCGGCTGTCATTTGCAACTAGATGATATTTTGCCCGTTATTGCAGAGATTGTTTGCTATATATTTTAATGGAAACCTTATTTGGTGAACGTCAGCTGGGGATGATACCATCAAACTCCCTCTCTCCCCGGAGATTTGTTTGTACGAATCTTGGTGCAGGATCCCAGCCACGTACGTTAACATTTCAAACCAGTTCGCTATAGGAAAATAGCGAAACTATTATCAAAACACCACAACCACACCACACTGGGTTTGAATCCCAATCCACCCTTTCTCTTTTTTTACCAGATGGCAATTTTTCTAGAAAAAATCACCATGGCAGTTTCTAATTTTTTTAACTACGTCACATGGTAATTTGAACGTTTTTCCTTTTTTTTGGTAAGAGATGACATTTTCTCTACTCCTAATGTCGGGGTACGTACGTGGTTCGTTCGTTCGTTCGTTCGTTCGACCTCCCCTCTCTCTCGTAAACTGCCCCTTCGATCCATCGAGTTTTCTGCTTTAACCGATGCCCCACCCCGCACGCGAATATAACAAAAAAGCCAGGGAGGAAAAAACGCTCATGGTCATGGAACACACGGGCCGCGCCCGTCCCCTCCTACCGCAAACCCTAGCCACCACACGTCTCTCCTCTAGCCTCACGTTTGAGCCCCGATCTAGATGGCGCACGATCGAGGGAGGAGGAGAGGAGGGACAGGAGGATGCGCACCACCGGCCTCTCTGCACTCCAAGTCTCTAACGCCGGCCTCACCGGTCACCACATGCCCGCCGGCCGCGTCCTTGGTGGCATGCATCCAGGAAGTCCTAGCGCGGTGAAGGCCCACTCTCCAAAGTCTTGATCCGCTCCAAGCCGCCTAGCCCACCATGGCCGCATCAGAGGAGGCATAGGACTTTCGCCCACTCGAGAAGGTGTCCCTGGTAGGCTACATCCATGCCATCTCCGCCCCGCATCGACGCACTCACCGCCAGGGAGGTCGGTGACGGCAATGACCTCCGTCATTGGGGCCGTCGTCGTCAAGATAGTTCATGCGCCAGTCCACCCATCGCTCTCACCACACGGAAGAAGAAATGCAAGCACATCTCCCGCCTACTCCCATCCTGACCTGGAACTAACGTGCTATGGTTAGTGTCGTCTCCAACCCCACCCTGCCCCTCGCTACATGGCCACCTTCACCCTCCCCCATGTCATTCGTCGATCTCTCCGATCCCGTGGGTACGCTCGCCCCGCCCTAGCCAGCATGGTGGCAACCTACCTGTGAACCCCATCTCCGCCGCCAGTGGCGCTCAGCAAGTTTATGCCGGCTAACACTGCCTTGTAGAGATCCTATGTCACTGACGCGGAAAGAAGCATGGGAAATCGAGCTAATAGGCCAAGCCCATTAGTTAATTTGCAGCGCTACATTCTACCAAGCTGTTACTTTGTTAACGTTTTCCTGCTGTTATTTGCATCCAGGTTTGTTCTATTATGTTCAATCGAATGTGTTTTCTCTGTACATCAATATAGGTTTCATAGATTGAAAATTTTCTCCTTTTCCTGCTATGTTATCTTGCTATGAGACGGACTTTGCCTTTCTTAATACTACAGCCACCAGATTTTGTTTCGAATGCCCTTGATGTCGTGGTGCATGAATTGATTGCTACCGCAATGCATAGACAAGGCATGAGCCGTTCCAACCTTTGAGAGTAATCACTGAAGCTGCATGTTCTAAAACATGATTTGGTTTCCATGCATTCAGTGACAGAGAATGAACTGACATGTGTGAAGAATCTTGAATCAAGGGTAATTCGAGCCCACGAACAAATATTGTTTCCTGTCAGTTATCACATATAGAACCCCATGTAAACTTTGCACTATAGGTAATTGTTGCAGAAGATATAGGGAAACATCTTTTGACTTACGGCTGCAGGTTACTCAATATCTTCAGTTCGAACCATATTTCACAAACCCGTCTTATAATAATTGATCCCCTCTCTTTATTGTTGGAATTACAACACCTATCTATTATTTCTTCTCTGTGTATGGATGAGTTGGCCCTAGATGATATTACAACATTTGCTAAGAAGTTGTTGTCTTCCCAACCCACAATGGTTAGCTGGGGAGATTGCATGCTCCTTGATTTCCCTTTAGGTTTCAACTGCTCTTGACGATATAATGTTCACTGTTTCACCATTTTTCTTTGTATGGTGTATGGTTCAGATCTGCTAAGTCCTTGGTTTTACTATGTTAGGTTGAGATCTTGACGCAGACGAGTCCAGTCGCCGCACAGGACGTTCGTCCTCATAGCGAACTTGACGAGTCCAGTCAAAGTAAGGAGCACCATGACAGGTTTCTCATGCCTGCCACTGCTTGTGTGAGCTAGAGCGCTTCCAGCCGGTGAGAAAATTCACCACTTCCATATCTAGCCAGTGAAGGAACAATCACGGCAGGTAAGCCTTTAACTTAACATGCACGTCTTGCCGGATTATAACACTTAATTTGATTTGGTAACCCTTGCCGCTGTGATGGTCGGCGTGAGGTCCCTCTCCTTTTTTACCGACTGAGGAAGAAGAGAAGAGAAACATAGGAGGAGGAATTCAGAACTGTATTTCATCAATTCAGATTTGCCTTTGTTCACTTACAGGTTTCAGACCAAGTACCTCACCTAGCCGGCACACATGCCCCACTCACACATAATTAACTCACACACACACCCTTGATGCACCACCGAACACCACATATGGAGGAGGTGGCACCAGCGTACAACTAAGGCACGGCGTCAGGCGTGACATGGTTTTGTATTCTGATCGTTTTTTGGATGCAACATTTCTTGGGTAAGTCTATACAGTGTGATACAAATAATTTAAACATGCTCTGAGTGTTGGAACGATTTATTTATTTTTGCGTTTTTGTTTGTCCTCTATTTTTTTTTATGCTGATATTGCAGGGTTTAAGGACTGCTTCAATATTGTAGGAAAAAGTGTGGAATTGGAAGCATCGGAAGAAACGGTAATGAAGGCAAGAACGACTTAGAAAAGCTTTTGGTTGTTGTTTACTGTGGTCTTCTTACATAATTTAAGTTTTAGATCCAATGCATAAGCAAAAAATGCTACTTCTTAACACCTGTGAGATGATATGGAGGAGAGTATAATTATTTATTTACTGAGGGAAGGAGAGGATATAATTTAGGTATAAGATACATGTTCATTTTACTTTTACTTCGGCATATGGTTATGCTCCTTTTTTGTAGCCAGATCAAACTCGGCACAGATGCACATGCACCGTGCACCTCACTGATGTGAGGATCCATTCCCCTCAATCTCCTCTTAATCTCCAACATCCCCCCCTTCTGATGTTCGTGTACTTGACCAAAAGTGAGTGCTCCGCGGAGCAAAGCTCAACCTAGGTCTTCATCAACGCAAGACGGGGCGGGAGGGAGCGGGGAGTTTTTCAGCCGCATGAATGTGGAAGGCGCTAGACAAATCAGAGATGTATTATGCTTCTGTCGAGGTAATTGATGGGAGAGGCTCTCATGTTTTGTTCTTGATCCTCAATCAAAGCGATTAGTCAGTGTGTTTCTGTACGATGCCCAAATGCCCTTACATGTTTCAACTTTCATTTTTTTTAGTCTTAATAGGTGGGTCTCATCTATTTTTGGTTGTAGGTGTTTGAGAGGGGCAGCATACACATAAGAGGGGTTCAATATCTTTAACTCACAGACCAGGTTAGCACACATAGCATGCAGATTCTACTACTTGATGTAGCCTTTCTTATAGATGTAGCCTTTCTTATAGATGGCATGAATTGAACTGCGCAATGTCCTATTATT
The DNA here is from genome assembly GCF_003073215.2 of Triticum urartu. Taxonomy (NCBI): domain Eukaryota; kingdom Viridiplantae; phylum Streptophyta; class Magnoliopsida; order Poales; family Poaceae; genus Triticum; species Triticum urartu. Next base: position 484,350,156 of record NC_053022.1, on the reverse strand, counting down.
ACTCTGTTACTCAAAGAGTTGGTATTCCCAAATAGTAAGAACATAGAAGATCTTTAGTGAGTTATTGCACATATTTTATTCTGAGCTCCTAGAAAATCTTTTGCGGTTTAAGCGCAATCCATATTATAGTTCTTTTATACCAATTAAGTTCACTATTCAACGGAATTCCTTTTCACTGAAATAAGAACCACATAATGCTTACAATTGATCTGGTCAGCTGGATAACTAAATGAGTTAATACTATGCATAGTATATTTTGACATATGTAATGTGGGGTAGAAGACCAGTGTCTCTTGCTAGGGATTTCTGGAGGCAACATGCCTCTGATTGCATGCACTTAACTATTTTGCTTTTGACTTCCTGCTATTGTGTTTTATGTTGTCTACTACTACTTTTAAGGCTTTCTCACACTGAATTTCAAATGCTAATACTTTTACAACAAGCTGTCTCGGATAATACAACAACCCAGACATCAATGAAGCAAATAACTTGATTAAAAGGTACATTCCTGATTACCAATATCTAGCTATTTTCGATCTTGACTAACAAAAAGGGTGCAATATGTAGGTTCAAGGAGCTCCGACGCTTTCTATGGCCAAAGAAGTCATTCAAGCCAGATTTTCCTTCAAGATAACTATATTGCCTGTCCATTGAACAATACGAGAGAGATAGAGCGTTACTGTCTTACATTTTTCAATATCCCTAGCTTTATTTTCATTGTTATGATAATTGTGGTATTTAAAAAATTAGAATGCCTTGTGCCATGATGTGTGGATTTTGCAACCCATATTATCTCCTATTAGACTGGATGTGATCATAATATTTTTTTTATCATTGGTTGTCATGAAGTAGAACTTATTTTGTGGATGGATGCATTTTTTAATGTTTCCAGGCTTTTAGTTTTCCCTTATAGTATTGAGTTGATTCCCGTGAAGGGCGGGGACCCATGTTGGACGTGTAAATGAGGGGAGTGTTATTGACGCGGTACCGGAGACATCTCATGGAGAGAGGGGAGGGTGTAAAAGTGGTGGATTGCAAATGTTTGGATGTGCTTGATCTAGCGATTGGTATGCATAGTGGCGGAGCTTAGTGAGGGCCATCCTGGGCCATCGTCCCCCAGCCCATGAGATTTTCTTTGACTACCCAATAATAGATGGCCCATATATTAGTGAAAATCGGCCCAAAATGTTGCTCTGGTCGCCCCCCCCCCTAGCCCATTGCCCCTCCTAGAATATGGCCCAAGCTCCGCCACTGGGCATGCATGCTTGAACAATAGTACTTATGTTACATGAAGACTAATGTAAGATGGAGTGAAACATGGCGGACTTGGCTTCGTGACGGAGCTGGCCGAGAGATATCCGGGGTGATGTTGAGATCGGCCGCGGAAGAAATGGTCAAATGGGGTTCCTAAGTACGAGTGAGAAGGCCAATCGGTTCCCATGGAGCAATGCAATGTTGCAGCAAAAACTGGATTGGGTTCCATTTTCAGGTGGAGAAGAAGTGATTAAGGCATGTGCATGGTTCATATGTTCATTCATTTGATCCTTCCTTATTTCACTTAACTTAGATTCATTTACTTTCATACTTATCCATGGTTGATGGATCGGGAAATTTAGTGACACTAATTGCAATGAGGAATATCATATTACCATAAAACTTAGATATTTTTTCAATAGAACATGATAATGATGAGCCAGTAAGATTTTTTATTTTTTAAATGCCCGTGGCAACGCACGGGCATTCTACTAGTTATTATTAGGAGATGGCATTTTTTATCAGATACCAATTTTTATTAAGATATGGCATATTTATTATTAAGAGATGGCATTTTTATTGTTAAGAGATGACATTTATTATTATTAAAAGATGGCATTTTTTTTAGATGAAATTTTTTGTTTATTAAGAGATGACATTTTTATCATGGCATTTTTTACTTCCTTTTGTTCACATGACAACTCAAATTATAGGACCACGACAAGTTTAAATATATTTTTTAACATCCATGGTTAATTTCTAATATTAGAGGATGACATTTTCATAAATTCAGAGCATGTCATTTTCAAAATTTAGTTTTTCTATGTATTTTCTTAAGTCTTCGTATGTGTTTTTATAAGAATATATTTGGGGGGGGGGTATAACGCCCTCGATTCGGCTATATTTCCCACGTGTCGAAGCATGACTTAGAGGCCTAACCGCATTGAAAACAATGTCGCAAGTGAGGTAATCTTCACACAACCCATGTAATACATAAGGGAAAGAGATACATAGTTGGCTTACAATCGCCACTACACACAATTACATGAATAAAGCATTACATCAACCAGTTACAAACAAGGCCCGACTACGGAGCCAAAATAAAAGAAGACTACCCCAAAAGCTACAAGGTCCCCGATCGACCCCAACTGGGCTCCACTACTGATCAACTAGAACGAAACAACACAAAGGACAAGATCATCATCAAGCTCCTCCTTGAGCTCGGTTGCGTCATCCGCACGGTTCAACGACACCTGCAAGCTGGTTTTGGAAGTATCTGTGAGTCATGGGGACTCAGCAATCTCACACCCTCGCGATCAAGACTATTTAAGCTTATAGGTAAGGTAAAAGGTATGAAGTGGAGCTGCAGCAAGCGACTAGCATATATGGTGGCTAACATACGCAAATGAGAGCGAGAAGAGAAGGCAAAAGCATGGTCGAACAACTATGATCAAGAAGTGATCGTAGAACAACCTACGTCAAGCATAACTCCAACACCATGTTCACTTCCCGGACTCCGCCGGAAAGAGACCATCACGGTTACACACGCGGTTGATGCATTTTAATTAAGGTCAACTTCAGGTTTTCTACAACCGGATATTAACAAATTCCCATCTGCCCATAACCGCGGGCACGGCTTTCAAAAGTTCAAATCCCTGCAGGGGTGTCCCAACTTAGCCCATCACAAGCTCTCACGGTCAACAAAGGATATTCCTTCTAGCGGGAAGACCCGATCAGACTCGGAATCCCGGTTACAAGACATTTCGACAATGGTAAAACAAGACCAGCAAAGCCACCCAGATGTGCCGACAAATCCCGATAGGAGCTGCACATATCTCTTTCTCAGGGCACACTCAGATTGTCCAAGATACGGGTAGGCCAGCCCAGAGTTGCCCCTGGTGGCCACCGGCAGTTGACAGGTTGGACCAACACTCAGAGGAGCACTGGCCCAGGGGGGCTAAAATAATGATGACCCTTGAGTCTGCAGAACCCAAGGGAAAGAAAAGGCTATGTGGCGAATGGTAAAACCAATGTTAGGCATTGCTGGAAGAGTTTTATTCAAGGCGAACTGTCAAGGGGTTCCCATTATTACCCAACCGCGTAAGGAACGCAAAATCCGGGAACATAACACCGATATGACGGAAACTAGGGCGGCAAGAGTGGAACAAAACACCAGGCATAAGGCCGAGCCTTCCACCCTTTACCAAGTATATAGATGCATTAATTAAATAAGAGATATTGTGATATCCCAACAAGTAAACATGTTCCAACAAGGAACAACATCTCCATGTTCCAACAAGGAACAAACTTCAATCTTCACCTGCAACTAACAACGCTATAAGAGGGGCTGAGCAAAGCGGTAATATAGCCAAACAACGGTTTGCTAGGACAAGGTGGGTTAGAGGCTTGGTTCAACAATATGGGAGGCATGATAAGCAAGTGGTAGGTATCGCAGCATAGGCATAGCAAAAGAGCGAGCAACTAGCAAGCAAAGATAGAAGTGATTTCGAGGGTATGATCATCTTGCCTGAAATCCCGCAAGGAAGAAGAACGAGTCCACGAAGAAGACAAACTGACATAGTCGAACGGTTCCTCACAAACGCGACGTTATCGGAACCAACCCGAAGAAGCCACACCGGAAATAAGCAAACAATCATGGTAAACAACCACCACATAAGCATGGCATGATGCACAAACAATTATGATGCATGTCCGGTTTAATGAAGCATGGCATGACAAAGTGCACAAACAACACTACAAGTTAAGTGGAGCTCAATATGCAACGGGTTGCATATTGACGGAACACCACATTCAAGTTATTTAGTTCGATCTCGTTTATGTACCCAACAATATTAAATGTTGATTAACATGGCAAGGGGTGAAGCACAACAAAACTACCTATCTAGGCAAGTTTAAATGAGGCCGGAAACAACGAACAACAATTCCGGTAAAACCCCATATCCATATATTAGGTTTGGTACTGTTCTGCCCCAAACCAAATTTTATAATTGTTAAACATGCAAAGCAAGTAGACCATGTTAAACTAGGCATTTTTCTACCCCATTTACATATAAAGATTATTTAAAACCGAGCTACGGTTAATTAGTTACGAATTAAATCATTTTAGTAAACTATATGAGAAAATTTAAACAAACATCATTTTAGACATTTTAAACATGGATGAAAGTGGCATATTATTAAACTAGATGAAATTCTAAGCATTTTTCGTATTAAGTTTGTTTTAATATGATGCACTGTTTGTGAGTAATAAAATGCATGAAGTTTGAGGGCTTTACTGCAATTCTGCTGTCTCTGGAAAAATACTAAAAACGCAGAGGCAGGAAAAAAAGGATATGGGCCGAATCTGAGATCTGACCCAACTGCGGAAAAAAAGAACAAAAAAAAGGAGGGCGCAATGGGGTTGGCCTCACCATGGGCCAAGGCCCATTCGGTGGGAGGATGGAGGCCTGGCGCTGGCTTGCGGCTGGGCTGGGCTAGCGAAGGGGAGGCAGGCTGGGCCTCTGGTGATCGAGGGAAGGCAGCCCAGCACGGTCTTGAGCGAGGCGTGGTCAACGGGGCGAGCGGCTGCGCTCTGCTCGTTGCAGAGGAAGAAGAGCTCGATGCAGGGGCTTGACCGGCAGTGGGACTTGCAGAAGGACGGCGCGATGGGCAGCGGCGGTAGACCAAGGCGAATCAAGGTGGTCCAGGACGGCGGGATCCGGGCTTGGGGCATCCAATCCGGCCGGAGGTGCGTGGAATGAGGGCGGCAGGAGCTCGGAGAAGAACCTGCAGGCTCTGGCGTGGTGCTCCTGACGGGACTCCGGCGAGGCGGCGTCGGAGATGGCCTGCAGACGACCGGATCCGTGGGCACATCCAGAGTCGACGAGGGAGGTGGTCGAACGAGACGGCAACGGTCGACGGAGATCAAAGCGGCAGTGCCATGGCGCTCCTGTACAGAGAAAGAGAGAAAGAGAGATCGTGAGACGAGAGGGAGACAGAAAGGAAAAAGGGAAGGGCAGGGGGCGGCCTGGCGGTGGTGGTCCCGGTAGAGCTCCGCCGAGGTCGGGCACCGGTCGTCCAACACAGGAGGTCGCCGGTCTCCAGCGACGGTGAGATGCTAGGCGAGGAGGCGCTCGGGGCTGCGGGCGATGGTGGAACTGCGGGGCTGCGGTAGGCTCTCTGGGCCGTCGGATCTGAGATCTGACGGTCCAGATCGAGTGGGGGTTGGCTGGTGGATCTGGCCAAGTAGAAGCAGGGGACTGGGCGCTTGCGGATTGCGAGGAGAGAGTGGCGGCGGCTGCGGGGTAGGGGTAGGAGCTAGGCTAGGGTTTGGTTTAGCCATATTTGGTATGTAGGTGGACTATATATAGAGAGAAGAGGGGAGTTTGGATCATCCGATTAAAATTGGATGATCGAGATAAAATAGGTTAGATGGACCAAACAAATAACCGAAGATATGTTAGAGATGTTTGGGGATGATCCGGACACAGCGGTAACGACTGTCCGGGTCGGGTCCGGGACAGATTTCGGACGCGCGCGGGAGGAGGTCCGCGGGCAGACGAGAGAGGTTAGGTAGGGCCTGGCAGTGAGAGTTAGTGCATAAGGCAGAGGGCTGAGAAGAGAGAAGAGGAGAGGCCCGGTGACTGTTTCCGGAGACCGAAAACGCCCGACGTTTGACCGACTATATTGCCGCTATATTATCCGTTGGGGCGTCAAACGAACTCCGAATGCGACGAAAATTGACAAGCGGCCTACCTATAACATAAAAACACCGCATGCCAACTTTCATCCCATTCCAAGAACATTATCCGGCCACTTATAAAAATAATATTCGGACGTGCCGCGGACGTGTGCAAGTGTATCTGGGCTCAGAACGGACAACGGAGAGAACGAGGAGGCCGGGACGGATGCAAGTTTTGAAAACATGATGATGCAATGCACATGATGGCATGATGAAAAGCAACACGCAAGCAAATGACATGGCAACGCTGGCGAATAACTGGAGGACACCTGGCACATCGGTCTCGGGGTGTTACAGGGGGTTCATAGCATTTTATAACAACTAACTGGGCCTTCTGGGGTCAATCAAGTCACCCGGGCCTTGTCGGAATCGGGGCTGCGCAGACCCAAACAAGATTCGAACTCTGGGACGTGTGCGAAGATCTAACCTAACTGCTGCCTTAAGCTCATCACCCTATGGCTTGGCGTCGTCGAGTTCGTGCGAGCGAGGAAAGAGATGAACACAGAGATTTACCCAGGTTCGGGCCGCCTTGCGATGTAAAACCCTACTTCTACTTTGGTGGTTGGATTGCCTCGTGAGGAGGATGAGGATGAACTACTACAAGTGTGATGCCTTGGGAGGGCTCAAGATCCGATGGGTTCGATCTCTCTCTACGGTGGAGACTAGCCTATATTTATAATAGGCCCCGATTCTCTTCCCTCATAACTTAGGCAGGAAGGAATACCGCATTGGTCAATTTTGAAGGGGGCAATAGTACATTTTATCCTGACGAAAGGTGGTCTTCGCTTGCAAAGATTCTGGTCGTGACGCAGTGGTGGGCTCGGCGATGACATCCGTTCTGCCGAGCTCGTGGTCTTGGTCTTGTTGCAATGAAATGGAAACTTTTGGGGGATCCCTTGGGAACCCACGTAAGTCCTTGCCTCCTTAACACAAAAGAGGAAATTGTCCTGGACTACGCCCGCTGGCACCCGCCTGGCCTTGGTCATCACGGCTAATGTCACCATGCGCCTCGTGAGGCTGGGGCTTGCATAGAGATCTCCGCCCCTCCGGAGGCAGGCTCGGGAAGCTGCTCCCTCAGGAGGTCTTGGTGTCATTCGCCTCGCGAGGCCAGGGGCCCTCGCGAGGGTCTTGCCCTTGGGGTCTTGCAACAGGGTCGTACCGGGCCGTCGATGAAGCCATGTGCTGGGCCGCAGGCAGGCAGGTCTGGGTACCCACGACCCCAGAACGCTGACAGGCCTGCCACCCACCGAACGATCGAAAATGATCGCTAGGAGCCCCCCCTTTGGTGAACAAATCATTCGATGTGGGTCCTCCCTAGCGCCCGAACGACATATATTTGGGTCCATATTTCAATTAAGCTGAAATGAATTGTGGTGTTATATTAGTCGCATTCTCCATGAATAAAAAGATCTCATGCTTTCCTCCTCCCGTCGGTATTGTAGTGTTCGAGCCATTTGTCAGTATTGTAGTGTTTCCTTCCTATTTCACCATCTACAAAATGGGGTATAGATGACATACCTCAACTCATGTAAGATACCGTGAAACCTTGGGCTATGCATGCACAAAACTTAATTTTGAGATATATCTTGGATATCTCTGTGTATCTACAACAACAATAAAATGTAATTTATGGACATGTTTTGAGAAGTCAATATGAAAATGGTTAATTTGACAATTGGATTAAAATAAACTAGAAAAATAAATTTAGTATTGTAATATTGTAGAATCCAACCCTTATACCCCCCCCCCAACAAAAACTTATATCCAATAGAAAAGATGCATTAAGAAGTCAAATCAATGTAGTGCCAAGCTCAATCTATAGAATTCGACCTCTGTCACGAACTCGTTGGGGTGGCTTGGAGATCCAATTTGAGTTTGGTCTCCAACTGACTATACTATAAATAGCCAATGTCAGGAGTGTGACCAGATGTACCAGAGGGGGTCGCTCACAGAGGTTTTACCGGACTGATGGTGGAAACGCCTCGTGTGAGTGGGTTACAGATGAAATGTGGTAATGACTATCGTAGTATCGACTATGAATCAAATATCCCTTCACCTCCCCCTAGCCTTGCCTTATAAAGGGGGAGGGGGGGAGAGGTAGGCTTTACAAGAACCGACCTCCCCTCCAAGTCAGTCGAGAGGACCCTGGCTTGCACTCCAAGATGGTGTTTATCCGGAAGTCGAACTTCCTATCGAACAAAGAACCCATGTCTATTACCAGACTTCTTGGCCCCTGAGGTTGGCCTATTGACGGGCCTCTTGGCCAATCGGGCAGCCCAGGTACATTACACCGTCAAGCTTCATGGAGGCGGCTAAGCGAGGAGCTCCATTACAGTGGTTGGAGGCTTGGAATGAAATGGGATCGGGGACACGGCGAATGTGTGTTGTTCATGTGAAATGAAAGGGACGAGAGAGCAATTACTATAATACCCCCATCAAACAAACTTCATAATGTACAATGTTTTTCTCATATTAACGACCAGAAGAATTTCGACGAGAAAGTACCACCCAATCACCGCAGGAGAACTCTCTTTGTTAACCCCAAAAAATCATTAAAAAAATCATTTTAAAAAATAACCCAATAAAGCAGATCAATCACCGCATATACCTATTTTATTAGTTTAGGCAACAACAGAAAATTTTAACGTCACTATAGGTAGGTCTCCGAAGGTCTTGGGCGAAGACGATTTTGATTCACACGTGAAAGTGCTTCGAAAGGCATTAAAATATATTTGACTCCGTGGCAACGCACGTGCACATACCTATTTTTTTAAACATCAGTACAGACACAAGCGCTCATATACACGCGCATACACTCACTCCTATGAACGCACACACGCACACCCTGCCCCTATGAGCACCTCCGAAAGACTGAGCCGATATATCATCTTGAAATTTACGAAGTCATCATAGGCACCTCGTCGTCGATGGGAACATCTCCTCTCACTGAATGCGCATCGCCGGAAATCCTGAAATAAATCCAGAAATAAATGCGAGCACCAGGATTTGAACTCTGGTGGGCTGGGGATATCACAGTCCCTCTAACCATCCAACCACATGTTGGTTCGCTGCACATACCTAATTAACTATAAAGGTTTGTGATTTTCTTTGTGTGGACCACATCAAAATGTATTTCATCATCGAAATTTTCAGAAACGAAGTATACACCACTATATACATGGTTATTTTTTTTTTTCAAAATTTCCTGAAACTTCAAAAATCGGGGTAATTCAAAACCTCACATCCAAAAATCCACCATCCCCACCAAACAGGCCCATAGTCGGTGGGGCTGTTTACTCGCTGTCGACCACCGTCAATCCCCCTCAGAAAAAGACGCGGTCGCGGCGGTGTCGAATCAGATCAAGAATTCAACCCCGCCACCACACCGCGCACCAGAACCTGATTGGAGAGCCGGCCAACACGACGTGACACTGACACCGCTCCCCCCGTGCACGGAGAGGATCGGGATCTCGGCCCCCGCCCGCGGTCGCGGTCGCGGCGGACACAAGTCTCACGGAACGGAACCAACCAACCTCCGCTTCCCCGTGCCAACCCGGAAAAAAGAAGGCGCGGCGCCACCCACGAGGCCGGTCATTCCCCAGTGCAGTCCAGTCCCGTCGCCCCCGTTTCGCACTCGAGTCCCGTTGCATCTCGTCCCTTTCCGCCCGCTCCGCGCCGCGCAGACACCGGGCCGGGGAGAGGAGGGGGACCAGATCAAAGCCACCGCCACCGCCACCACTGCGTTACTCTCGCCCCACTCCGCTCCGCTCCCCCTCCCCCCGCCGCCGCCGCCGTCTCACGCCGTCGCAGCGCTAGGCGGAGGAGGAGATGAAGCCCAAGAGCCTCCCGTTCATCGCCTTCGAGCACAAGCGGTTCGTGCCCCTCCCGCTCCTCCGCCCGCCCGCCGTCCGGGAGGCCTCTCCTCGGGACTTCCGGGGCGCGCGTCCCGCTTGGTTTCGACGTCCGCGCGCGAGTTTGCCTCGCCCGAATTTTGGCGTGTGCGTGGGCGTTAGGTGGCCGAGGATCTCGCCGCGTCTCGCTCCTCCCTTTGTTCCGTCGCGAGATTTCCGCTCCGCGGGCTTCGATTCCACGTGCTTCCTGCGCCGGGGATCTCGCTGCGGCGCGTCATTTGCTTAGTTTAGTTTTGCGGGTAATGCCGTGCGAAATTGGGTAAATGCCTGGACCGACCGTTTCAGTGTTTACCGAGTCGCAGAGCGTTGGGTGTCTCTGGATCCCATACCCATTTCGGAGGCTGGATTTTGGGCTGCGTGTAGATTGGCTGGGGGCATTTGGGTGAATCGCTGAATTCAGTGGTGTTTGCCTTTCGATAAGATCTGGGGTTCAATTGAAGTGTTGCAACGAGTTTAGGATTCGTAAAAACATTTGGAAGTGCAATTGAGTTGCGGCATGGTCATATTTTACCGAGTACGATTATTTTCTAGCAATTTTTGTCTGGGCGCTTTGTATCTGGGAGAGGATACAAGTATAGAACCTTCAAGTTTTAAGTATTATTTATGCGTATTTATTATTTCTTTGTAAATAGTGCCAGTACTTCATTCCTGATGTTGTGTGATTGAATCAGGGATGCCTATGGCTTCGCTGTGCGCCCCCAACACTTGCAGCGTTACAAGGAGTACGCAGGCATCTACAAGGTATAATATGCATGCCTGAATTATTGTATGTATGTATTGCCTGGTACTGATGGGTGTTGTACTTGCAGGAGGAGGAGGAGGAGAGATCCGACAGATGGAAGAACTTCCTTGAGAGGCGATCTGAGTCGTCTGGACATGATGCGAAGGTTGCACTGTCCGCGGACAAAGTCGAACCTGTAGTTGAGGAGAATCCTGAGAATGGAAGTTCTGAGTTGTTGCATGAGAGGAGTGCACAAGGGACACGTAAGGTTGGATCATGGGAGCCAATTCGGTCATCCCTGGGCAACATCGAGCAGGTGATGGGTCTGCGTGTTGAGAAGAAGTATTTATCTGCTGGCAGGCTGCAGTCAAAGGAATCCACCCATCTTGTGACAGTTGAAGAGAGCAAGGTGTCAGCGGACTCAGATGACGAGTTCTATGACGCAGATAAGGTTGACCCTAGCCAAGAAGTGCAGTCAGGTGATGTGAATGCTGAAATTGGCAACACCAATCAAGAAGAAACTTATTCTTTGAAGGAAGAGTTGGAGTGTCTTGTCCATGGTGGACTGCCGATGGCTTTGAGAGGAGAGGTGCAGCCTGTTTCCTATAGCTTTTCTATTTATTTTGCTAATCTATTGCACGGCTCATTCAGTAGCCCATTGCTTTTGTGATAACAGCTGTGGCAAGCTTTTGTTGGTGTTGGAGCTCGCAGAGTAGAAGGGTATTATGGTAGTCTGCTTGCTTCTGAAGGTGAATTAGAAGATGGCGGCTGTTCAGATTCTTTGGCCTCAGAAGGAGTTGATGAAAGACCTGAAGTATTGTCAGCATTTTCTGCCGAAGAAAAGTGTAAAGGGCAAATAGAGAAGGTAGATGTTGCCATGGAAAAGTATTGTCCTTTTTGTTAAAAATGTGCATCCGGGAATGCTAATAGAGGCCAATTTGACACATTTGGGCTCTTATAGGACTTGCCCAGAACTTTTCCAGGTCATCCTGCTTTAGATGATGTTGGAAGAAATGCCTTGAGACGCTTGCTTCTGGCTTATGCTAGACACAATCCAACAGTTGGTTACTGTCAGGTAAGCGTATCTCCATTAATGCCACCCACACATTTCCTCTATGTTGCTGGATGTTATTTGTTTCTCTGAACAACATTTGATGTAAACTTGTTGTACTCAAAGTCAGATACCCTACTACTGGACCCAAAACCTACTACTAAATGGTTCCAATAAATAATACACGTGACTATAGAAGGCTTGATCAATATTCTGCTGTTACTATGAGATCGTAGACAATTTTTTATGCCTGGACATTTTTTAACTTTTCTCATAGCAACGATTTTTCTGTTGAATACTGTAGGCAATGAACTTCTTTGCTGGTCTCTTACTTCTATTGATGCCAGAAGAGAACGCATTTTGGTACACCCACCATGAAATTTGTTCTACTGTTATCTGGGTTTGGTGTTGCAAACCCTATGATCTCAAAATAGCTCATTTAAATAGTATATTAAATCTCTTTATGGTATAACAGGACATTGGCAGGAATTATTGATGACTACTTTGATGGGTACTTTTCTGAAGAAATGATGGAGTCCCAGGTACTGTGATGTTGGCAGTTACTATCTTTTTCAATGCTTGCATATGCCAGTGCTTGATTCCAAGTTTGATCACTGCTTATGCAAAATTAATGTTTGGTATCCATTCAGGTGGATCAGCTTGTTTTAGAGGAGCTAGTCCGTGAGAAATTCCCGAAATTAGGTTAGCAACTTATTACAAATATAATGCATTATTGGTGCGATGGGACTCATTTAGTAAATAACTGCAAAAACCCAAAACTTCATGGCTTGACATGCTTCTCAATGCAGCAAATCACTTGGACTACCTCGGTGTTGAAGTTGCATGGGTTACTGGACCATGGTTCCTATCCATTTTCACCAATGTACTTCCGTGGGAAAGTGGTTAGTGTTCCCCTATGTTTTTTCAACAGTTGCTGCTTCTAGAAGTACATTTTCTAGTAGTTTACCTTAGTCCTTAGCTAACAATATGAGGTTGCCTCAACGAAGCACATTGATGTCCCATGAGCAAGCCCAAACCAACATCACTTTTAGTGAACATGTGAACAGCACTAATCTGGTGTAACGATTCTATTGATAACAACATCTATGTGATGGAACGTAGATCCATGTGATCTTCATAAGGAGTAGGTCCGGGAGAAGTTGGTGAAGCGGGCCCTCGCCCTCCCGAGAAAGTGTGAAGATGGCCATAACCATGTTTCTCTGATCTTAATGGCTGTCACATAGGAACAATAATATTTTGGTTTCTAATAATCAGTTATATTTATTCTTTATTGTTGTGTAAGCAACGAGCTTGTCCAGTGTAAAAGTCTCATGCATTTGCTCTGTTTTGATGTTGAAAAAACGATACAAATTTATATTGCTTTTCTGTTTGAACATTTCAGTCCTCCGTGTATGGGATGTGCTTCTGTTTGATGGGAATCGTGTGATGCTATTCCGGACAGCCCTTGCACTCCTGGAGTTTTATGGTACAAAGCACAGTTTTGATTTGTCGTACTAACCCCAAAAGGGATTTGATATTATGTCATAAAAAAGTCCATCTCATGAATTGGATTGAGACTGATGTTTGACTTCTTGCTTTAATTGCAGGCCCTGCACTTGTGACTACAAAAGATGCTGGTGACGCAGTTACCCTTTTGCAGTCTTTAGCTGGGTCTACTTTTGACAGCAGCCAGCTTGTCCTGACAGCTCGCATGGGATATCAGTCTGTAAATGAAACAGGATTGCAAGATCTGAGGAACAAACACCGACCATCTGTTATATTATCCATGGAAGAAAGGGCAAAAGGTCTAGGTGTCTGCAAGGAGAGCGGACTTGCATCAAAGCTCTATAATTTCAAACGCGAGCCTGAACCGCTGGTGTCAATAAATGATTCTGCAGACCAAATGAGTGATGTTGCAGACGGAGATGTCAACCAAGAGGGTGATTCTGGAGACATCGATGATATGTATGGTGCCCTGACAGTCAATTCTGAGATTGATTCGATGCCGGATCCGAAGGACCAGGTAGCCATCTCAATCATAGTCCAATCATTAATACTGTATCCAAGTCATTGCAACTTGTGATCCCTCTATTTTTATTTCTACCCCTAGTAGTAGCTCAACAACTCAAGTGGTTGCTGTAATACACTAATTTGTGTTAATTGTATTACTGCAGGTCACCTGGCTGAAGTTTGAGTTATGCCGATTGCTAGAGGAGAGAAGATCAGCTGTTCTCAGGTACATTTTCTGCATTTTCATGATTGATTTTTGTCACGGGTTGCTAACAATCGTTCATAGGTATGTCTGATCTAGTTGCCACATTTCATGGGTGTAGTTTGTTCTAGTGTGCTGGAAGGAACAATTTTGTATGATCACTCCACTTTTAAAATAGTTACAATTGTTCCAAGTAAATATTCCTGGTTTCTTATGCTGTTTGATGGTCCAATTTTCTGCAATGACTTGAAAATCCCAGAAATCTTACATCATAACTAGTTGAAACTTAACCACACTATGCTTCAGTCTAAGTGTTCCTTTTTAATTATTCTGTTTTTCTGCTATTCAGAGCTGATGAGCTAGAGACAGCATTGATGGAAATGGTAAAGCAAGATAATAGACGCCAATTAAGTGCAAAGGTATAGCTAGATATACCTGCCATTATGTCAATAATCAGATGACACAGTAATATTAAACTTTATAGCTCAGTATTGTTGCCTATGCAGCTATGCCACAGAAATAGCCTTTTCATAGTTTTGTATGTTTAGCTTGTATTTCTATTTTCTGAAGTAAATGCACAGCTAAATAACCATTTCACCCAAATAGAAATTCTGCAAGCTTTCTATTGCATAGGCACTTCAATTTTGTAATGACCATTCACCAAATTATAGTCTCTGCCAGTCTATCATAGTTCATTCGATGACTGATGTATGGTTGAAAAAATAATCTTGCAAATAACAACTCTTCTGTTTTAGGCTGAGCAATTGGAACACGAATTATCTGAACTAAAGCAGGCCCTATCAGACAAGCAGGAACAGGAGCAAGCAATGTTTCAGGTACAGTTTGTTATCGCTTCACAAATGTATCTCTATCTAGTCTTTACTATGACATATTCACTAACAAGGAATCGTATTGAAGCTGGTGATGCGTGTGGAACAAGAACTGAAATTTGCAGAAGAAGCACGCATCTCTGCAGAGCAGGATGCTGCTGCTCAGAGATACGCTGCTAATGTGCTGCAGGTTAATTAGCCAACTTCATCTATTGCGTGTGCAGATCATCTCTGGTTTTCTTATGCATCGCTTGTTTTGTTCAGAACTAAGTCAACTAACTGAAATCCCAGGCACGTGTGTAGCATCAGCATCTGGTAAATAATATGGACAATCATGTTATTAGAGATTTTGGCATATGTATCAACAAAAAAAACATACACTTGTTCAAAATAGTTGTAACATTCGCTCAAAAGATGTCTAAGGGCATCTCGAGCAGGCTCCCCTATTCTTCCCAGCTATGATTGTTTCCCCAACAGGCAAAGGTTTTGATCAGTTACAAAAAACTGATCAAAACCTTTGCCTGTTGGGGAAACAATCATAGCTAGTAGATTTGCTACATCCTGAGTCGAATCACTGTATTGCATGATGGCTCAGGCATACATAATTTCTTTGTAATTATGGGAATGATATTGCCCAGGTCACACATTTAACTTGCACATAGTTGAATATCACAACACACCATGTCTTGTGTTCTCAGACTATATGCCGTTATTTTATTGTTTTAACTAGCAATGTTTGCATTAAAGAATCAAACTCCAGTCTCTTTCTCATATTATTTTGCTACCAGTCAGAGTAAATATTTGTCAGAATTGATATGCAATGAGGCCAGCTCTATGCTTGCTATACTCCTCATTTAGTACTCATCAGGGTGACAACACGTGTGCAGGAGAAGTATGAGGAAGCTATGGCATCACTTGCCCAAATGGAGAACAGAGCTGTAATGGCAGAAACAATGTTGGAGGCCACACTGCAATACCAATCTAGCCAGCAGAAAGCACTTTCCCCTTTGCCTTCTCCAAGGTATCTCAGTCTTGCATCTTCGAATGTTTGTAGTACCAAGCGGTCTGCTGCTTATACCTGGCAAAACATCGATATTGATTTACATATCTGATTTTTAATACTATCTGAAGTTCTGAACATCTTTCGTGCTACTATTTAAGGCTCCTAATGTGCAATTCTGGCAACTCTGTTGTAGAAGTTTGATTCCCCACTACCATATTAGCAGTGTACTTAAGGATGCACAGATGATGTGTCCGCAACATCCGCTAAGCTGCTCTCACAGTGTAAATTATAGTAGTGACATCAAAAGGCAATTGTACTAAGCCAGCCACTGGAACACATGATGCGAGTTGTTCTGGCCCGCTGCTTGCATCCCTAGGTGTACTACTATGATAATAAATCTGAGTTAATTAACTTCTGTTTTAAAAGAAGACTACTTAAATTTCCTATCATAGTGTTCCAATGTTGATGTTTGATAGGCTTGTTATTCCCCTGTAGAGCATCTGCACAAGATGATTCATTCCAGGAGCCTCAGTCCAGAAGAATAAACTTACTTGGACCATTTTCACTGAGTTGGCGGGATAAGAACAAGGTAACTTATTCTGACCAATAGACTGACATGAGGTTCCTGATATATGGCCGTGCCAGTTTTGACTAGCTTAAACTTTAAATGGCCCAGCTTGCCGGTCCAATAAACTATTTTAGTTTGCAACTCAACAATGGAGATACTCCCTGTATTTGAGATAAAAGCTACACATGTCAGCATACAATTCTATCATCTCAAGTTCTGAACCACAGAACCACCGTGATATTTTCAAATGGAAGCAATGCGAATTAGTTAAAAGGAGGAAATCCTCCATTCCTTGCAACTCAGGTTGTACCGAGACATTTACCAGGTTATGCACTGACCTGCCAAGATCTGTTCTTTTCAGGGAAAACAGAACAATGCTAGTGACTGCACAGATGCCAAGGTTACAGATGCTTATGATCACAGGGAAGAAGAACCGAAAATAGATGATGGGAAACATGGAGAAACACAAAAACCAGATGGTGAATGGACAGTAGAATCACCCAAAGGAAACGACAAGGCGGAGTCGCCGAAGAAAGACAGAGTCCATATAATCACAAATGATATGAACGGGAGGCATGGACAGTTGCAAGAAATACAATTGGATTGATAGTTACAAGCTCATCCTTTACAGTACATGTTCACCACTGTGGTGTAGGTTGTTGCTGAGGCAACACTGGATGGCTTCAAGTTTTGAACAACCATGTATTCTTTCTCTGCCATTTAGAGGTTTTTTTTGTTTCATTACTGCTGTGTAGTTGTATAGGTTCCTAATTCGCTCTATTATTACTTGAGAAAAGAAATTGGCAAGTTATATGGCTGTCCATTAGTTGTCACCTTCTGATGTACTCCCTCCGTCCCAAAATAAGTGACTCAACTTTGTACAAAAATAAGTGACTCAACTTTATACAAAGTTAGTACAAAGTTGAGTAGTACAAAGTTGAGTCACTTATTTTGGGACGGAGGGAGTAAATGCATTAGAGGAAACGTAGCAAATGGACAATCTGCGCATTTTCATGCTTTATTGCGAATTATCATCTCTAGAGAAGAGGGCATGCTCGTTGTAAAACTATAGTACATACAGTCACTACTACTGGTGCCAAGTTAGACGTATAGCTTTGATTTAAACAATGATCTGCTGTGCTGCTCACCCACAAGCAATGCTTAGCAAGGTAGAAAGCCACAAGCGTCCATTTGGTTCGGTGAGATAGCAGCCAATTTGAAAATGCAACGCAAGTACTAGCTAGAAGTCCCGCTCTAAAAAAATTAATTATATGTATTCAACAATAATAACCAGTTAACAATATAGTATAAGCTGGTATGTGTCTGCTGCGGCAACTCAACCTTTTTTTTTGTTTTTTTAGAAGGGGGGAAACCTACAGGCTACAGTCTTTACATCGGTTGAATGCACCGGGCATCATCAGCTAATGAAGAATACATGCATTTCAAGCCATGAGACCGGCCGCCAGCAGGACGACAAGGCCAGATCCTATTGTAGCCCCGGCAGAGGCCGCGGCGGATGAGGGCGGCGGCATGGCCGGGGCGGGCGACGACGAGAGGGAACCTGGCACGACGTCGATCTTGAGCTTCATGCCGCCGGTGCCGGTGGTGGTGCAGTGGCCAGGGAAACCGCAGATGAAGTAGCGGGTGCCGACGGCCGGAAGGGCGACGTAGGTGAAAAAGCCGGAGCCCAAGGTGGTGATGGGGCTGGTGGCGTTGCAGGAGTCGTAGTCGACCTCGCAGACCTCGAGCACGTTGTGCGCCCCTGGCTGGTGCCTGAAGATGAGCTCGTCGCCCGGGTGGAACTCCCTGGAGGACGCCCAGCTGCCGTAATCGGTGGTGAGGTCCCACGCGCCGCCCGGCTCGCCCACGCGGTGGGTCGCCGCTGACGCGGTGCCCAAGGCGGCGGCCGAGATCACGGCAAGGAGAACGATGGTTTTCATGGCGGCCATGGGTTGCTGTTGGAGATGGAGGCTGGAATGCAGTGCAAGGCGGCGTAAGGAGAGAAGATGGATGATGCTTCACGGGGGTTGGGTCGGCTGGCTGACGGACCCCCTCCATTTATACACAGGCAAAGCAAGCGCCCAGCCTGGCTGGCACGCGCAAGCGTGATAGGTTGACTGCTGGAATGATAAATTGGAACTCGGGGTTGAATGATCATGTGTGCGTTTGAACTTTGAACGAGTCAATGCTACCTTGTGGCCAGCTGACCATTACACCTCGCTTTCCATCAACTTTCCCGTCCACGTACGCGGTCTCTGCTATGCATGTGCGGACGTGCCTGGCCCACTATAAAATTGTATAGTACTCCGTATATGGCATGCAAGTATGTATGCACATGCTGCCATGGTCGAGCTAAATTGCGAATCCAAGTAAATGCCAAGTTTCGATCCCAATTTATACCGACCCGGGCTTACGGTAAGGGGATCCACTCTCACCGTACCTATTTGTTATCTATGCCAAGGGGCTATCAGCACTGCTGCATGCTGCCGAGAGAGAGGGGAGGCTCTCGGGTGTCCGAGTGTGCCAAGAGGCACCAACTATCACCCACCTCTTCTTCGCGGATGAGTCTGTCCTAATGATCAAAGCAGACAGGAATGAAGCCAGTGAGCTCAGAAGAATTCTGGACCTATATGAGGAATGCTCTGGACAATGCATTAACACAGAGAAGAGTGCAATAATGTTCAGTGCCAATACCCGGGCAGAGCAGAAGGAAATTGTGAAACAAGATACGGGTATCTCATGTGAAACATGGAACGAAAGATACCTTGGGCTGTCTGTGTATGTGGGGAAATCGCGCAAAAAAGTTTTTGCTTATATCAAAGACGCCATTTGGCGACGTATGCAAGGTTGGAAGGAGAGACTCCTTGACAAGGTTGGGAAGGAAGTGCTTGTTAAAGCAGTAGCGCAAGCCATCCCGACATATGCCATGTCATGCTTCTATCTCACAAAGACTCTTTGCGAGGAGATAAGTTCACTCATTGCAAAATTTTGGTGGAGTCAGCAGGATAATGAGTCCAAGATCCACTGGATTGGTTGGGCAAAACCGACACAGTCTAAGGCGCATGGAGGGCTAGGGTTCAGAGATATCCACTCCTTCAACATTGCGATGCCGTCAAGGCAGATATGGCGTCTGATCCAAAGGCCAGAGAGCCTATGCACACAGCTGCTGAAGGCTAAGTACTACCCGAACGACAATATCTTGAACGCAGCACCGAAGGACGACATCTCTTACACGTGGAGGAGCTTACTTCATGGATTGGAGCTGGTCAAACAAGGTTACATATGGCGCATTGGTGATGGGCAACAAGTTAACATATGGGAGGATCCCCGTCTGCCGAGAGCTTGGTCGCGACAAGTACAAACACCGAGGAACGGGGTCCTGCTAGACAAGGTACATGAGCTCATAAACCCGCTAACTGGGCAATGGGATGAAGACCTGGTGAGGGACATCTTCGTCCCTCAAGACGCAAGCTTGATCCTTGGGATCCCGCTGAGGGACGGCATGCAGGACTTCATTGCATGGCACTTCGACGAGAAGGGCGTGCATTCAGTGAAACAGGCGTATAAACTCCATGTCAAAATGCATGAGATCACAAATGAGCTGGAGGCAGGCAGGAGCGGAGATGTGCACGGGTCGCTGGACGCTTGCGAGAGCACGTACTGGAGCCGAATTTGGAAGATGCCGTGCCAAAGCAAGATCAAAATGTTCACATGGCGACTAGCACACAACTCACTTGCTCTGCGCACCAACCTTGCGGCATGAGGGGTGGAGATTGAGGACACTAGCTGTCTGCTATGTACCACGAACGCCGAGGATGGTGGGGACCTGTTTATACGATGCAAAGAAGTGAAGAGGGTTTGGCGTGCAATGGGCATGGTGAAGGAAATATGCCCTTGTGACGCCCCCGATTCAACCGTACACTAATCATACACGCAAACGTGTACGATCAAGATCAGGGACTCACGGGAAGATACCACAACACAACTCTACAAATAAAATAAGTCATACAAGCATCATATTACAAGCCAGGGGCCTCGAAGGCTCGAATATAAGAGCTCGATCATAGACGAGTCAGCGGAAGCAACAATATCTGAGTACAGACATAAGTTAAACAAGTTTGCCTTAAGAAGGCTAGCACAAACTGGGATACAGATCGAAAGAGGCGCAGGCCTCCTGCCTGGGATCCTCCTAAACTACTCCTGGTCGCCGTCAGCGGGCTGCACGTAGTAGTAGGCACCTCTCGAGTAGTAGTAGTCGTCGTCGAAGGTGGCGTCTGGCTTCTGGGCTCCAACATCTGGTTGCGACAACCAGGTAGAAGGGATAGGAGGAAAAGAGGGAGAAAGCAACCGTGAGTACTCATCCAAAGTACTCGCAAGCAAGGAGCTACACTACATATGTATGCATTGGTATCAACTAGAATAAGACTATTATATGTGGACTGAACTGCAGAAAGCCGGGATAAGGGGGGATAGCTAGTCCTTTCGAAGACTACGCTTCTGGCAGCCTCCGTCTTGCAGCATGTAGAAGAGAGTAGACTGAAGACCTCCAAGTAGCATCGTATAGCATAATCCTAACCGATGATCCTCCCCTCGTCGCCCTGTGAGAGAGCGATCACCGGTTGTATCTGGCACTTGGAAGGGTGTGTTTTATTAAGTATTCGATTCTAGTTGTCATAAGGTCAAGGTACAACTCCAAGTTATCCTGTTACCGAAGATCACGGCTATTCGAATAGATTAACTTCCCTGCAGGGGTGCACCACATATCCCAACACGCTCGATCCCATTTGGCCGGACACACTTTTCTGGGTCATGCCCGGCCTCGGAAGATCAACACGTCGCAGCCCTACCTAGGCACAACAGAGAGGTCAGCACGCTGGTCTAAATCCTATGGCGCAGGGGTCTGGGCCCATCGCCCTTTGCACACCTGCACGTTGCGAACGCGGCCGGAAGCAGAACTAGCCCCCTTAATACAAGAGCAGGCTTACGGTCCAATCCGGCGCGCGCCACTCAGTCGCTGACGTCACGAAGGCTTCGGCTGATACCACGACGTCGAGTGCCCATAATTGTCCCCGCGTAGATGGTTAGTGCGTATAGGCCAGTGGCCAGACTCAGATCAAATACCAAGATCTCGTTAAGCGTGTTATTTTGAAATAACCGCGAACGCCGACCAGGCCCAGGCCCACCTCTTTCCTAGGTGGTCTCAACCTGCCCTGTCACTTCGCCACAAAGATCCACACAGAGGGCCGTTGGGACAAAGGTCCTTTCAGCCCCCAATCCGTGAATCACTCGCGGGTGCTCCACAAGCCGACCCGTCTTTAGTCACCACATGTATCCTGTATAAAGTATATAGTATATACCCGTGATCACCTCCCGAGTGATCACGGCCCGATAATATAGCATGGCAGACGGACAAGAATGTATGGCCACTGATGATAAACTAGCATCCTATACTAAGCATTAGGATTGCAGGTAAAGGTATCAATAGTAGTGGCAAGGACAGGCTATGCATCAGAATAGGATTAACGGAAAGCAGTAACATGTTACACTACTCTAATGCAAGCAGTAGGGAGAAGAGTAGGCGATATCTGGTGATCAAAGGGGGGGCTTGCCTGGTTGCTCTGGCAAGAGAGAGGGGTCGTCAACACCGTAGTCGTACTGGGTAGCAGCGGCGTCGGTCTCGATGTCTAGCGAGAGAAGAGGGGGAAGAAACAATAAATATAATGCAAACAGAAGCATGACGATGCATGACATGACAAAGCGTGATGCTAGGTGTGTCCTAACGTGGTACGAGGTGGTACCGGTGAAGGGGAGGAACATCCGGGAAATTATCCCCGGTGTTTCGCGTTTTCGGGCAGAGGAGTCGGAGGGGGAAAGTTGCGTGTTCGCTATGCTAGGGATGCGTGGCGGACGAACAGACTGTGTATTCGGATTCGTCTCGTCATTCTGAGCAACTTTCATGTACAAAGTTTTTCCATCCGAGTTACGGATTATTTAATATTAATTTTCAAAGTTTTAATTCATTTTTAGAATTAACAGAATTAAGTTAATTAGGAAATGCCATTATGACGTCAGCATGACATCAGGGGGATGTCAGCAGTCAACAGTTAGTTGACTTGGTCAAACTGAAGCATGGGTCCCGGTTGTCATTTTCTAAGACTAACTAATCAGGTTTAGTTAGTCTAACTAAATTGATTAGGTTTATTAAATACAATTAATTAGGTTAACTAATTTAATTAATTAATTAAATTATTAATTAATTCTTTTTTATATTTTTTTATCTTCTTTTTTTCTAAAAGGTTCCAGGGGCGGGCCCCATGTGTCATAGGCACAGGGGCCATAGTGGATTCAGGCAGTGGTTAACGGGGCGGGCGCTGGTTGCGGGCGCTCGTGCCCGAGGGAGCGCGGCGGTGCAAGGCCAACGGGGCGCGGTGGCAGATCAAGGCCGCGGCGCAGCAGCGGCTGAGGCGGGACGGTGCGATAGTAGCGGCCAGAGGGAGCGGCGGGCACCCGCGGCAAGCTGCGTTGGGCGGCGCAGGGCCGACGAGCTAGGCGAGTAGCGCGGGGTGCGGGACGGCGAGGTCCGGCTGGCAAGCAGGGCAGCGGGGCAAGCGATGGGCGCATCGAGCGCCACAGGGGCGAGCAGCAAAGCGCACGGAAGATGGAGGGCGCACGCGCAGTCCGAGCGTGGCGGAGGTCGATCTGCAGCAGCACGCAAGGGGGAGAGAGGAGAGGAGCAGAGCTCACATTGGAGCGTGTAGGGGAGCCAGAGGGACCCCTGCCGGCGAGGTCCGGCGGTCGGACGGGCCGGTCATTCTCGAGGGCGATGCAGAGGTGCAGGTTGAGGGAGGCCTTCGCGTGGAGGAAGAGTCGCAGGGGCGGAGCTGATGAGGGGAGGCGCTGGAGGCAGGGAGCCGCGAGGAGGAGGCAAGGGGTGGCGGTGCTCGGCGCCGCTGGGTGGCGCCCTCTGAGAAGCGGCGGCTTGGGTGTCGGGTGCCCGCTTCACTGAGCGAGTGTGCGTGCGTGTGGCGGCGCGGGTGAGGGGACGAGGGGAACGGTGGGGGATCGAGAGAGAGATAGAGTGGATCGGGTTAGGGTTAGGTTGGGTGAGGCCATATAGGCTATGGGGTGGCCGGCTGGGTAGTTTGGCTGGGCCGCTTGGCCATCTGGCCAAGGCCCAGCGGGGAGGGGGGGCTTCTTTTCATTTGATTTTTTTGTTTTGTTTAATTACCTTTTGTCTTATTTTAATTTAGTTTTATAAAACTTAAACCTAGTCCCTAAATTAACGATTTAGTTTACTCTACTGCTACAAAGTGTTTGGTACACATTCAAAATAGTTTACATGTTTACAATTCTTAAAAGGGCATTTAATTTAATTGTTTCACCGATGTTTTATTTATTTTACAGCATCTTAGCATTTTCCTAAACATTTGTTTTCTTCACTATAATTACCTATGTAATATTTGGCACCATCCGAACATTTTTGTTTTAATGTTTCAAAAACCTTGTTGTTTGCCATATTTTGAATTTGAATTAGAATCGGTTTTGTACTAACGCTAGATTAGCAACAGTAATTGAGGTGACGTGGCATCATTAGCAGAGGTTCACTGTAGCTTAATTACCCGGGTGTCACAGCCCTAGAGGCAATAATAAAGTTATTATTTATTTCCTTATATCATGATAAATGTTTATTATTCATGCTAGAATTGTATTAACCAGAAACTTAGTACATGTGTGAATACATAGACAAACTAAGTGTTACTAGTATGCCTCTACTTGACTAGCTCGTTGAATCAAAGATGGTTAAGTTTCCTAGCCATAGACATGAGTTGTCATTTGATTAACGGGATCACATCATTAGAGAATGATGTGATTGACTTGACCCATTCCGTTATCTTAGCACTTGATCATTTTAGTTTACTGCTATTGCTTTCTTCATGACTTATACATGTTCCTATAACTATGAGATTATGCAACTCCCGATTACCGAAGGAACACTTTGTGTGCTACCAAACGTCACAACGTAACTGGGTGATTATAAAGGTGCTCTACAGGTGTCTCCGATGGTACTTGTTGAGTTGGCATGAATCGAGATTAGGATTTGTCACTCCGATTGTCGGAGAGGTATCTCTGGGCCCTCTCGGTAATGCACATCGCTATAAGCCTTGCAAGCAATGCAGCTAATGAGTTAGTTGCGGGATAGTGCATTACGGAATGAGTAAAGAGACTTGCCGGTAACGAGATTGAACTAGGTATTGAGATACCGACGATCGAATCTCGGGCAAGTAACATACCGATGACAAAGGGAACAACGTATGTTGTTATGCGGTTTGACCGATAAAGATCTTCATAGAATATGTAGGAGCCAATATGAATATCCAGGTTCCGCTATTGGTTATTGACCGGAGACGTGTATCTGTCATGTCTACATAGTTCTCGAACCCGTAGGGTCCGCACGCTTAACGTTCGGTGACGGTCGATATTATGAATTTATGCGATTTGATGTACCGAAGGTAGTTCGGAGTCTCGGATGAGATCAGGGACATGACGAGGAGTCTCGAAATGGTCAAGACGTAAAGATCGATATATTGGACAACTATATTTGGACATCGGAAAGGTTCCGAGTGATTCAGGTATTTTTCGGAGTACCGGGGAGTTATGGGAATACGGGGAAGAAGTATTGGGCCTCATGGGCCAAGTGGTGGAAGAGAGGAGGCAGGGTGCGCGGCCCCCCTAGCCCAAACCGAATTGGACTAGGGGGCCGGCCCCCTTTCCTCCTTTCCTCCCTCTCCTTCCTTCTCCCTTTCCCCCTTCCTTTCCTCCTCCTAGTAGGAGTAGGAAAGGGGAGTCCTACTCCTACTAGGAGGAGGACTCCTCCTCCTGGCGCGCCCTAGGAGGGCGGGCCGGCCTCCCCCCTTGCTCCTTTATATACGGGGGCAGGGGGGCACCCTAGAACACACAAGTTGATCATTGATCCCTTAGCCGTGTGCAGTGCCCCCCTCCATCATAATCCACCTCGATCATATCGTAGCGGTGCTTAGGCGAAGCCCTGAGTGGGTAGCAACATCATCACCGTCATCATGCAGTCGTGCTGACAGAACTCTTCCGTGAAGCTTTGCTGGATCGGAGTTCGTGGGACGTCATCGAGCTGAATGTGTGCTGAACTCGGAGGTGTCGTGCGTTCGGTACTTGGATCAGTCGGATCATGAAAACGTTCGACTACATCAGCCGCGTTCTCACAACGCTTCCGCTTATGGTCTACGAGGGTACGTGGACGATAGTCTTCCCTCTCGTTGCTATGCATCACCATGATCTTGCGTGTGCGTAGGAATTTTTTTGAAATTACTACGTTCCCCAACAGTGGCATCCGAGCCAGGTTTATGCGTAGATGTTATATGCACGAGTAGAACACAAGTGAGTTGTGGGCGATACAAGTCATACTGCTTACCAGCATGTCATACTTTGGTTCGGCGGTATTGTTGGATGAAGCGGCCCGGACCGACATTACGCGTACGCTTACGCGAGACTGGTTCTACCCACGTGCTTCGCACACAGGTGGCTGGCGGGTGTCAGTTTCTCCAACTTTCGTTGAACCGAGTGTGACTACGCCCGGTCCTTGTTGAAGGTTAAAACAACACTAACTTGACGAAATATCGTTGTGGTTTTGATGCGTAGGTAAGAAAGGTTCTTGCTCAGCCCGTAGCAGCCACGTAAAACTTGCAACAACAAAGTAGAGGATGTCTAACTTGTTTTTGCAGGGCATGTTGTGATGTGATATGGTCAAGACGAGATGAGATATAAATTGTTGCATGAGATAATCATGTTTGTTAAAGTTATCGGCAACTGGCTGAAGCCTTATGGTTGTCTCTTTATTGCATAAGATGCAAGCGTCATACAATTACTTTACTTTATCACTATGCGATAGCAATAGTTGCAAAAGCAATAGTTGGCGAGACGACCATATGACGACATGTTGATAGAGATCAAGATGATGGAGATCATGGTGTCATGCCGGTGATGATAGAGATCATGACAGTACTTTGGAGATGGAGATCAAAGGTGCAAGATGATCATGGCCATATCATGTCACATATATTGGTTGCATGTGATGTTTATCTTTTATGCATCTTATTCTACTTTGATTGACGGTAGCATTATAAGATGATCTCTCACTAAAAATTTCAAGGTACAAGTGTTCTCCCTGAGTATGCACCGTTGCAAAAGTTCGTCGTGCCGAGACACCACGTGATGATCGGGTGTGATAAGCTTGACGTTCTTATACAACAGGTGCAGGCTAGTTTTGCACATGTAGAATACTCGGGTTAAACTTCATATACAGATATGTCCTTGGAACACTGAGACCGAAAGGTCGAGCATGAATCATATAGTAGATATGATCAACATAGTGATGTTCACCATTGAAAACTACTCCATTTCACGTGATGATCGGTTATGGTTTAGTTGATTTGGATCACGTGATCATTTAGATGACTAGAGGGATGTCTATCTAAGTGGGAGTTCTTAAGTAATATGATTAATTGAACTTTAATTTATCATGAACTTAGTCCTGATAGTATTTGCATAACTATGTTGTAGATCAATAGCTCAAGATGTAGCTCCTAGTTTATTTTTGATATGTTCCTAGAGAAAAACTAAGTTGAAAGATGTTAGTAGCAATGATGCGGATTGGATCCGTGATCTGAGGATTATCCTCATTGCTGCACAGAAGAATTATGTCCTTGATGCACCTCTAGGTGACAGACCCATTGCAGGAGCAGATACAAACGTTATGAACGTTTGGCGAGCTCAATATGATGACTACTTGATAATTTAGTGCACAATGCTTTAGGTCTTAGAATCGGGGATTCAAAGACGTTTTGAATGCCACAGAGCATATGAGATGTTCCAAGAGTTGAAATTAGTATTTCAGACTCATGCCCATGTCGAAAGGTATGAGACCTTTGACAAGTACTTTGCCTACAAAGATGGAGGAGAATAGCTCAACCAGTGAGCATGTGCTCAGATTGTCTGGGTACTGCAATTGCTTGAATCAAGTGGGAGTTAATCTTCTAGATAAGATAGTAATTGACAAAGTTCTCTAGTCACTATCACCAAGTTACTAGAACTTAGTGATGAACTATAATATGCAAGGGATAACGGAAACGATTCCCAAGCTCTTCGTGATGCTGAAATTGACGAAGGTAGAAATCAAGAAAAGCATCAAGTGTTGATGGTTGACAAGACCACTAGTTTCAAGAAAAGGGAAAAGGGAAGAAGGGGAACTTCAAGAAGAACGACAAGCAAGTTGCTGCTGAAGTGAAGAAGCCCAAGTCTAGACCTAAGCCTGAGACTAAGTGCTTCTACTACAAAGGGACTGGTCACTGGAAGCAGAACTGCCCAAGTATTTGGCGGATAAGAAGGATGGCAAAGCGAACAAAGGTATATTTGATATACATGTTATTGATGTGTACTTTACTAGTGTTTATAGCAACCCCTTAGTATTTGATACTAGTTCAGTTGTTGAGATTAGTAACTCGAAACGGGAGTTGCAGAATGAATAGAGACTAGTTAAGGGTGAAGTGACGATGTGTGTTGGAAGTGGTTCCAAGATTGATATGATCATTGTAAGTGCATCTAGTGCCACCCCTAGTTGGTTTTGGAGTATTGACGATAAACCTGGTTGAGGGACTAATGTGTTTGTGAGAATTGCAGGATAACACAGGTAGAAGTCCCTCATTGATTCGGTTTTCCTACTAGAGATGACCCCTAAAAATGTATGAAGACATTGAAGTCAAAGGTGGTATGTAAAGACATTCACATTGAAGACTGTGACAAGAGAAGACATTGTGTGAAGACTATGGAGCGCGAAGACTTAGTTGTTTCGTCATTCTTTTTTCTTCTTTGTTGAGTCATAGGAACCACCGTACTGTTAAGTGGGGTCCAAGTGAACCAGTCAGAATGACTGAAGTGATGCTTAACTAAAATCCTATGTCTTCGAGCGAAGACAATGAGAGCAAATCTTATCCAGAGCTGGATAAGTCAACTTTGCTTGTAGCCCAAGTAAAGTTGCCGTGTGTGTTTGAAATCTGACCGTTGGAACATGTGTCAGTTCCTTAGTGACCCAGGGCCATTTTGGACAAATCAGGTTGGGTTGCCTAGTGGCTATAAATAGCCCACCCCCTACACCATAAATTGGTTGGCTGCTCAGAGTTAGTGTACGGCTTTTGTCGTTTGAGAGCAACCCACCTCGAAGCCTTTGAGAGAGAAATCCTTGCGAGGACAAAGCCCTAAACACCCAGAGCCAAATAGTGTTAGGCATCACTGAAGTCTTCTTGTCTGTGTGATCTGAAGACTTATTACACTTGAGGACTGTGAATCATCCAGCCGGTTAGGCGTCGCGTTCTAAGCATCCAAGAGTCATTGTGGATCGCCGGTGAACGAAGTCTTGAAGGTTTGGAAGCCTACCTTGAAGAATTACCAGAGTGATTGGGCGAGGACTGGGTGTCCTTAGCTCAAGGGGAATAAGGTGAAGACGAGGTCTTCTGAGTTGAATCTCAGCCTCCCTAACCAGACGTACAATTGTCACAACAACTGGAACTGGTCCAACAAATCATTGTCTTCAACGAGCCACTGTTCTATCCTTCCCATCTCTTTATTTGTAGATTGGTCCTTGTGAAGTCATTGCCTGTTTGCATTATCTATTTGTCTTCACTGTGTGACTGCTTGTTCTGATTGGCTTCATACTATCTTCCGTCCTGATCTATACTGCCTAGCTGCTATTAGTCCTTGTGCTTTCATTTCATTGAATACTTGACTATGGCTTGCTTAGTGCAGTCTACCTTCCGCTTCATGGTAATAGGTTTATTTCTATCGTTTGTCTTCGAAACTTCCATGTTTTGAAGACTTTCATAAAAATCGCCTATTCACCCCCCTCTAGCCGATCACTAGCACTTTCAATTGGTATCAGAGCAAGGTACTCCCTTGTTCTATGTGATTCGGTTTAACAACCTGGAGTTTTAGCTATGTCGACTGCAGGGATAATCAAAGTCTCCCATGCGTGCCCAGTCTTCGATGGAACTAAATATCCTACTGGATGAATAAGATGCGCATGCATCTGGAAGCCATTGATGTCGACCTCTGGTATGTCGTCAAGAATGGCGTTCCCAAGGCTGGTGAAGGTTTCACCGCTGCTGATGTCAAGAAGTTCGTTCAACTGGATTCCACTGCCAAGAACATCATCTGTGGTCATCTGACCAAAGGACAGTATGACCGTGTGAGTGCTCTGGAAACATCCAAGCTAGTCTGGGACTGGCTCTCCAAGGTCAACGAAGGCGTCTCAACCCAGAGAGGTCAAAGAATCAGTGTCCTTCGCAACCTCTTCAACCGCTTCAAGAGAAAAGACAATGAGAATGTTCAGCTCACGTTTGATCGACTCACTTACATCACAAATGAGCTTCAAGCCCTCGGCGCTACTGAGATCACCAAGCATGAAGTCGTCAAGACACTCCTGAGATCACTTGACAACTCGTTTGACACCCTAGCCCTGATGATACAAGAACGCCCTGACTTCAAGACACTCGATCCGTCTGACATACTTGAAAGGCTCAACACACATGAGTTTCAGCTTTCTGAGAAAAGAGACATCTACGGTCCCAACTATGGACGAACTCGTGCTTTGAAGGCAAAAGTTGTTTCCTCATCTGAAGAAGAATCTGATTGTAGTTCTGATGATCCTGAAGACATTGGAAAGGAGCTTGCTATGCTTGTGAAGAAGTTCCATAAATTCACCAAGAAGAAAGGCTTCAGAAAGTCCTCACGATCCAGCTCAAGGAATGATGAAGTTTCTGCTCATGACTACAAGAAGAGAACATGCCACAAGTGCAAGAAACCTGGTCACTACATCTCTGAGTGTCCGCAGTGGGACAATGAGAACAAGAAGAAGAAGAAGAAGAAGAGCAAGGAATATGATTCTGACGACAAGAAGAAGAAGAAATACTCAAAGTCTTCTTCCAAGTCTTCATCAAAGTCTTCATCACACAAGAAGAGCTCATCTGGCAAGGCTCGTGCGTTTGTTGGCAAGGAAATGGATTCAGAGGAGGAGTTTGCTTCTGAGGAGGCGGAGGTGGAGTCTGAGGAGGAGTCCGATTCTGGCGTTGCAAGTCTAGCTACAGCCTACGTTGTCAAGTCCATCTTCAACACTGAAGACAATGACTTCATCACCGACGCCGATGCTAATTACCAGGACAACTCTGCTCCCACCTACTGCTTCATGGCATGCGGTGCCAAGGTAAACTCACACACTACTCACTATCAAACATCCAGTGAAGATGACTCTGATTGTGGTTCCAAACCCAGCTATAAAACACTTGCTAAAATTGCAACTGAACAACAAAAAGCTATGGAACATATTCAAAAACTGTTAGACAAAAGCGATGACCTGTTAGACGCTGAAATGACTCGATCTCAGTCCTTAATTGAAGACATAAAAAATCTTCATGTTAAGTATGAGGAACTTGATAGTCGTCATGAAACGCTCTCAACAACTCATGAAAAGCTTTCCTATGATTATCTTCAAAGGAAGCAAGATCATGAGAAATTGAGAGCGGCTCATGAAGATCTTCAAAAGGAAAATGAGTCACTTTGCACCAAACAGATCAGTTCCGCTCAGGAAGGATTTGAATCACCATGTCTTAAATGCATTGAGTGTGACAATGCTACTTCTGTTGCTGGTTGTTCTACTGCTGCTACTGTTGCAATATCTTCAACTGTTGATGTGGTAACTAACCCCTCTACTGAGGATGCCACTGCTATTGCTGATGAAAATGCTAGGTTGAAGACATTGCTTGAAACAGGGATGTACAAAAGTCTCAAAGGGCATCAGACACTATGTGATGTCCTCAAAAGGCAGATCCTGAACCGAAACCCTAGGAAAGAGGGTGTTGGGTTCGGAAGGAAAATGAATGCTGATGGCTCTTACTGGAAACCTGAGCAGTACCCCAAAACCACATGGGTTGCTGCAAAGGAACCTTCAGTGGATCCATCCACCCTATCTGGCTTCACTTGTACTAATCCCATTGTCATTGATGAATCCTTTGATGCAAACTATAAACTGTTTAAGAATCAGAATGGTGAAGTGTTTGCTAGGTATATTGGTACTAACTGCAGGAATGGGCCACCTATGAAGAAAGTCTGGGTGCCGAAAAAGTGTCTAGAGAATCTTCCTGTGCATGTCGTCATGACACCACAAGTGAAGAAGACAAACCCCAGACCACAGGCTTCATATGGTCCAAAGGCTTCATACAGACAGAGGACTCACCTGAGTTGCACTAATGCAAATGTCTTGCTGGGAAACCATTCTCAGGCCTATGAATATGAGCGCGTTTCATCAAACCGCCATGTTCATAAGACCAAGAACTACTCTGCGTATTCTTATGAGTACTATTGTCCACCTGCAAGACTATTTGCTAGGGCTCCAAAGCCGAAGTTCTCAGATGCTGCACTTAGACTCATTGCTTCGAAGCCACCCTTGAAGATGTGGGTGGCTAAGAAAGCTTAACTTTTTTCTGCAGGGAAGGGTCTCCAGCCGAAAATCAAATGCGTCTGAAGCTATTGCTGGGGACCTTAAACATCTTGTAGGGCGCAAGATCAAATGCCCAAATGGTCTTATTATGTATTTTGTTCCTGAGTCGCTTGCTACTTGCCCTATCAGTCCTAACCTCGATCTAAGCTTTCATAATCCACTTGCTCGTCAAATGTTTATGCTTCACAATTCTCTTCGTGAAGCCTATCCCCCTAACTGCACTGTAGGGTAGGACACCAGCTGCTTCAGAATGGATTATTGATAGTGGATGTACTAATCACATGATTGGCAAGCGAAGTCTTCTCATGGACTCAACCTTACGTCCATCTGACAAGAGTCACATCACATTTGCTGATACTGGTAAAAGCAAGGTATTGGGTCTAGGTAGAGTTGCAATCTCAAGGGATCAACACATGGATAAAGTGATGCTTGTTGAATCCCTTGGTTTCAACTTAATGTCTGTCTCAATGCTTTGCGATTTAAACATGATTGTGATGTTTGGAAAATATCGTTGCCTTGTTCTAATGGAATCTAACAAGTCCCTAGTCTTTGAAGGGTATCGGAAAGATGATTTGTACATGGTAGATTTCTCAGCAGGACCACAACTTGCCGTATGTCTTCTTGCAAAAGCTTCAGAATGTTCGCTCTGGCATCGGAGGCTAGGGCATGCTGGCATGAGGAACTTGCACACTCTTGCAAAGAAGAAGCATATCATAGGCATCGAGGGCGTCAAGTTCAAGAAGGATCACTTATGCGGTGCCTGCGAAGCTGGAAAGATGACGAGGGCCAAGCATCCCTCGAAGACAATCATGACAGCGACTCAACCCTTCGAACTACTACACATGGACCTCTTCGGTCCCACTCACTACTCAACTCTTACTACTACTGCTTGTCTCTATGGCTTTGTCATTGTTGATGATTATTCAAGATATACATGGGTGCATATAATCCTCTACAAGACTGAAGTGCAGGATGTCTTCAGACGCTTCGCCAATCGAGCCATGGACAACTATGGCGTCAAGATCAAGCACATCAGAAGTGACAATGGCACTGAATTCAAAAACACTGGCCTCGACACTTATCTTGATACTTTGGGCATCACTCGTGAGTTCTCAGCTCCGTACACGCCGCAGCAGAATGGCATCGTGGAACGCAAGAACAGAACACTCATTGAGATGGCCCGGATGATGCTCGATGAATACAAGACTCTAAGAAAGTTCTATCCTGAAGCCATTGATACTGCATGCCATATCATCAATCGTGTTTATCTTTAGAAGCTTCTGAACAAAACATCCTATGAGCTCCTCACTGGTAAGAAGCCAAATGTTAGTTACTTCAGAGTATTTGGTTCCAGGTGCTGGATCAAGGATCCACATCACACTTCAAAATTTGCACCGAAAGCACATGAAGGTTTTATGCTTGGATACGGAAAGGATTCACACTCCTACAGAGTCTTCAACCTCTTTCACTATAAAGTGGTTGAAATTGTGGATGTGTGGTTCGATGAGACTAACGGCTCACAAAGAGAGCACCTGCCAAATGTGCTAGATGAAGTTACATCCAGTGAATCCATCAAGCTTATGGGAACTGGAGAGATCATACCGTCTGAAGCACAGCCCGAAGAGGAACTCATCATCTCTGCACCTGATCAACCTGAAGACTATACTCAGCCTGAAGACAATCCTTCTAAAGACGACAATGATCAGCAAGAGCAAAATCTTCGTCCTGTTCATCCTCGTGCTGCAAATGAAGTACAGATTGAGAGAATAATTGACAGCATCAATGCACCTGGTCCACTCACTCGTTCAAGGGCAACACAACTAGCAACTTTATGTGGGCACTTCGCATTCGTCTCAATATCTGAACCCAAGAAAGTTGATGAAGCCTTCATGGAACTTGAATGGATTCAAGCTATGCAAGAAGAGCTTCAACAGTTTGGGCTGAATAATGTATGGGAACTGGTCAAGCGTCCTGATCCTTGTAAGCACAATATCATAGGCACTAAATGGATATATCGCAACAAGCAAGATGAGCATGGTAAAGTTGTCAGAAACAAAGCTCGTCTTGTTTCTCAAGGATACACTCAAGTTGAAGGAATTGACTTCGATGAAACATTTGCTCATGTGGCTAGGCTTGAATCTATACACATACTGCTGGCCTATGCAAATTATCATAACATTCTTCTGTATCAAATGGATGTGAAGAGCGCTTTTCTCAATGGCAAGATTGAAGAAGAAGTGTATATTGCACAACCGCCCGGCTTTGAAGATCCAAAACATCCTGACATGGTGTATAAGCTCAACAAGGCACTGTATGGCCTCAAACAAGCCCCTCGTGCTTGGTATGACACACTCAAAGACTTCCTGAAGAGCAAAGGCTTCAAACCTGGTTCCCTAGATCCCACACTCTTCACGAAGACATATGATGGTGAACTGTTTGTGTGCCAAATATATGTGGATGACATTATCTTCGGCTGCACTAATCAGAAATACAGTGATGAGTTTGGATACATGATGCAAGAGCAATATTAGATGTCCATGATGGGAGAGTTGAAGTTATTCCTTGGTCTTCAAATACGACAGCAACACAATGGCATCTTCATATCTCAAGAGAAATACCTCAAAGATAGCCTGAAGAAGTTTGGAATGCAAGACTGCAAAGGTTACACGACGCCAGTGCCAGCTAAACACCATCTGGGTCCCAACGACAATGGTAAAGAGTTCGATCAAAAGGTATACCGCTCCATGATTGGTTCTTTGCTTTATTTATGTGCATCTAGGCCAGATATCATGCTTAGTGTTTGCATGTGTGCCCGATTCCAAGCGGCACCACAAGAATCGCATCACTTAGCTGTGAAGCGAATTCTTTGATATTTGGCTCACACCCCAACACTAGGATTATGGTATCCAAAGGGCTCAGAGTTTGATCTAGTTGGATTCTCGGATGCTGATTATGCTGGTGACAAGGTGGATCGCAAGTCTACATCAGGCACATGTCACTTTCTGGGACGATCACTTGTATGTTGGTCTTCAAAGAAGCAGAACTGTGTATCTCTCTCCACTGCTGAATCTGAATACATTGCCGCTGGATCTTGCTGCGCTCAGCTTCTATGGATGAAGAAAACACTCAAAGACTATGGCATTCATCTAAAGCAAGTGCCACTCTACTACGACAACGAAAGTGTCATCAAGATTGCTAACAACCCAGTTCAGCACTCGAAGACAAAGCACATTGAAATTCGTCATCACTTTCTCAGAGATCATGTCATGAAGGAAGATATTGATATCATACACGTCAACACTGAAGAGCAACTGGCAGATATCTTCACAAAGCCCATGGATGACAAAATGTTTTGCAAGTTACGGTGTGAGCTAAATATCTTGGAATCCTCAAATGTCTTGTGATCAGGCACACATCCTAACACTTATGCATGTTGATGACTTAGATGTGCAACACTCGAAGTAAAGTATATATTCAATCAATGAAGACTTACATTCTGAGTGTGAATACATTAACGTGGAGTTTGACTTCGGAGCGCCACGATAATTGTGCGTCGTGTCTGGGTCTAATACTTCCTATACGGTGGGTAACGCCACCACCAAATTCTTCCCTTAGAAGTGTTTTTCTCATGGCGTTACATTTGCAAGTATTCACATTTTGTTTGTCTTCAATGTTAACATGGCCTCATGTTTATCTTCAATGTACTGATTTGGTTTCTGCCCTCTACAGCATTCACTTATAGCTATGTCTTCACGTTGAATCTTTTAAACTAAGTGAATGTGATCGTGTTGGGGATTGTAGCAGAAATTTAAAATTTTCTACGCATCACCAAGATCAATCTATGGAGTCATCTAGCAATGAGGGGAAGAGGAGTGCATCTACATACCCTTGTAGATCGCGAGCGGAAGCGTTCAAGAGAACGGGGATGATGGAGTCGTACTCGTCGTGATCCGAATCACCGATGATCCTAGCGCCAAACGGATGACACCTCCGCATTCAACACACTACAGAGCGAGGACGTCTCCCGCGCCTTGATCCAGCAAGGACGAGGGACAGGTTGAGGAAGAGGGCTCCAACAGCAGCACGACGGCGTGGTGGTGGTGGAGCAGCAATACTCCGGCAGGGCTTCGCCAAGCTCTTGCAGAGGAGGAGAGGTGTTGGGGAGGGGAGGGGCTGCACCTTGGATGTTGTATGCAGCCCTCCCCTTTCCCCTCTATTTATAGGGGAAGGAGGAAGGGGGCCGGCCCCCTCTAGATGAGATCTAGAGGGGGGCGGAGGCCAAGGGGAGGGGGCTTGCCCCCAAAGCAAGGGGGCGCCCCCCTTAGGGTTCCCCCCCAACCCTAGGCGCATGGGCCCAAGGGGGGATGCGCCCAGCCCATGTAGGGCTGGTTCCCATTCCTCTACGGCCCATTAGGCCCTCCGAGAGAGGTGGCCCCTCCCAGTGGACCCTCGGAACCCCTCCGGTGGCCCCAGTACAATACCGATATGCCCCTGAACCTTTCCGGTGATCGTATGACAACTTCCTACATATAAATCCTCACCTCCGGACCATTCCGGAACTCCTCGTGACGTCCGGGATCTCATCCGGGACTCCGAACAACATTCGGTAATCACATACAAGTCTTCCTAATAACCCTAGCATCATCGAACCTTAAGTGTGTAGACCCTACGGGTTCGGGAACCATGCATACATGACCGAGACAACTCTCCGGCCAATAACCAACAGCGGGATCTGGATACCCATGTTGGCTCCCACATGTTCCACGATGATCTCATCGGATGAACCACGATGTCGAGGATTCAAGCAATCCCGTATACAATTCCCTTTGTCAATCGGTATGTTACTTGCCCGAGATTCGATCGTCGGTATCCCAATACCTCGTTCAATCTCGTTACCGGCAAGTCACTTTACTCGTTCCGTAATGCATGATCCCGTGACCAACTACTTAGTCACACTGAGCTCATTATGATGATGCATTACCGAGTGGGCCCAGAGATACCTCTTCGTCATACAGAGTGACAAATCCCAGTCTCGATTCATGCCAACCCAACAGACACTTTCGGAGATACCTATAGTGCACCTTTATAGCCACCTAGTTACGTTGTGACGTTTGGTACACCCAAAGCACTCCTATGGTATCCGGGAGTTGCACAATCTCATGGTCTAAGGAAATGATACTTGACATTTAGAAATGCTCTAGCAGACGAACTACACGATCTTGTGCTATGCTTAGGATTGGGTCTTGTCCATCACATCATTCTCCTAATGATGTGATCCCGTTATCAATGACATCCAATGTCCATGGTCAGGAAACCGTAACCATCTATTGATCAGCGAGCTAGTCAACTAGAGGCTCACTAGGGACATGTTGTGGTCTATGTATTCACACATGTATTACGATTTCCGGGTAACACAATTATAGCATGAACAATAGAAAATTATCATGAACAAGGAAATATAATAATAACCATTTTATTATTGCCTCTAGGGCATATTTCCAACAGTCTCCCACTTGCACTAGAGTCAATAATCTAGTTACACTGTGATGAACCGAACACTCATAGAGTTCTGGTGTTGATCATGTTTTGCTCGAGGAAGAGGTTTAGTCAACGGATCTGCGACATTCAGGTCCGTATGCACTTTACAAATATCTATGTCTCCATTTTGAACATTTTCACGAATGGAGTTGAAGCGACGCTTGATATGCCTAGTCTTCCTGTGAAACCTGGGCTCCTTGGCAAGGGCAATAGCTCCAGTGTTGTCACAGAAGAGAGTCATCGGGCTCGACGCATTGGGAATAACTCCTAGGTTGGTAATGAACTCCTTCACCCAGATTGCTTCTTGTGCTGCCTCTGAGGCTGCCATGTACTCCGCTTCACATGTAGATCCCGCCACGACGCTTTGCTTGCAACTGCACCAGCTGACTGCCCCACCATTCAAAATATACACGTATCCGGTTTGTGACTTAGAGTCATCCAGATCTGTGTCGAAGCTAGCATCGACGTAACCCTTTACGACGAGCTCTTCGTCACCTCCATAAACGAGAAACATATCCTTAGTCCTTTTCAGGTACTTCAGGATATTCTTGACCGCTGTACAGTGTTCCATGTCGGGATTACTTTGGTACCTTCCTACCAAACTTACGGCAAGGTTTACATCAGGCCTGGTACACAACATGGCATACATAATAGACCCTATGGCCGAGGCATAGGGGACGACACTCATCTTTTCTCTATCTTTTGTCGTGGTCGGGCATTGAGCCGTGCTCAATCTCGTACCTTGCAACACAAGCAAGAACCCCTTCTTAGACTGATCCATATTGAACTTCTTCAATATTTTGTCAAGGTACGTACTCTGTGAAGGACCAATGAGGCGTCTCGATCTATATCTATAGATCTTGATGCCTAATATATAAGCAGCTTCTCCAAGATCCTTCATTGAAAAACACTTGTTCAAGTAGGCCTTTATGCTTTCCAAGAATTCTATATCATTTCCCATCAATAGTATGTCATCCACATATAATATGAGAAATGCTACAGAGCTCCCACTCACTTTCTTGTAAACACAGGCTTCTCCATAAGTCTGTGTAAACCCAAACGCTTTGATCATCTCATCAAATCGAATGTTCCAACTCCGATATGCTTGCACCAGCCCATAGATTGAGCGTTGGAGCTTGCACACCTTGTCAGCATTCTTAGGATCGACAAAACCTTCCGGCTGCATCATATACAATTCTTCCTTAAGGAAACCATTAAGGAATGTCGTTTTGACGTCCATTTGCCATATTTCATAATTATAGAATGCGGCAATTGCTAACATGATTCGGACGGACTTCAGCTTCGCTATGGGTAAGAAAGTCTCATCGTAGTCAACCCCTTGAACTTGTCGATAACCCTTAGCGACAAGCCGAGCCTTATAGATGGTCACATTACCATCCGCGTCTGTCTTCTTCTTAAAGATCCATTTATTTTCTATGGCTCACCGATCAACGGGCAAGTCAGTCAAAGTCCATACTTCGTTTTCATACATGGATCCTATCTCGGATTTCATGGCTTCTAGCTATTTGTCGGAATCTGGGCCTGCCATCGCTTCTTCATAGTTCGAAGGTTCACCATTGTCCAACAACATGATTTCCAGGACAGGGTTGCTGTACCACTCTGGTGCGGAACGTGTCCTTGTGGACCTACGAAGTTCAGTAGCAACTTGATCTGAAGTTTCATGATCATCATCATTAACTTCCTCTCTAGTCGGTGCAGGCACCTCAGGAACATTTTCCTGAGCTGCGCCACTCTCGGGTTCAAGAGGCAATACTTCATCAAGTTCTACTTTCCTCCCACTTACTTCTTTTGAGAGAAACTCTTTCTCTAGAAAGGATCCATTCTTGGCAACAAAGATCTTGCCTTTGGATCTGAGGTAGAAGGTATACCCAATAGTTTCTTTAGGGTATACTATGAAGACACATTTTTCCGATTTGGGTTTGAGCTTTTCAGGTTGAAGTTTCTTCACATAAGCATCGCATCCCCAAACTTTTAGAAACGACAGCTTAGGTTTCTTCCCAAACCATAATTCATACGGTGTCGTCTCAACGGATTTTGGCGGAGCCCTATTTAAAGTGAATGCGGAAGTCTCTAAAGCATAGCCCCAAAATGACAGCAGTAGATCGGTAAGAGACATCATAGATCGCACCATATCTAATAGAGTGCGATTACGACGTTCAGACACACCATTACGCTGAGGTGTTCCAGGCGGCATGAGTTGTGAAACTATTCCACATTTACTTAAGTGCATGCCAAATTCGTGACTCAAATATTCTCCCCCACGATCTGATCACAAGAACTTGATTTTCCTGTCACGTTGATTCTCAACCTCACTCTGAAATTCCTTGAACTTTTCAAAGGTCTCAGACTTGTGTTTCATTAAGTAGACATACCCATATCTACTCAAGTCATCAGTGAGGGTGAGAACATAACGATAGCCACCGCGAGCCTCAACACTCATTGGACCGCACACATCAGTATGTATGATTTCCAATAGGTTGGTTGCTCGCTCCCTTGTTCTAGAGAATGGAGTCTTGGTCATTTTGCCCATGAGGCATGGTTCGCACGTGTGAAATGATTCATAATCAAGAGACTCCAAAAGTCCATATGCATGGAGTTTCTTCATGCGTTTGACACCAATGTGACCAAGGTGGCAGTGCCACAAGTATGTGGGACTATCATTATCAACCTTACATCTTTTGGTATTCACACTATGAATATGTGTAACATCACATTTGAGATTAAATAAGAATAACCATTGACCAGCGGGGCATGACCATAAAACATATCTCTCATATAAATAGAACAACCATTATTCTCGGATTTAAATGAGTAGCCATCTCGTATTAAACGAGATCCTGATACAATGTTCATGCTCAAAGCTGGCACTAAATAACAATTATTGAGGTTTAAAACTAATCCCGTAGGTAAATGTAGAGGTAGCGTGCCGACGGCGATCACATCGACCTTGGAACCATTCCCGACGCGCATCGTCACCTCATCCTTCGCCAGTCTCCGCTTATTCCGCAGCTCCTGTTTTGAGTTACAAATATGAGCAACCGCACCGGTATCAAATACCCAGGAGCTACTACGAGTACTGGTAAGGTACACATCAATAACATGTATATCACATATATCGTTGGTGTTGCTGGCCTTCTTATCCGCTAAGTACTTGGGGCAGTTCCGCTTCCAATGACCACTTCCCTTGCAATAAAAACACTCAAGTCTCGGGCTTGGGTCCATTCTTTGGCTTCTTCCCGATAGCTTGCTTACCGGGCGCGGCAACTCCCTTGCCGTCCTTCTTGAAGTACTTTTTACCCTTGACTTTCTTGAACTTAGTGGTTTTATTCACCATCAACACTTGATGTTCCTTTTTGATTTCCACCTCCGCTGATTTCAGCATTGAATATACCTCAGGAATGGTCTTTTCCATCCCCTGCATATTGAAGTTCATCACAAAGCTCTTGTAGCTAGGTGGGAGCGACTGAAGGATTCTATCAACGACCGCATCATCCGGGAGATTAACTCCCAGTTGAGACAAGCGGTTCTGCAACCCAGACATTTTGAGTATGTGCTCGCTGACAGAACTATTCTCCTCCATCTTACAACTGTAGAACTTGTTGGAGACTTCATATCTCTCGACCCGGGCATGAGCTTGGAAAACCATTTTGAGCTCTTGGAACATCTCATATGCTTCGTGTTGCTTAAAACGCTTCTGGAGCCCCGGTTCTAAGCTGTAAAGCATGCTGCACTGAACCAGGGAGTAATCATCAACACGGGACTGCCAAGCGTTCATAACGTCTTGGTTTGCTGGGGGTGGTGCTTCACCTAGCGGTGCTTCAAGGACATATGGTTTCTTGGCAGCTATGAGGATGATCCTCAAGTTCCGGACCCCGTCCGTATAGTTGCTACCATCGTCTTTCAGCTTGGTTTTCTCTAGGAACGCGTTGAAGTTGAGGACAACATTAGCGTGGGCCATTTGACCTACAAGACATATTGTAAAGATTTTAGACTAAGTTCATGATAATTAAGTTCATCTAATCAAATTATTTAATGAACTCCCACTCAGATAGACATCCCTCTAGTCATCTAAGTGATACATGATCCGATTCAACTAGGCCGTGTCTGATCATCATGTGAGACGGACTAGTCATCATTGGTGAACATCTTCATGTTGATCGTATCTTCTATACGACTCATGTTCGACCTTTCGGTCTTCCGTGTTCCGAGGCCATGTCTGTACATGCTAGGCTCATCAAGTTAACCTAAGTGTTTTGCGTGTGTAAATCTGGCTTACACCCATTGTATGCAAACGTTAGATCCTATCACACCGATCATCACGTGGTGCTTCGGAACAACGGACCTTAGCAACGGTGCACAGTTAGGGAGAACACTTTCTTGAAATTATTGCGAGGGATCATCTTATTTATGCTACCGTCGTTCTAAGCAAATAAGATGTAAAACATGATAAACATCACATGCAATCAAATAGTGACATGATATGGCCAATATCATTTTGCTCCTTTTGATCTCCATCTTCGGGGCGCCATGATCATCGTCGTCACCGGCATGACACCATGATCTCCATCATCATGATCTCCATCATCGTGTCTTCATGAAGTTGTCTCGTCAACTATTACTTCTACTACTATGGCTAACGGTTAGCGATAAAGTAAAGTAATTACATGACGTATAAGTTGACACGCAGGACATAAATAAATTAAGACAACTCCTATGGCTCCTGTCGGTTGTCATACTCATCGACATGCAAGTCGTGATTCCTATTACAAGAACGTGATCAATCTCATACATCACATATATCATTCATCACATCCATTTGGTCATATCACATCACACGGCATATGCTGCAAAAACAAGTTAGACGTCCTCTAATTGTTGTTGCAAGTTTTTACGTGGCTGCTATAGGTTTCTAGCAAGAACGTTTCTTACCTACGCCAAAACCACAACGTGATATGCCAATTTCTATTTACCCTTCATAAGGACCCTTTTCATCGAATCCGATCCGACTAAAGTGGGAGAGACAGACACCCGCTAGCCACCTTATGCAACTAGTGCATGTCAGTCGGTGGAACCAGTCTCACGTAAGCATACGTGTAAGGTCGGTCCGGGCCGCTTCATCCCACGATGCCGCCGAATCAAGATAAGACTAGTAACGGCAAGTAAATTGACAAAATCGACGCCCACAACAACCTGTGTTCTACTCGTGCATAGAAACTACGCATAGACCTAGCTCTGATACCACTGTTGGGGATCGTAGCAGAAATTTAAAATTCTCTACGCATCACCAAGATCAATCTATGGAGTCATCTAGCAACGAGGGAAGAGGAGTGCATCTACATACCCTTGTAGATCGTGAGCGGAAGCATTCAAGAGAACGGGGATTATGGAGTCGTACTCGTCGTGATCCAAATCACCGATGATCCTAGCGCTGAACGGACGGCACCTCCGCGTTCAACACACGTACGGAGCGAGGACGTCTCCCGCGTCTTGATCCAGCAAGGAGGAGGGAGAGATTGAGGAAGAGGGCTCCAACAGCAGCACGACGGCGTGGTGGTGGTGGAGCAGTAGTGCTCTGGCAGGGCTTCGCCAAGCTCTTGCGGAGGTGGAGAGGTGTTGGGGAGGGGAGGGGCTGCGCCTTGAATGTTGTATGCAGCCCTTCCCTTGCCCCTCTATTTATAGGGGAAGGAGGAAGGGGGCCGGCCCCCTCTAGATGAGATCTAGAGGGGGGGCGGCGGCCAAGGGGAGGGGGCTTGCCCCCCAAGCAAGGGGGGCGCCCCCCTTAGGGTTTCCCTCCCAACTCTAGGCGTATGGGCCCAAGGTGGGGGATGCGCCCAGCCCATGTAGGGCTGGTTCCCTTTCCTCTACGGCCCATTAGGCCCTCCGAGAGAGGTGGCCCCTCCCGGTGGACCCCCGGAACCCCTCCGGTGGCCCCGGTACAATACCGATATGCCCCCGAACCTTTCCGGTGACCGTATGACAACTTCCTACATATAAATCTTCACCTCCGGGACCATTCCGGAACTCCTCGTGACGCCCGGGATCTCATCCTGGACTCCGAACAACATTCGGTAATACAAGTCTTCGTAATAACCCTAGCGTCATCGAACCTTAAGTGTATAGACCCTACGGGTTCAGGAACCATGCAGACATGACCGAGACAACTCTCCGGCCAATAACCAACAACGGGATCTGGATACCCATGTTGGCTCCCACATGTTCCACGATGATCTCATCGGATGAACCATGATGTCGAGGATTCAAGCAATCCCGTATACAATTCCCTTTGTTAATCGGTACGTTACTTGCCCGAGATTCGATCGTCGATATCCCAATACCTCGTTCAATCTCGTTACCGGCAAGTCACTTTACTCGTTCCGTAATGCACGATCCCGTGACCAACTACTTAGTCACACTGAGCTCATTATGATGATGCATTACCGAGTGGGCCCAGAGATACCTCTCCATCATACGGAGTGACAAATCCCAGTCTTGATTCATGCCAACCCAACAGACACTTTCGGAGATACCTGTAGTGCACCTTTATAGCCACCCAGTTACGTTGTGACGTTTGGTACACCCAAAGCACTCCTACGGTATCCGGGAGTTGCATAATCTCATGGTCTAAGGAAATGATACTTGACATTTAGAAATGCTCTAGCAGACGAACTACACGATCTTGTGCTATGCTTAGGATTGGGTCTTGTCCATCACATCATTCTCCTAATGATGTGATCCCGTTATCAATGACATCCAATGTCCATGGTCAGTAAACCGTAACCATTATTGATCAGCG
Organism: Triticum urartu; assembly: GCF_003073215.2. Classification (NCBI taxonomy): domain Eukaryota; kingdom Viridiplantae; phylum Streptophyta; class Magnoliopsida; order Poales; family Poaceae; genus Triticum; species Triticum urartu. Next base: position 484,305,936 of record NC_053022.1, on the reverse strand, counting down.
AGCTAGTCAACTAGAGGCTCACTAGGGACATGTTGTGGTCTATGTATTCACACATGTATTACGATTTCCGGGTAACACAATTATAGCATGAACAATAGACAATTATCATGAACAAGGAAATATAATAATAACCATTTTATTATTGCCTCTAGGGCATATTTCCAACAGATCGGACCCTAACCTTTCTATGCTCCTGTCTCAAGTCTATCTCTCCAAATCATATGCATTCTATTGAAACTGTCGAATGTCTTCGTTGTGTCCTTGTCAGCAGGAGATACAGAGATAAACATTAAATTCGTTTTTAAATGCTCAATCCTTTTGCCTGAAACCCGGAGAAGCGGGAACGACCACCCGACAATCCAGGCGTGCGTGGGAACGTGGAACAACCTCCAATGTGTTGCATGATCGCCACATGTCCTTCAGATGTGAACCGCCAGGGGCACCTGCGTAATAACGATGTGCCGTCCCTGTCTCTATAAATACACGCCTCACCCCAGTCATTATCTCTTCTTCCACTCTCGCACAAACCCTAGCGCCACCGCTAGCCCTCGGCGACGCCGGCGACGAAGCGCTTAGCTGCCGCGACCTCACCGACACCATCCTCACGCCGGCCGCGGACATCGTCTTCTCCGCCGTCGCCGTAGGTGTCCGACTTCGCCAAGTTAGGGCACGGAAGATCGAACTGCTCGGCCTTCTCTCCCACTCCGTCTAGCAGTTCCTCGTGTGATAAATAAAACCTCTTTTTACAGTCTTTTTGATCTGATAGATTCATCCTTTTCAACCACAAGTGGTTTCTGTTCCCACAAGTTGGATCTATCTCATTCTGCATCTCATAGCATGCCTAGTATGTTCACTTATGCTTCACAAAGTAGTTAGATTCCTCACATGTACTTATTCGTGGATTCATACAAATCTAGAACCAACTCTCTACATATGAGTGAATGTCTTCGCACTATGAGGTCAATGTCTTCTAAACTGATTTATCTTCAAAATCTTCTAAGAATGCATATGACCTCTTCCCCTTCCCTCGCACCTTTAATGCTGTCACAGGTACATGTCCGTGAGAGAATCCCTTGGTTCTCATAGTCTGCATTCATTTGCAGAGTTCTTACAGCATCATATAAACTCTCCTGAAGCCAGCTCTTGTCTGACCAGTAGATGGAAGACTTTGACAGTGTTGAAGCCTTTCAGTCTAAACTTCATGGCAACGGAAAAATCAGTCAGGAAGGGCGGCAGACAGCGCCGTGGAAACACTGCTAAGGACCTGCCACCAGATCTCTATGAGCTATACAAGTCAGATCCAGAAGAGACCTATGGAGAACGCAAGAACCGAATCCAATGGATTCGAAGACATTAGGCAGAGGAATGGTTCAAGTACAGATTCGTCACCGACGAATATGCTGAGAAGAGTGCCATCAAGGGCCCCTGGGGAGATATCATATACAAAGGTCTTCAGCCCAAGTCGAAGTCCGAAGCTATTGCTCAAGGCTTCTACCCCTGCATGATCCGTGGACCTCAGCCTGCAAATGCCGACCCATCCTCTCTGTTATGGTGTCATGAAGATAATCTCTTCAAGCGCAACTATCAGTTTGCAAAGAACTCAGGAAAGGAAAACAATAAGTCTTTGGGATTAGACTTCAACCCAGGCCCCTCTGTGCCACGTGTCGATGGCACACGAGAAGCTGAACCCAATCTTGTTGGGCCCTTCTACAACTTAGAAGGTCTCATCACTCACATAATGGTTCAAGGGGCAGACGTGGATCAACCTACAGACGACGCTGATTCTGACGAAGCACCTGCACCATCGAAGCCTGTGAAGCAAATGAAACCCAAGGCTTCAAAGCCCTCATCTGCAGCAAAGGTCTCAAGGGCGAAGTCTCTGGCCACTGCACCTCCTGAAGCCAGTGTGCAGTCTGAAGATCTCTCATGCATCTCCAAGTCTGCCAAGTCAAAAAAGCCCATGCAACCCACTGGCCAAGCACTGACCCCTGCTGCTGTCTTGATAAACGAGAATGACGCCATTGATCTGTCTAGCGACGACGATCTTGGTGATGACCCTCTTGAGCAGTTGATTAATAGCAAGCAAGAGGCGGAAATCTTCAATGATCTTCCTCTCTTTGATGTGGAAATCTTAAACAAGTTTATTGATGAGTGGTTTGACAGCCCATTTGTCAACTTTGATGATGTCCAGCTTCCCATTGGCCTCAGCGTCGCCTTCCACGGAGCCATTGCTCCTGAGCTAGCTCTAGCTTAGAAAATTGTTGAGCTGAAGCATAAGATCGATTATGAAAAGGCTCAGTTCAAGAAGCACATGGCCAAGCTTAATGTTGAAGACATTCAAAACTTCAAGGTCATGATGCATGAGCTCAAGGAGGCATTCCACAAGAAACGAGAGGAAGCAAAAGGTTCTCGTGAGCGCATGAAGAATCTTGCTGCCAGATGTGTTCAAGGCTACAATGAAGCTGAAAAGCACAAGGCCTTGGGGCGACCAGGTATCGACCCCCGAATGGCTGCCAAGAAGAAGAAGAAGCCAGCTGTGGCAGAACCAGAAGCATCAAGGCAGGAAGAACCTCGCATTGTCTTCCCAGCTAGTATGCCAGGCACGAAACCTAAGGTCCCCACAGTGGCTTCAGAATTCAAGAAAACTAGAGCAGCTGAAGCCGAAGCCAGAAAGCGCAAGACCAAAGCCACCACTGATGATGCTCCCCCAACCAAGAAAAGGAAAACAAAGAAGAGAGACCGGGCTGCTCCCACAGAGCCCCTTCTTGTCGAGACAATTTCTGTTGCTCATCCTGCGTCTGAACATCGAGAGCGCCAGTTGATAATTCATGAGCCTGCTTCCACAGAGGCTCCTGAAGCTGAAGACAATTCAACTGTTGACCCCACCGCAGCTGAAGACATTAGTCCTCACGACAATGTTGAAGATGATGAAGTCCTTCCTCAGATCGAGCACAATTTGGTATCATCGCCTGTGCTCACGCACAGCGAGCTCATCAGCATTGGTCGTCCTCTGACGCCAACTGCTCAGGATGCATCGTGGGCTGATCACCCACAACAACAAGACACCCCAAGTTCTCCCCAACCACAAGTCACCTCACCAGTGCAAGATGAAGATGACTTTGAGGCCTAGCCAACTCCATCTCCACAGGCGTCGCCAGCGTTACGCAGGCTTCGCAAAGGACCAAGGCCCCAAGTCACTCTTCCGAGTGTTCCAGAAGGAGAAGTGCCCCACCAATTTGTTGCACGTCAAGTGTTTCCAGAAGCCACTCCAACTATGAACGCCTCTAAGTCTGAAGCCAAAACGGCTGAAGATATTCCGGCTGCATCAGCCGATGAAGAAGAAGCACCACGTGATGAAGAAAGAGTTGCTACACAACAAACCATTCCTGAAGCTGTTCTCGAGGAGAACGTGTCCGACCATCCAGCTCCTGAAGTGGAGGTTACCAATACTGAGGCGGCCACCAACATCAACACTGAAGCCAATGACGTTGTCATGGCTGAAGCTAATGTGGCGCCTGAAGCTAACGTCACCGCCACCAACAACACTGCTGACGACACTGTTGTCGTCATGCCCGAAGCCAACAATGAAGCACCTGAAGCCAATGCGGCACCAGACGTAATCATTACTCCTAAAGCTATTGTGCCACTTGCAGCCCATGTCAACGAAAATGCCAATGCTCCTATACCCCCTCCAAGACCTCATACTGTTGAGCTAGCATTTGTTCGTGGCCAGCCTGTTATGGTCCGATGGCCCATTCTGGTTCCTCCACCTGCTGCGGGTCCACAATTTGACTATCATGTTGAGCACAGGCCTCAAGTCCAGAAGCCCAAGCCAAGACTTCCAAGATTCCCAGGCACTGCAACCTCACCTGGGGTCTTCAATGTGAATGGCTTCGTGGCACATAACACCTTCTTCAACAGCGCCAAGAACCCTTACTCCAAACCTCGCATTTCATCGGATTGGTTCTGGAGCTATCAGCAGCGCAGCTACTATTCATGCGTCTTATACAATCAAGGGAGCATATTTCCACATATGCGTCTCGACACTGAAGCTATAGCTGGCCTGCCCTGTCTAGAAGAAGCGTTGGATTGCTTCAGAGACGCTGGACTCCTACAATTTGTCACAAACAAGGAACACTAGAATGAAGAGCTTCTATTACAATTTTATGCAACCCTTCACATTCGAGGATACAACAGGGATCCAAAGACTTGGGTCCTTGAGTGGATGACAGGCAATGTCCATCATGAAGCCAAAGCTCTTGATATCATTGAGCTCACAGCCCTGCCCACTCCTGGTGAATACTATGAACCAGGTTGTCAACAACACCAGAATGCTTTGGAGAGCATTTTTTAGAAGCCAGAACCCAACATGAGCCAAATGCTGAGCATGATGAAGCCTTTGCCTCACAACGCTGAATACCCGTCTGAATTATTTGTTGAATACCTAGAGTATCTGCCTCGCACCATTTACCATATTATCAGAAAAACTCTATGGCCTGTCAAAGGACATTCATCTACAGCGAAGCTTGAAGGAGCAATGAAGACTTTGGTTTTCTATATCTTCAATGGCATCAGCTTCAATGCTCAAGACTTCTTCATCAGGCAGTTGGCTGCATCTGGCTCCGACATTTTTGGTCTGAAGTTCTATGCTACATGGGTAATGCGTCTTATCAAGCTTCACTCTGCTTTCAACTATCAGCCGTCTGCGCGCAATCATCTTGTATTCTTGCCAGAGGTTGATCTGTCGGTTGAAGCTATTTACCCAGAGCCTGCTAAGGATCCGATTTATCTTCACAATGCTGATCGTTAAAACTTCACCCAGCCCATTGAAGGAGTTCAGGCAGTCTCTCATGTTTATCCCTTGGCTGGTAACACACGTGCTCCTTGCGCTCAAACTGACGCCACTGGAAGCACCATTGCCCAAAGGCCTCGGAAGCTATCTTGTGTTCTCAATGGCCGAGAGCTTCTTGTTGCGCTACATCAGAAACAGGATAAGCATCATGACTGGCTTAAGCGTCAGATGCAAAGCCTCTTGGTGGACGTCAATCGCATTCGCAATCTTGCCACCAAGAATATCTTTGTTACACATGAAACCTATCGGAGGTCTTGGAAGAGTTTGACATTGCTTAGTGCTGAAGCTGATCTGCAAGACGATGGCTTCACAGAAAGATTCAAGTTTGACTCAACTCCTCCAAGGAATGCTCACTTGCGTCAAACTCCCTCACTTGAAGACTCTGACTATTCGTCCTCAGCTGCGATGGTGAATGCCAGAGTCATCGATGACCAAGATGATGCCACTTCACCTCCTCCAACTACAGCGCGTGTCGACACTGCACCGAGATCTTCTGCACCACCGGACCTCAACAACGACCCTGCTGCCTCGCCTGCATCTCATGGGAACGAGTAGAAGCTCTATGTCTTCAAACCTTTTTGGTCATTACTGACAAAAGGGGGAGAAGCATACGAGTTGATAGTCTTCAAGCGGGTCCATATGGGTGGTCACTTTACTTTTTGCTACTTTTGCTAAGTGCTTACAACTCTCGCTTTTTGATACATTTGGTTCTTTGAGTTGTAACACTTAAACTCAATGGTCGTCTGCTACTTATTTGCTATACTGTGATGCGATGATAAATTCCTCATGTGCGGTGATAACTTCCGCACTTAGGTCATTTTGTAGACGTCCATTTTTCATTATGCATGTCATTATCTTCGTAATATCAAATCATGCATGATGAATTGTCATCATAAGTTGAAGAGGATCTCCACAAGTACAACCTGTCATGTGCATTTGCATTCCAAAAGAAAATTACTTATATGCACATCTTCAGGGGAGCCTTTGCCACTTATGAAGACAATACCCTATCCTTTACAATTTCACATATTTTATTCCCCGTTGAAAACTTCAACTAGTTTGTCATCAATCACCAAAAAGGGGGAGATTGTAAGTGCATCTAGTGCCACTCCTAGTTGGTTTTGGAGTATTGATGATAAACCTGGTTGAGGGACTAACGTGTTTGTGAGAATTGCAGGATAACACAGGTAGAAGTCCCTCATTGATTCGGTTTTCTTACCAGAGATGACCCCTAAAAATGTATGAAGACATTGAAGTCAAAGGTGGTATGTGAAGACATTCTCATTGAAGACTGTGACAAGAGAAGACATTGCGTGAAGACTATGGAGCGCGAAGACTTAGTTGTTTCGTCGTTCTTTTTCTTCTTTGTTGAGTCACAGGAACCACCGTACTGTTAAGTGGGGTCCAAGTGAACCAGTCAGAATGACTGAAGTGATGCTTAACTAAAATCCTATGTCTTTGAGCGAAGACAATGAGAGCAAATCTTATCCAGAGCTGGATAAGTCAGCTTTGCTTGTAGCCCAAGTAAAGTTGTCGTGTGTGTTTGAAATCTGATCATTGGAACATGTGTCAGTTCCTTAGTGACCCAGGGTCATTTCGGACAAATCAGGTCGGGTTGCCTAGTGGCTATAAATAGCCCACCCCCTACACCATAAATTGGTTGGCTGCTCAGAGTTAGTGTACGGCTTTTGTCGTTTGAGAGCAACCCACCTCGAAGCCTTTGAGAGAGAAATCCTTGCGAGGACAAAGCCCTAAACACCCAGAGCCAAAGAGTGTTAGGCATCACTGAAGTCTTCCTGTCTGTGTGATCTGAAGACTTATTACACTTGAGGACTGTGAATCCTCCAGCCGGTTAGGCGTCGCATTCTGAGCATCCAAGAGTCATTGTGGATCGCCAGTGAACAAAGTCTTGAAGGTTTGGAAGTCTACCTTGAAGACTTACCAGAGTGATTGGGCGAGGACTGGGTGTCCTTAGCTCAAGGGGAATAAGGTGAAGACGCGGTCTTCTGAGTTGAATCTCAGCCTCCCTAACCAGACGTACAATTGTCACAGCAACTGGAACTGGTCCAATAAATCGTTGTCTTCAACGAGCCACTGGTTCTATCCTTCCCATCTCTTTAGTTGCAGATTGGTCCTTGTGAAGTCATTGCCTGTTTGCATTATCTATTTGTCTTCACTGTGTGACTGCTTGTTCTGATTGGCTTCATACTATCTTCCGTCCTGATCTATACTGCCTAGCTGCTATTAGTCCTTGTGCTTTCATTTCATTGAATACTTGACTATGGCTTGCTTAGTGCAGTCTACCTTCCGCTGCATGGTAATAGGTTTATTTCTATCGTTTGTCTTCAAAACTTCCATGTTTTGAAGACTTTCATAAAAATCGCCTATTCACCCCCCTCTAGTCGATCACTAGCACTTTCAATCATCATCGCACACTCCCTATACTTTTGGGATTAGTGTTGAACCTACATAAATGTTATTTGGTGTTTGCATTAAGCATGAATGTGATTTGATCATGTTTATTACAATACTGTTATTCATTTAAAGTCGGAGAATAATTGTTGTTCTGTTTACATGAATAAAACCTTCAATGGTCATACACCCAAGGTGAATGGTTTATTGAATCTCGATCGTAGTGATACACATATTCATAATATTGAAGCCAAAAGATGCAAAGTTAATAATGATAATGTAACTTATTTGTGGCACTGCCGTTTAGGTTATATTGGTGTAAAGCGTATGAACAAAATCCATGCTGATGGGCTTTTGGAATCACTTGATTATGAATCAGTTGATGCTTGTGAACCATGCCTCATGGGCAAGATGACTAAGACTCCGTTCTTCGGAACAATGGAGCGAGCAACGGACTTGTTGGAAATAATACATACTGATGTATGCAGTCCGATGAGTGTTGAGGCTCGCGACAGGTATCGTTATTTTCTGACCTTCACAGATGATTTGAGTAAGATATGGGTATATCTTCTTGATGAAACATAAATCTGAAACATTTGGAAAGTTCAAATAATTTCAGAGTGAAGTGGAAAATCATCGTAACAAGAAAATAAAGTTTCTACGATCTGATCATGGAGGAGAATATTTGAGTTACGAGTTTGGTCTTCATTTGAAACAATGCGGAATAATTTCGCAACTCACGCCACCTGGAACACCACAGCGTAATGGTGTGTCCGCACATCGTAACCGTACTTTATTAGATATGGTGCAATCTATGATGTCTCTTACCGATTTACCACTATCGTTTTGGGGTTATGCATTAGAGACAACTGCATTCACGTTAAATAGGGCACCATCTAAATCCGTTGAGATGACGCCATATGAACTGTGGTTTGGCAAGAAACCAAAGTTGTCGTTTCTTAAAGTTTGGGGTTGCAATGCTTATGTGAAAAAGTTTTATCCTGATAAGCTCAAACCCAAATCGGAGAAGTGTGTCTTTATAGGATACCCAAAGGAGATAGTTGGGTACACCTTCTATCACAGATCCGAAGGAAATACATTCGTTGCTAAGAACGAATCCTTTCTAGAGAAGGAGTTTCTCTTGAAAGAAGTGAGTGGGAGGAAAATAGAATTTGTTGAGGTAACTTTACCTGCTCCCTTATTGGAAAGTAGTTCATCACAAAAATATGTTCCTGTGACTCCTACACCAATTAGTGAGGAAGCTAATGATGATGATCATGTAACTTCAGTTCAAGTTTCTACCGAACCTCGTAGGTCAACCATAGTGAGATCCACACCAGAGTGGCATGGTAATCCTGTTCTGGATGTCATGTTACTTGACCATGACGAACCTACGAACTATGAGGAAGCGATGATGAGCCCAGATTCCACGAAATGGCTTGAGGCCATGAAATCTGAGATGGGATCCATGTATGAGAACAAAAAATGGACTTTGATTGACTTGCCCGATGATCAGTGAGTCATTAAGAATAAATGGATCTTCAAGAGGAAGATGGACGCTGATAGTAGTGTTACTATCTACAAAGCTCAAATTGTCGCAAAATGTTTTCGACAAGTTCAAGGTGTTGACTACGATGAGATTTTCTCACTCGTATCGATGCTTAAAAGTCTGTCCGAATCATGTTAGCAGTTGCCGCATTTTATGAAATCTGGCAAATGGATGTCAAAACTATATTCCTTCATGGATTTCTTAAAGAAGAGTTGTATATGATGCAACCAAAAGGTTTTGTCGATCCTAAAATGTGCTAACAAAGTGAGCAAGCTCGAGCGATCCATCTATGGACTAGTGCAAGCATCTTGGAGTTGGAATATATGCTTTGATAAAGTGATCAAAGCATATGGTTTTATATAGACTTGCGGTGAAGCCTGTATTTACAAGACAGTGAGTGGGAGCACTACAACATTTTTGATAAGTATATGTGAATGACATATTGTTGATCGGAAATAATGTAGAATTTTCTGGAAAGCATAAAGGAGTGTTTGAAAAGAGTTTTTCAACGAAAGACCTCGATGAAGCTGCTTACACATTGAGCATCAAGATCTATAGAGATAGATCAAGACGCTTGATAAGTTTATTCAATGAGTACATACCTTGACAAGATTTTGAAGTAGTTCAAAATCGAACAGTCAAAGGAGTTCTTGCCTGTGTTGCAAGGTGTGAAGTTGAGTAAAGACTCAAAACCCGACCACAGCAAAAAATAGAAAGAAAATGAAAAGTCATTCCCTATGTCTCAGTCATAGGTTCTATAAAGTATGCTATGCTGTTTACCAGTCCTATTGTATACCTTAGCATCATTATGACAAGGGAGTACAATAGTGATCTAGGAGTAGATCACTAGATAGCTGTCAAAATATCCTTAGAGGACTAAGGAAATATTTCTCGGTTATGGAGGTGATAAAAGAGTTTGTCCTAAAGAGTTATGTCGATGCAAGCTTTTTACATCGATCTAGATGACTCTAAGTCTCGATCTGGATACATATCAAAAGTGGGAGCAATTAGCTAGAGTAGCTCTGTGCAGAGCATTGTAGACATAGAAATTTGTGAAATACATACGGATATGAATGTTGCAGACCCGTAGACTAAACTTCTCTCACAAGCAAAACATGATCACTCTTTGGGTGTTAATCACATAGCGATGTGAACTAGATTATTGACTCTAGTAAACCCTTTGGGTATTAGTCACATGGAGATGTGAACTAATCACATAAAGATGTGAACTAGATTATTGACTCTAGTGCAAGTGGGAGACTGAAGGAAATATGCCCTAGAGGCAATAATAAAGTTATTATTTATTTCCTTATATCATGATAAATGTTTATTATTCATGCTAGAATTGTATTAACCAGAAACTTAGTACATGTGTGAATACATAGACAAACAAAGTGTCACTAGTATGCATCTACTTGACTAGCTCGTTGAATCAAAGATGGTTAAGTTTCCTAGCCATAGACATGAGTTGTCATTTGATTAACGGGATCACATCATTAGAGAATGATGTGATTTACTTGACCCATTCCGTTAGCTTATAACTTGATCATTTTAGTTTACTGCTATTGCTTTCTTCATGACTTATACATGTTCCTATGACTATGAGATTATGCAACTCCCGATTACCGGAGGAACACTTTGTGTGCTACCAAACGTCACACCGTAACTGGGTGATTATAAAGGTGCTCTACAGGTGTCTCCGATGGTACTTGTTGAGTTGGCATGAATCGAGATTAGGATTTGTCACTCCGATTGTCGGAGAGGTATCTCTGGGCCCTCTCGGTAATGCACATCACTATAAGCCTTGCAAGCAATGCAACTATTGAGTTAGTTGCGGGATAGTGCATTACGGAACGAGTAAAGAGACTTGCCAGTAACGAGATTGATCTAGGTATTGAGATACCGATGATCGAATCCCGGGCAAGTAACATACCGATGACAAAGGGAACAACGTATGTTGTTATGCGGTTTGACCGATAAAGATCTTCGTAGAATATGTAGGAGCCAATATGAATATCCAGGTTCCGCTATTGGTTATTGACCGGAGACGTGTCTCGGTCATGTCTACATAGTTCTCGAACCTGTAGGGTCCGCACGCTTAACGTTTGGTGACGATCGGTATTATGAGTTTATGTGATTTGATGTACCGAAGGAAGTTCGGAGTCCCGGATGAGATTGGGGACATGATGAGGAGTCTCGAAATGGTCGAGATGTAAAGATCTATATATTGGACGACTATATTCGGACATCGGAAAGGTTCCGAGTGATTCGGGTATTTTTCGGAGTACTGGGGAGTTACGGGAATACGGGGAAGAAGTATTGGGCCTCATGGGCCAAGTGGTGGAAGAGAGGAGGTAGGGCGCGCGGCCCCCCTAGCCCAAACCGAATTGGACTAGGGGGGCGGCCCCCCTTTCCTCCCTCTCCTTCCTTCTCCCCTCCCCCCTTCCTTTCCTCCTCCTAGTAGGAGTAGGAAAGGGGAGTCCTACTCCTACTAGGAGGAGGAAGCCTCCTCCTGGCGCGCCCTAGGAGGGCCGGCCGGCCTCCCCCTTGCTCCTTTATATACGGGGGCAGGGGACACCCTAGAACACACAAGTTGATCATTGATCCCTTAGCCTTGTGCGGTGCCCCCCTCCACCATAATCCACCTCGATCATATCGTAGCGGTGCTTAGGCGAAGCCCTGAGTCGGTAGCAACATCATCACCATCATCACGCAGTTGATACGTCTCCAACGTATCTATAATTTTTGATTGCTCCATGCTATTATATACTCTCTTTTGGTTGTTTAATGGGCTTATTTATACACCTTTATATTATTTTGGGACTAACCTATTAACCGGAGGCCCAACCCAAATTGCTGTTTTTTTGCCTATTTCAGTGTTTCGCGGAAAAGGAATATCAAACAGAGTCCAAACGGAATGAAACCTTCGGGAGCGTGATTTTTGGAACAAACGTGATCCAGAGGACTTGGAGTGGACGTCAAGCAATCAATGAGGAGGCCACGAGGCAGGGGGCGCGCCTACCCCCTGGGCACGCCCTCCACCCTCGTGGGCCCCTCGTGGCTCAACGGGCCTACTTCTTCCTCCTATATATGTTCACATACCCCGAAAACATCCAGGAGCACCACAAAACCCTATTTCCACCGCCGCAACCTTCTGTACCCAAGAGATCCCATCTTGGGGCTTTTCCCGGAACTCCGCCGGAGGGGGCATTGATCATGGAGGGCCTCTACATCAACTCCATGGCCCCTCCGATGATGTGTGAGTAGTTTACCTCAGACCTTCGGGTCCACAGTTATTAGCTAGATGGCTTCTTCTCTCTCTTTGGATCTCAATACAAAGTTTCCTCGATTCTCTTGGAGATCTATTCGATGTAACTCTTTTTGCGGTGTGTTTGTCGAGATCCGATGAATTGTGGGTTTATGAACAATATTTGAATCTTCTCTGAATTCTTTTATGTATGATTGGTTATCTTTGCAAGTCTCTTCGAATTATCAGTTTGGTTTGGCCTACTAGATTGATCTTTCTTGCAATGGGAGAAGTGCTTAGCTTTGGGTTCAATCTTGCGGTGCTCGATCCCAGTGACAGAAAGGGAAATGACACGTATTGTACTGTTGCCATCGAGGATAAAAAGATGGGGTTTATATCATATTGCATGAGTTTATCCCTCTACATTAGTCCTGGCCATGAGTAGCCCGGCCCGAACGGCCCAGTCCGACCCGGCCCGAAAAAGCCCGACCCGGCCCGGCCCGACGCTGCTCCCGGGATGGGCTCGGGCTGGGCTGAGCCCGGGCCCATCATTTTTGCGTTTTCCTGAGGGACGGGCCGGGCCGGCCCGAAGCCTGACGGGCTTTTACATGTTCGGGCCGGGCTTGGGCCCAGAAAACAGGCCTGACGGCCGGGCCAGGCTCGGGCTTGGGTTTTTTGCATCGGGCTTGGCTAGGCCCGGCCCGGCCCGAGGTATGGCCAGGTATACTCTACATCATGTCATCTTGCTTAAAGCGTTACTCTGTTCTTATGAACTTAATACTCTAGATGCATGCTGGATAGCGGTCGATGTGTGGAGTAATAGTAGTAGATGCAGGCAGGAGTCGGTCTACTTGTCACGGACGTGATGCCTATATACATGATCATACCTAGATATTCTCATAATTATTCGCTTTTCTATCAATTGCTCGACAGTAATTTGTTCACCCACCGTAATACTTATCCTATCTTGAGAGAAGCCACTAGTGAAACCTATGCCCCCTGTGTCTATTCTCCATCATATAAGTTTCCAATCTATTTTATTTTGCAATCTTTACTTTCAATCTATATCATAAAAATACCAGAAATATTTATCTTATTATCATTATGTCTATCAGATCTCACTCTTGCAAGTGGTCGTGAAGGGATTGACAACCCCTTTATCGCGTTGGTTGCGAGGTTCTTATTTGTTTGTGTAGGTACGAGGTGACTCGCGCGTGGTCTCCTACTAGATTGATACCTTGGTTCTCAAAAACTGAGGGAAATACTTACGCTGCTTTGCTGCATCACCCTTTCCTCTTCAAGGGAAAACCAACGCATGCTCAAGAGGTAGCAGCAGTCGTGCTAACGGAACTCTCCCGTGAAGCTCTGCTGGATCGGAGTTCGTGGGACGTCATCGAGCTGAACGTGTGCTGAACTCGGAGGTGCCGTGCGTTCGGTACTTGGATCGGTCGGATTGTGAAGATGTTCGACTACATCAACCGCGCTGTCATAATGCTTCCGCTTACGGTCTACGAGGGTACATGGATGATACTCTTCCCTCTCGTTGCTATGCAATACCATGATCTTGCGTGTGCGTAGGATTTTTTTGAAATTACTATGTTCCCCAACATATGGAAGCCGTGAGAAGCAACCTAGAAAGATACAGTGCAGTGGGAGATGTCTTGGATCACAGATGGACGCTGAAAATTAGGACAGAGTTCAGATCCTGCATTTCTGGTGGAGTGGTGGAATGAGCGGAACAGGGCTAGGAAGAATGAGAAGAGAATGCGGCCAGAGGAGCTCATGCATAGGACCAAGCTTGCCACCTTGGAATACTGGGATGTTGTGGGTAAGCAGAAACAACAAAATCCTAAAGAGACGGCTAAATGGCGGCCACCAGAGGACGGGACCCTTAAGTTCAATATCGATGGAGCACATATGCTGGGGAGCACCCATTCTGCCTGGGGGATCATTGCCCGGGACCATACCGGGGATGTGGTAGCTTTCATGGCTGGGAAGAGTGAGCATGTCTATGATGCCTTCGCAGCTGAACTGCAAGCAGCCACAGTCGCGGTGGAGCTAGCCACACATCTTGGAGCGATCAGGATATGCATAGAAACGGACTCACAGCTGCTGCAGGCTGCACTCGTGCAGACGGAGCCAAGCTTCACGACATATGCATCGGTCCTGGAAGACCTCAAGGTCCAAATGAGGCTATGGTTCTCAAAATGTGAAGTTCTTGCATGTAGAAGCGACGCCAACTGTGTTGTGCACGAACTAGCTAAATTTGGCTATGAATGTAATGTTAACAAACCCACTGTGTTGGAGGTTGATGTCCCGCCGTCTGTGGTCGGACCTGTTTTAGGCGATATGCCTAGCATGGTTGAGTAATAAAGCAATTGCTTTGACCCTCAAAAAAAGTTTTGATCCCAATTTCAGTAGGATCCCCAGGCCTCATTAGCCCATACAGATCCACAAAAAATACCTACGTTAAAGAATAATACTCCCTCTGCTTACTTATATAAAACCTTGAAAACATTAGACAATGTGCAAAACAGCCTATTTTGAGTTGTCTGAAATGACTTACAAAAGTGAACGGAGGGAGTACTACACCTACGAACTCTTACGTAACTTTCCTTCGCCACATCCCCCCTGATTTCTAGGAGGGTGGGCCCCTCCTCCCATCTACTTCCAAATGGAGATTTACGTAAAACTTAACGTAAGGCTTCGTAGGTGTAGCATTGCTCTATGTTAAAAGGGCAAATCCTAGGTTAGTGACACGATAACTCCAAGAATCCAAACACTTCATTAATTAATATTTGTAATAATTTGAAAGCTTTTTTCCACTGATGTAGGATTATATTAATATCAATTACACCCAACCAACAATATATAATCAAGAGTGCACACGTCAAATTATTCAAAAACAATAATTATGTGATCTACGACAAGCAGCAGCCGGTGGATGAGCTTGGGACAACTTCGACCGGCAGGGGTGTTGGGGAGGAGTGAGGCAGTGCGACAAATTGGCACTAGGCAGTGGGGTCAAATAGAGGCGGTGCAGGGGATGCCGTATGCCATGGCGCTGGGGGTGGGGGTGGGGGGGCAACCGATTTGAAGACCTCTAAAGAAAAAAGCAACCAATTAGAAGATGTTTAGGAACGAGGGATAATCCTCTATGTTGAGTAAAAACAACATGAAGAACTATTCAGATACCCGTGAGTTAAGCTTTGGATCATGTTGTAAATGCTCTGGCTAAACCTATTGATGAAAAGACGAAGTTATAGCTTTCGAATCTCATTTGTCGGTTGTTTCTCGAGAAGGCGTGATTTATATTCTAGTTAATAGTCTCGTGTGTTTCTAAACTTAACCTTTCAAACCTTCTCCCTATCGCAAGAAGTCAATTTTTTTTGAGGGATTAACTTGTCTTCAGCTAAAAGATCCCCTAAACTTAATCTCCTAAAAATATTCATACACAAATTTTTGTACATAAACTCATTTAAAGCACTAATTTAAACTACTTAATTACACAATTCGACAAAATTTCCGCATTAGTACCGTACATAAAATAATTAAGCAGTTCATGCCTACTACATTTGCATCACACATAGCATAATTTCTAGCTAGTCCAAACATTGATATTAAACATATGCAACTACATAAGTTTTCGGCGAAAATCCCGGTAGACCCCTCAATAGAGTGCTGCGACTAGCTGGAAGAAACATAGGGGTAATAGGAGAATGGTTTACCTAGGTTTATGCCTTCACGGTGGAGGTACAACCCTACTTCTTCTCACTTTATATTGCAATGATGTGGTGTACCTGGCACAACGATGAATCAAGGGATAGATTGTAGGATGTCTATTGACTAGCCCTCCCCCGGCTTATAAAAGGGTGTCAAGGGTCTAGGGTTTACATGAGTCCTAACCGACCTAGGCAGTATGTAGAGCCCTCCTCGGACCCGGTCTCTTCATCTCGAACGACAAGTCTTCCGGATCCTTCCTTCTTGAGAGCTCATGGTCCGGACTGATAGTCAGGTTATGTCATGCCCAAGGAGGCCCGCGGCCGGTGATGACCTGCAACTGCACATGACCGTTGCAATTTGTTATAAGTAAAATTGTCAGGTAACTACTAATCCCGCCACTAAGTTGTCACATACACAACTATGTTTGCACGTAGACCATAGTCTGGAAATAGTCTATTCTATTACTAAGGGAATGGTAATAAAAATGGGTTTAATTGAACTACGAACATAAAGGTAAAATAGGAACAAAAGGGAAATAAAATAGATGAAGTGGCGCTTGAGTGATAAATCGTTTTCAGGGGTTCAGATTCATGACTACTAGTACATAGTGTACACGATCGTACAAGTAGACAACCTAGTCTGAGACGTAATGCATGTTATATGTTTTTATAAATGGGAGAAAGCAAAGCAAGTACATATACATGCATATATGCAATAATCATGCATTACATACACCACGCAGTTTCTTCTCACATTCAGGTTTTGGCAACGGTGATTAAGGGTCTACTCATGGATGCAATTTAATGGTTGATAATTCCCCTACCAATAGATCAAGGAAGGAGGGAAATAAGCACTGTCACCACAATACCTCCTCAACCTACTATCACAATGATAGTAATAACATTTCATCCATGAAGGCAAATGTTGAGTGGTCGACTTCATCCAACATTAAGAAGATAACTAACATAAACATATTTTAAAGATCGTATATCATTGGCATTAAAATAAGATACTAGAATCCATCCATATTTCCCCAAGAACGAATGCAAATACTCAAACATTTGGATGGAGACCATAGAGGGGGGAGACAAGTTAAAACCTAACATGGTGTTGAGGAAGAAGAGAGGCATGACGATGGCGATGGAGATGGCAGGTGCTAGGCGTCGGTGGAGCCTCATCCTTCCTTCTTCATTGTTGGGTTTCGTAGTAATTTCAAAAAAATTCCTACGCACACGCAAGATCATGGTGATGCATAGCAACGAGAGGAGAAGAGTGTGATCTACGTACCCTTGTAGATCGACAACGGAAGCGTTAACTTGGTTGATGTAGTCGTACGTCTTCACGGCCCGACCGATCAAGCACCGAAACTACGGCACCTCCGAGTTCTAGCACACGTTCAGCTTGATGACGATCCCTGGATTCCGATCCAGCAAAGTGTCGGGGAAGAGTTCCGTCAGCACGACGGCGTGGTGACGATCTTGATGTACTACTGTCGCAGGGCTTCGCCTAAGCACCGCTACAATATTATCGAGGACTATGGTGAAAGGGGGCACCGCACACGGCTAAGAATATGATCACGTGGATCAACTTGTGTCTCTAGGGGTGCCCCTTGCCTCCGTATATAAAGGATCCAAGGGGGGGTGCGGCCGGCCCTAGTAGGAGGCGCGCAGGAGGAGTCCTACTCCTACCGGGAGTAAGACTCCCCTCCCTTTCCTTGTCCAAGTAGGAGAGGGGGAAGGAGAGAAGGAAAAGGGGGGCGCCGCCCCTCCCTCCTTGTCCAATTCGGACTAGGGGGAGAGGGGGCGCGCGGCCTGCCCTGGCAGCCCCTCCTCTTCTCCACTTTAGGCCCATGAGGCCCATTAACCCCCCGGGGGGTTCTGGTAATCCCCCGGTGCTCCGGTTTTATCCGAAACTTCCCCGGAACACTTCCGGTATCCGAATATAGCCGTCCAATATATCAATCTTTATGTCTCGACCATTTCGAGACTCCTCGCCATGTCCGTGATCACATCCGGGACTCCGAACTAACTTCGGTATATCAAAACTCATAAACTCATAATATAACTGTCATCGAAACCTTAAGCGTGCAGACCCTACGGGTTCGAGAACAATGTAGACATGACCGAGACACGTCTCCGGTCAATAACCAATAGCGGAACCTGGATGCTCATATTGGCTCCTACATATTCTACGAAGATCTTTTATCGGTCAGACCGCATAACAACATACATTGTTCCCTTTGTCATCGGTATGTTACTTGCCCGAGATTCGATCGTCGGTATCCCATACATAGTTCAATCTCGTTACTGGCAAGTCTCTTTACTCGTTCCGTAATACATCATCTCACAACTAACTCATTAGTTGCAATGCTTGCAAGGCTTATGTGATGTGTATTACCGAGAGGGCCCAGAGATACCTCTCTGACAATCAGAGTGACAAATCCTAATCTTGAAATACGCCAACCCAACATGTACCTTTGGAGACACCTGTAGAGCACCTTTATAATCACCCATTTACGTTGTGACGTTTGGTAGCACACAAAGTGTTCCTCCGGCAAACGGGTGTTGCATAATCTCATAGTCATAGGAACATATATAAGTCATGAAGAAAGCAATAGCAACATACTAAACGATCGGGTGCTAAGCTAATGGAATGGGTCATGTCAATCAGATCATTCACCTAATGATGTGATCCCGTTAATCAAATAATAACTCTTTGTTTATGGTTAGGAAACATAACCATCTTTGATTAACGAGCTAGTCAAGTAGAGGCATACTAGTGACACTCTGTTTGTCTATGTATTCACACATGTATTATGTTTCTGGTTAATACAATTCTAGCATGAATAATAAACATTTATCATGATATAAGGAAATAAATAATAACTTTATTATTGCTTCTAGGGCATATTTCCTTCATTCATTGCCTTGGCCCTTCCTCTATAGTGGAGATAACTCTTCTACAACAATGGAGGTGTGGTGGCACGTGATGGAGTTGTTGACGATTGATGCCGGTGACTAGGGTTGAGGTGAATATATAGTAGGCCTTCATAGGTCTCCTTTGTAGATATGACTTCATCCCTTTCATCCAAGGGCTCTAAGTGAGCCAAATCCTCTCCCAATAGCTCCCTAGGGTCGCGTAGGAACAAATCATGATGAAATCGATGGAATATCACAGAAGTTATGTCTCACTTCGTAGCCTCCAAGGGTTGATACGAGCGCTGTATGACCAGCTAGACGCGCATGCAGTTTCACGTTTTGGTTGTCATTTCTTCCTGCAAACTTTGATTTAGGCGCTTTTGTGCTAGTTGAATTCATCTTGAAATTCTAGTATTGGATATTCAATTTGGACACTTAAAAAAATGTTGAAGTATCAAATTCTCCATAGGAAAAGCCTACATCGATCTTTCTCCGCCCGCACCTCCCGTGGAGAAATTTGATCTTTTGCCCCACTTTTCTTCTAACTTTGCAAATCATCAATCCCCAATGTAAAGTGAGGCAAAAGATCCAACCCCCTCCCATGATGCCCTGATCAGATCCCTTTGTGGCAGCAGAGCCGACGGCAACAGGCGGGGGCAAAGTAGCTTGCCTACTCGCTGGCACCAGGATCCTGCTCTCCCCAACTCCCTATCCCGGCCACTGGGTTTCAAGTATGCGGTCGTTCTCGCCCGTCGATAGTTAAAAATCCCGCTCGCCCTCACAAGAGATAATTGCATCTATAGTCCTCGTACTCGCTGGCGACGTCCAGTTCAGTCCTGAAACTTGCGTATTGATTCAATACGGTCCCAGTACATGAAAATACGTGATCAATATGGTCCCTGAGGTTGAAACGTCAGTCCCGGCTCTACATGTCACATACGTATCTCGTATTTCCGTAGTAAAGGCCACATCCATATGCGGTCCATATGTGAGTGGGCCGAGAAATAAAATGAAAAAAAAAAGACACAGCTCGGATTCGAACCGACAAGCTCTGCCCAACCACTTCCCGAGCCGACCACTAGAAGAAGTGTGTAATCCTGTTTAATCCGGGGATGCACGGAATGTTATACGCATATCACTGTTTCTTTAAAAAAAATACACGTGAATTTTAAAATATTCATGAGTTTAAAAAACGTTCATCGATTCACAAAATGTTCATGAGTAAAAAGGAAAATTTTGTGTCTACAACAAATGTCCGTAAAGTTTTTAAAATATTCAAAAAAATGCTTGGGAATTTTTTAAAAAGATAATGCCCAAATTTTAAAAAATGTTCACTGATTCAAAAATATATTGATGAATAAAAAATGTTCATCACAAAAAAAAGTTTCTGAATTTCAAAAGATTTTCACAAATTTCACGAAATTTTTGCCTATGCACAAAAAAAGTTGTTGACGAGTTCCAAAAAACATGTACGCAGTTTCAGAAAATATTCGTGAATTCAAAAAATATTCACTAACATGTAAAAAGTTTATGAATTTAGAAAATGTTCGCAAATTCAAAAATATGGTGAACATTTTGGGAGTGCATCTCCTCACATATTTATATGGAGTGCAACTTACAAAATTCCAAAAAAAATCTCAACTTAGAAAATGTTCACAACTTGTAAAAAATACTAAATATATAGGGCATGCTTCTCCTCACACACACACACACTTGGTATTCAAGAATTGATTTTTTTTATGTTCATTGATTCAAACAGTGCTCATGATTTAAAAGTAAAAGTTTGTGTATACAAAAATTGTCCTTCAATTTATGAAAATATCCAAGAAAATGCTTGGTATTTAGAAAAATATATTTCCTAAATTTTGAAAAAATATTGTTCACTGATTCAAAAAAATATTGATGAATTCAAAAAATATTCATCACAAACAAAATGTTTCTGCATTTCAAAAGTTATTCACGAATTAAACAAAAATGTTTGCGTATGCAAAACAAAACTTGTTTACGAGTTCCAAAAAACATGTACGCCATTTCAAAAAGTACCATGAATTTTGTAAAAAGTTCATTAATTAGGAAAAAAATTGCAACTTCAAAAATATGGTGAACATTTTTTCAATTTGATGGCCAAAAATCATGAACTAAGGAATATTCGCAATTTCAAAAATTCTGTATGCAGTGGGCGCAACAAAAAACCAGAACACACGGAAGACAGATGGGCCGTAGCTATAAAACAAAATAAACAAGCCCGTACAGCCCAAATAAAGACTGTGAATACCTAATTACATTTCTTTCCCCGAGTTTTCCCTTTTTTCGTAGATCCGTTTATTCAAAACGTTTTATCTTTTAAACCGTGCGTCTAAATCTTGAACCGTTTTCATTATTGGATTCCTTGCGTCGAGATCTTCAAAACTAGATCCCATATTGATAGATTTTGACAAACTTTTTTTATAAAAAAAACCAGGCGAAAAAACCGAACCGGGAGCACGGTTTTTTCCCTTTCTGAAAGAGACACGCCCGTGCCTCTCGCGAAATCACACCCGTGCCTGTTGTGGAAGCAAAACCGTGACTCTCGTGGAAGAAAAAAAATAGAAAACGCGTTTTTTTTCGTTTTCGATAGGCACGACCGTGACTCTCGCGAAAGCACAACCGTGCCTCTCGCGGAAGTAAAACCATGACTCTCGCGAAAAAAGAACAGAAAACGCGTATTTTTTCTCTTTCTGAGAGGCACGACCGTGACTCTCACGAAAGCACAACTGTGCCTCTCGCGGAAATAAAACCGTGACTCTCGTGAAAGAAAAAAAACAGAAAACACGTTTTGTTTTTCCCTTTTCGAGAGGCACGGCCGTGACTCTCGCGAAAGCACAACCGTGCCTCTCGCAGAAGCAAAATCGTGACTCACGAAAGAAAAAAAAAGAAAACGTGTTTTTTTCCGTTTCTGAAAGGCACGGTTGTGACTCTCGCTAAAGCACAACCGTGCCTCTTGTGAAAAAAACCCGTGACTTTCGTAAAAGGAAAAAAAAGAAAACATGTTTTTTTTCATGCAAAAAAAAATTCGAATTTTTTTTGTTGAAAAGCTAAGGAAGACCGGGAGAAAACCAAAATGTCGAAAAAACCTGGGAAAAAAACCGTTTAAAAAGCCGAAAACGCATGCAGAAAAAAAATCCGGAGGGAGCGTCCAGAGCACGATACGTGGCGAATATCTGAGAGCGTGTCAAGTGGCGCTGATCGTTGCGAGGCTCCCGATGAAGCGCTCGTTAACTAGTTGCTCCACATTTCTTTTCACTCAAAGAAACCTAAATAAAATTTTCTTATTCTTATAAAAAGGACTAAATATATAGGCCGTGCATCTTTTCAAGTATTGCGTGCGACGCTTGGCCCGCTGGCTAGCGAGCGCTTCCCCGGCCGCAGGTTGAGGGTTCGAGCCACCCGCCCGTGCCAATTCTCTTTGAATTTTTTTTTATTTCTCAATATCCCACGGACATATGGGTACAGCCTGATGAGCGGGGCCTGTCTGACGTGGCATACGGCGGGATACACAATACGTATGCAGCGTGTAGAGTGCGTTTCAACTTTAGGGACCGTATTGACAATGTATTTTCATGTACTGGGATCGTATTGAAGCAATAGGCAAGTTCCAGTACATCGCCAGCAAGTGCGAAGACTATAGATGCAATTATCTCCCCTCACAATTTCTGGTTCCCTGCCCCCAATCCCCTCGGCATTCGGGCGCGTCAGGTTCGGGCTGATGGCGACGGGGGCGGAGGTGCTGCGGCACATGGGACCCGACCGTCGAGTGGAACAAGTTGAAGATATCACCAATGCGGCGGCGGCGGTGGAAGAACTTGGGGGAGACGACGAGGAGATCCTGCGGTTCATGGACTCGGCGGATGGCTACCTCCTCCTCATGGATTCGCTTTCCGCCGCTCTTCGCCAGGTAGGTCACGCCGGCCGCTGCCCTCTGTGCACTAATCTCTCAACCCCCTGCACAGTACTCCCTTCATTCCACAATATAATGGTTCCTCTATCTCCGTGCTTCAACTTTAACCGTAAATTTAACTACCAAGACCGATTGCGGCGGGAGCAAAAATTATATCAGTGAATTCGTATTCGAAAGAAGTTTTTAATTATATAATTTTTTCTCCCGCCGCAGTTGGTCTCGTTGGTTAAATTTATGATCAAAGTTGAAGCACGGAGATAGAGAAACCATTATATTGTGGAATGAAGGGAGTACTGCGCAGAGGGTTGAGAGATTAGTGCACAGAGGGCAGCTTCTTTGCTCGGATGATTTTATCTATTTTGGAACGGAGGAAGTACATGAGAAGAACTAGTATCTGAGCGCAAGCTTCTTTGCTCGGATGATTTTATTTTTGTTTCAATGGTACCTACGGTTGTGCAGTACCCTGAAATTTATCTTGCTCTGGGTTGCATCTAGTTCCGACAATGTCGAGCAACTATATACGAGTGCTTTTGGAAGACTTATGCGGGAAACTGTTTTGCTATTGTAGTGCTACCGCAGTTCACAAGGATATATGAGTGGCATTCTTTGTTTTCCAGGGTTGGCTTGATCTGGCAAGTGCTCGTCACTCGATGGGCGCATCACGTGTTTCGAGTGTGCTGTTTGATCATAAGGAGCAATCTGCAGCTACTATGCTGCAAGTGGATTATTCTGCAGATTTGCAACCATCAGGTAACCATTATTTGAGTTCACAATCTTAATCAACAGTGCATAGCTGCTATGGCAACCATCCTTGTTTTTTTCGAAATCCTTAGATTGATAGTTCCATGTGCATGCCATGAGTTGTTCTTTAATTATGTTTCAGAATCAAAGCCGCATTTTGCTCTGTCGAAGTGGTGCTTGCAAGAAGAATCAAGCTCCGGTGGTGTTATCTGTGTACAAGATGGTACTAAACCAAAACTAAGGTACCGAGGATCAGAAGCTACCCCAGGTATTTGCACAAGTGATCAGGGACACTGTTTCTATTCTAGTAGTGTTTCTACCTGAAATCCTCTTCTTTTGTTAAGGAGATGGTAGCAGGGAATCAGATGCAAGTGCTGCAAAGTCTTCTACTGGTGTTGACATTAGCAACCAGGTAAGTGTGATATAAAAACATGTCATCTTTTGCAAACATGGCAGGTAAAAGCAACATATACAACTCTTAAAAATAGAGCACATTTGGTGGTGGATAATGGTTTAAAAGTGACAAAAACCAGAGCACTGCTGTAATTCAGCAAAACCAAGTTTTATCTGCTTGAGTCGTTAATTTGGCCAGGTCACCTGGATATGCTGGATGCCAGACCTGTTGATAGTTCAAAATGAAGTATCAAGACAACAAAACAAAATATTGCAGTATAGGAGTTCTACTCAAGTTTGAGAGCTTTATCTCAAGCTAGTCTGGCTTGTGACTGTTCTATCCAAATTTTGTTCTTGCTAGTAAACACATAATTTCACATTCACATATGTAACGCTGAAGAGTGACAGATTTACTCAGATGCAAAATACAGGTGTGCTACAGCACACCTATGCATTTGTGTCGTGAATAAGACAGCTGTGTAATTATGGGACGCTTAGATTCTATTGATTGTTCCTTTCCTATGCACTTTAGGTTCAAAGTGCAAGATCAAAGGAATTGTCAGTCTTTGGAAAGTTGGTGTCTCCAAAACTACGAACAACCCAAGTTTCCTTCGAAACAGGTTTTGTTTCTAGTCAGAACAGTAGAGAACCCACTGTCCTTTAGCCTTATATTGATCTAACTTATATCTTTGTTTCATGTAGCACTTGAACTAATTGTGGAGCTAGCCAATTCAAGATCAACCATGCTCTCTGGTTTCTCACAGATAAAGCGCAGATCATGAACCGCTTACCTGATTTGAGGTTCTGTACCCTTGCACACCATATATTCTCGTTGTAGTATCAGTGATATGCAGTCGGCAGCACTTAGAAAATATCTTAATCCTATTTGAAATGTTGATGTACGTGGATATGAAATGGCTACAAGTGCATGAGAGGCTTGCTTTGCGTCTCATTATCTTGCGTTGAGGCAAGCACTATTTCTGCTATCGGCGGTTTCCTTAGTGGAAATCGACGGGGAAACTTGTTGTTCCAAGTAAAATCAGACTCTGAGCAAGAACGATCAGTCGGCCCTGAGCCTTGAGCGTTGCATCTCTTCTTTGTACTAATAACAGAGTAATACTGCATCACATAGGAAAATTTACATAACCTCTCTATTCCTTCTTACACGACCCAAAACAACACTCAAAAATCCTAGTATTAAGCGGTCTCTAAGCTAGTTGGAAACCAAGGAAGGCCTGAAGGAAAGGGGGAAGTTAACACAGTAACATGTACAGTAGCTAGAAGCATTCTTCTTGTACCCGGTCTAGAGCCTTGACTGACTGACGACGGATGTGGTTTGGAGAGGTTCAGTTGTAGGTGCCGAGGCTGGTGCGACCCGATGCTCGCTTCTCCGCGGCCATGCCGTCGCTCCTCGGCAGCACGAGGTTGCTGATGGTCCTGACGATCTGCCGCTTCAGCTGCCCCCTCTTCAGTGGAGGCCTCTTCTCCTTTGCGCCGCCGTAGTTGCTGATGCCGCTGTTGCTGTACGAGTGCTCCATGAGAAGGTCCTCCTTCTTCTTCTTTTTCTTCTTGTGTGTGTGTGTGTGTGTGAAGAGGACATGAGACGGTGAAAAGTATTTATAGGCGAGCAAAATCATCCGTGCTGTGTTAATACCGGCGTCTCGCCGCACATGTTAGTTTGTTTGGCGGAATAATTTGACCACTTCTAGGCCATGATGTTTTTTATACAGTGAAGGCACTAACTAGGGAACTTATGCCCTTACTTAACCACAAGAGTGCCACTGTGCTAGCTCCCAAAAACTTCTGACCAGTCAATCCAGAATGAATCCAAGCCAATGGAAAATGGAGTAGATATTTAGGGTGTGGGTGTCATATGGAGACCTCTGTCAAAAAATATAAGAGCGGTTGGATCATGAGCCGAGTGTTGATTAAGATTAAGCAGCACGTGGCGGAGTGCTGCCCATTGACTGTTTCCGTCCTCGGAGAGATTCACGTGACCGTGACTGACGGCTCACTCTGGTTTGTTTGTAGCTAGCCCCAAGGTTCAGTGCATCTCTAGCCACTAGCCTTGCTGCCACCGGCGGCCGGCGGCATGCTTGCTTGAGGTGGCAGCGTGGCTGCCTCCGGCGGCTCGCGCATGGACACCTGACCTGCAGCGATCGATCGGGCGGGCACGACCAGCCGCCGGCCGTGACCTTATCCTGACCCGATCACTGCGTACCTCTTCTTAGTTAATTCTGACAAGATATACAGTCACGTGATATGCATGATTACTACGTGAGACGATGCATGGGGCTTTCAGTTTTCAGCTGCATTATCTTGTCAGTGGCACATAGCAAAAAAGAGACAACCCACACTCACTGCCGGTACTATCTGGAAAGAGAAGACACCGGAGCATCTCAGGGGTTAGCAGATGCAGATATGCTGGTACGTGGATTGATTTCCTACCTGCCGTAGGTGAAAGCTGGTGCCCCATGTTACTGGCGGTCATTGGCCCGTCCATCCCATGGAGGCTTCAGAGATGCTCAAAATCCTTCTCTGATCAACACGTGCAGTTTATACGCTTCTAGTAGTAGTAGTATAGTAAATAAATTCAGCGAAAATTCAGGGCCTACCTCTGTTTCTTTTTTACAGCTAGAGTAGCATAAATTCCCTACTTAGTGCCTTGATCTGATCCACACTCCACCTGACATCTCGTAAGAGCCAATCTTACCTAGAAAGCAGCCAGTTTATTCTTGCAAAAGATGTATAGAAAAATAGATAAACACATGCATGAACTAGTGGTGAAAAACTGAAACATCCAAAAATGAGGCTCACCTATTAATTCTCTCCATCTTCAGTTTTTCTTCTTCACCCACCACATCCTTGGTCCACTGGTTCACCTGGGCCCAAAAGTCATGAGAAGAGAGCTCGACTTCCATGGAAATATCTTCCAAGAATGCGTATGTGTTCACTGAAATATGTTGAAAGCTGTTTACTGAAATATTTACCTAGTATGTTTTCCACCTTTAGCAATTGTACTCTGTCAGATGGAAATTTGTCAAATCTTTTAACACGAGAGAATGTGTATCAAGTATGCGTGTATCTCTGAGATAGGTAGAAGGTGAAAGCGCAGGTGTCTGAAACCTTTTTCTACCACTTTGGCACCGTGGCATCCATATCCATTCAGACATCGTAACGGCACAAATATTCCATGTGCGGATGTGCTCCACTTGGATGCGCGGTTGATTGGAGTCACTGTAAATGTGAACGTGAAAAATATTTTGCGACATTACTAAAAGAAGGAAAAAGAAAACAACTACCGCCGCCGCCATCTAATTTTAGCAACATTTTGCATGCAAAATATGAATAAATGAACCATTAGCTCCATCCTCCTTCTTCCGCCGCCGGCGGCGGTCCGCCCCACATGCTACGAACCATTTCATGAACACTTATATTCGTGAGCTTGATGAGTCCAGACTAAAAAAGAAACCGACCATTTCTTCTACGGCCAGCACGCATATTGGGCGACATTCGAAGCCTTGGCGTGTAGAGAAGCTCTCTTCCTTGTCCTCGACCTCTCACTATCTCATGCGTTTGTAGCCTCTGATTGCGGTTGTCACCGACATACACAAGGGAACATGCAGGCTTTACGCGAGCATTGTTAAACAGATCATCTCCGAGGCTTGCAGTTTTCGGCATGCTCCTTCAACTTTGAGGGGCGTGAGATGAACTTTGAGGCGCATAGCCTCGCCAAACACACTTTAAGACTCTCTCGGAGGCATCATCTTTGGCTCCTTAATCCCCTGGATTTATCTTGTATTCCATTGTATTTCGATATTGATCAATAAATGAGAGTGTGTTTGGACTCAAAAAATAAATAATCCAAAACCTCTTTCCCCTCCCGGCGCGCTTCCAGTCAGCGCCACTCCAGAGCGTTAGCACCCGCATTCATGCTCGATCAGAGTGGACGCGACCGCTCACTGACGCCGGTATTGAAGTGGCGTGCCAGCCGAGAGAGCGTCGCCCGCGCCGCTTCTCAAAGCAGGCGCTGCTGCGCATTCAAACGACACAATGGCCGCCCGTCCTTCTGTCTGCCTCCCACATTTATGGCACACGGTTGCCGAGGTGTCTCCTCTGGTGCCACCCGCCCATCCCTCTGCCAACTGTCATTGCTATATAATCGTTGCCCCGTCTATAACGCAGTTATCCGCCTCCGGTCTCTCTCTGTACCACTCTCACCATGAATCCCCCACCCCACCCGCCAAAGCTCTCTGGTATGGGCTGGCATCGGACCAGAAGAAGGATATGGCCGCCATTGTTACCAGCTGGCTGGCCGGCAGGCGGCCAGAGGAGGACGACGTCCCAATGGAGGACGCTGCCGACAACGAGCCGGCGCGACCCTCCTTCTCCACGCCACCCTCGCCGGTGCATTGCACCATGACCATCGGCGAGGCCCATGCCCATTATATGGGCATGATGTGGGAGGAGCTGTTTCGGGAGGCGCATGTTGACACCGCCTACAACCACCGCCTCCTCCAAAAGCACATGCAGGCGGTGGAGCAGCTCGTCACGCCGATCCGCGGACCTTGCGAAGCAGGAGGCACTGCTCGAGTCCTACCGCTCCGCCCGGGAGATCCGCCTTGCCCGCTGGCGGTGGGGGAGGTGGCGGCCGCCTACAAGGAGTGTGGTGATGTTCGACGAGACCGACGAGGAGGAGGACATCGCCGAGGCCACGACCACAAAGCCGACACATCCGCGGGGTGTCGCCGGCATCGAGGAAGAGTAGTGCACGGTAGATCGCCGCCGCTCAGGTCCCAGGAAGACTATCGACCCTCCCCTCCTGTCGACGCCAAACTTGGCACGCTCAACATCGGCGGCCGATTAGTCGCTTTGGTGGCGTCGTGGAGGCAGACAGCTTCACTCTCGGGTCTCCGGAGGTGGAGGCTAAAGAGGCGGAGCTGGAGAAGGAAAAAACTTCAGTTCTCAGGGCTCATGGCCGGACACGGAGAACGGATGCCGACAACCATTTCGATTAGGTATTATTATATCTGCAGAGCCGGACTAGCACCACTTTGTTAATGTAAATGTAATGAAATCCGTCATGTTTATATGAAATCTGGCCGTGTTTAAATGAATTATGTCCGATTGATTTGAATTAAATATACACAACTACGGTTGAATGGCGGCCTCCTGTATCCATATTCATGGACTGCCCCCTATCCGTGGAGAAAATTTACCGCCACATTATTCATCCAAGAGCAGAGCCAAGAGTGGATTAAGCTTAAGCAGCACGTGGCGGAGTGCTGCCCATTGACTGTTTCCGGCCTCGGAGAGATGCACATGACCGTGACGCCTCAGTCTGATGTCTTTGTAGCTAAGCTAGCTTCAAGGTTCAGTGGATCTCTAGCCACTTGCCCTGCTGCCGGTGGCGTGGCCGTATTCTAGCTTGAGGTGTCAGCGTGGCTGCCATCGGCGGCTCACGCATGGACACCGTGCCTCGACCGATCGATCGATCGGCCGGCCATGACCAGCCGCCGGACCTGACCCGACCACGACGTGCCTCTTCTTAATTCTGACAATGTATACAGTCACGTGGTACGCCACCGATTACCACGTTCATTAGTTTGATTGCGCAGGTACGACACGATGCATGGCGCTTTTCTTTCTTCATGAGTTGCATTATCTTGTCAGTGCCTAGCACAAAAGAGACAACCCACTGCTGGTAGTGGCACTCTCTGGAAAGAGAAGACACCTGAGCATCAAGGTACGTTGATTTGATTTCCTAACTGCCGTAGGTGAAAGCTGGTGCCGATGTTACCGGCGGTCATTGGCCGGTCCATCCATGGAGGCTTCAGAGACAGGGAAAATATCCTGTGATACCAAGTATCACATGATACCATGATACCAACTTTGAAAACTCAAAATTTTGTGGTTCAAAAAATTTCGAGAAAAATCATGAGTGTTCCATAAGACACATGTCTACTAACCCTAAAAAATTCAGATCCAAAATCAAAACACACGCTGAGAAATAAAAAAGACAAATTCTGCATCAATAGTGTTACAAAAGACAAAAAGCAAAGTTGGCACTATTCACACGTAGATTTGTCTTTTTTGTTTCTTCATGTATATTTCGAATTTGAATTTGATTTTTTTAGGGATGGTAGACAAATGTCTTTTGAACATCTCTAAAAGAATTCGAAATTTTTTGAAGCACAAATTTTGAGTTTTTAGATGTGGTATCATGGTATCATGTGATGCTTGGCTTCAGAGATACTCAAACTCTTGCCTCATCCACACGTCTAGTTTATACACTTCTAGTAGTAGTGGTGGTAGTAGGCAAATTCATCGAATTTTCAGGGCCTACCTCTGTTTCTTTTTTATTTACAGCTAGCATAAATTCCCTGCTTCGTGCCTTGATCAGATCCACACCCCACCTGACACCTCATATAAGAGCCAGTTATTCCCAGAAAGTAGTCAGTGCATGAGCCGAGAGCTCGACTTGCATGGAAATATCTTCGAATAATTTGTTCACAGAAAAATGTTCTTTAAGTTGAAAGTTGTCATTTACAGGTATGTTTTTCACCTACAGCCAATTATACTCTGGTCGATGGGAATTTGTCCCTCTTTTTTTACAAGAGAGAATATATAGCAAGTATGCGTGTATCTTTCAGATAGGGAGAAGGTGAAAGCGCAGAGTTTTTTCTTTTCTTTTCACTTTGGCATGGTGGCATCCATATCCATTCAGATATTGTAACGACGCAAATATTCCACGCGCAGATGTTCTCCACTTGGATGCGCGGTTGATTTGAGTCGCTGTAAAGGTGGACGTGGAATATATTTTGCAACATTACTAGTAGTAAAAAAATAAAGCAGGTACTTATCTAGAGCCACGCCTACTATGCTCATGGAGTGCCCAAAAGATTTGAATCGTAAGATAAAAGTATCATGCATTTCGTCTCATGTTATTTAACTAGGTTAGTTTAGCTACCATCTAATTTTAGTGGAGTTTTGCATGTAAAATAAAAATAAATGAATCATTATCTCCATTATGTGAACATGGTTTCGATTCCGCACTTTCAGGACCTGTGTAGCTCGCTTAACTTGGGTTTTTCAGATCCAGGGTTGAGCAAGAAGCTAGTTGTAGAGTAAGATTGAGAACATTATGTTTTGAGGTCATATTAAGCCGTTTGAGCAAGAAACTTGTTGCGGTCACATGGATCATTAGGGCAACTCCAACGCAGATCACCTACTGAACACCACCGACCTAATGTCCACAGACATGTCCGCAGACAACCGAACAGTTGAAGGCATTCAATCATATCTATCAAGTGTTTGCCCCTTCTCCAATGAAGATAGAAGAGAGAAGGGAGGAAGGGTGAAAGTGGGGTTGTGGTGTGATCCGAGGCTGAGTTGGCGGCGGTCGTGCATTCCCGAACACCTCCAAAGCTCCCCTAATTTGAGGATGATTTGTGAGATTTTAGACATCTGGACTGGCCCAAACGGATTCAGTGAGTTGCGTTGGATGGCTAAAAGTGCTTGGACCGTCTGCTTTGGACATTTGCTAGGGGTTTGGTGATCTGTGTTGGAGTTGCCCTTAGTTTTACATAATATAATGTCTTTGGTGATGTCATATGAACTCCATGTAGTCAAGTCTAGGTTATGTCATATTTCCTTCAGTCGGGTTTACAAGACTTATTTGGTTTGTCTTAAGATAAACTTGTTTAAATTTATAGAGGAAAATGGTAACATCTACAGCTTCATATAAATTATTTCTTCTTCTTTGAAAGTGAGGTTGAAACAGAATCCTTCGTCATTGTGATGCACGCAACCATGAGACAAGGCAACGAGCTCAAATACAACAAGTACACTATAAAACATGGAAATTTAACACCGGAAATTCGTAGGGGCACGTGAGTGCGGGGCACTCACCTGCCAAGGCCTGTCGCCCGCTCGATTTGCCTCCCGAGTTGCGAAGTAGTTGAATCTCGCACGAGGGCACAGTAAAAAAGAAAATCTCTCAAAAAATATTTAAGTTTCAGTGATAAAACTTACAGTTTTTCCATCTATAAATGCCAAGTTTCAACAAGTTCCAGAGACATAATTTTAAGCAATTTTTCTGTCAGCCGTAGACACAAAATAATTGATTTTTATCGGTCACTCATACTAAGTTTCAACATTGAAATTTCACATACTTTTTTAAAAGTCGTCCAAATATATTCAAAATGGATCTTATTTCAACACATTGGTCACGAGAAACACGAATATGAAAAAAAAACTTAATTTAATTTTTTTGTTTAAATGATATAGAACTTTGCAAATCGAAAGCCAAAATAAAAAGCCGGCACCAATGACCTGAGTGCACCCGCACGTGCGTGCCGCAAATCCTCGTCCAAATTAACACCAGCGACTAAGTTGACTTCTTGCACAACAACACCTTTAAGAAGGGATAAACGTCCTTGCGCCTATTTTTTGCATTGATCTTTCACGTATTTTCTAGCATTGCCAGCCTCTGAATTCCCTTCAGTCTGTACTATCAAAGGGCCTGTGCGTTGCAACGGGATAAAATAATAACACACGCTTTTAATTTACAAAAAATGGTCTATAATCTGAGTACTTATAGCTATGGCCCAAACAAATATGGTCTTTGCCTACAAAAGAGCAAGTTCAAGGTTCCACATGTCTTCTATTTAAACACGGCTTGCATGTAGATTTAATACGTACAAAGAAACAGGCAAGTGATCTTTCATTTTGTCTCCAATCCTGAGTTTGCTGACATGTTTATCCACAATCCGGATCAGTACCGATATGAAAGAAAGACATATAATGCACTGTAGATTAAGATTGCACCCTAGATACTATTTTTTTAAAATGGTTAACAGGTAAAATAACATCATATTCAGATTCTATATATTTTTCTAATCAAATTCCATATATAATATGTTAAATTTGGAGTTACGGTTTAAAAGATATACGTATTTTAATAAAACATTAGAATTTGATATGTACTGCGGGTTTAATATCAGAAAGACCAAGGAGTTTTTAAAAAATAACATGATGGACTAAGAATACTTATGAAAGTGCTAGTGATCGACTAGAGGGGGGTGAATAGGCGATTTTTATGAAAGTCTTCAAAACATGAAAGTTTCGAAGACAAACGATAGAAATAAACCTATTACCATGCAGCGGAAGGTAGACTACACTAGGAAAACCATAGTCAAGTATTCAATGAAGTGAAACCGCAATGACTAATAGCAGCTAGGCAGTAAGGATCCGGTAGGAAGATATTGTGAAGCCAATCAGAACAAGTAATCACTCAGTGAAGCCAAATGGTGATGCAATCGTACAATGACTTCACAAGGACCAACAGTAAGTAAAGGGAAGGGAAGGATGAAACCAGTGACTCGTTGAAGACAATGATTTGTTGGACCAGTTCCAGTTGCTGTGAAAACTGTACGTCTGGTTAGGGAGGCTGAGATTCAACTCAGAAGACCTCGTCTTCACCTTATTCCCCTTGAGCTAAGGACACCTAGTCCTCGCCCAATCACTCTGGTAAGTCTTCAAGGTAGACTTCCAAACCTTCACAGACTTCGTTCACTGGCGATCCACAATGACTCTTGGATGCTCAGAACGAGACGCCTAACTGACTGGAGGATTCACAGTCCTCAAGTGTAATAAGTCTTCAGATCACACAGACAGCAAGACTTAAGTGATGCCTAACACTCTTTGGCTCTGGGTGGTTAGGGCTTTATCCTCGCAAGGAATTCTCTCTCAAAAGCTTCGAGGTGGATTTCTCTCAAATGACAAAAGCCGTACTCTAACTCTGAGCAGCCAACCGTTTATGGTTGTAGGGGTGGGCTATTTATAGCCACTAGGCAACCCGACCTGATTTGTCCGAAATGACCCTCGGTCACTAAGGAACTGACACGTGTTCCAACGGTCAGATTTCAAACACACACGGCAACTTTACTTGGGCTACAAGCAAAGCTGACTTATCTAACTCTGGACAAGATTTGCTCTCATAGTCTTCACTCGAAGACATACGATTTTGGTTAAGCATCACTTCAGTCATTCTGACTGGTTCACTTGGACCCCACTTAACAGTACGGTGGTTCCTATGACTCAACAAAGAAGAAAAAGAACGACGAAAGAACTAAGTCTTCGCGCTCCATAGTCTTCATGCGATGTCTTCTCTTGTCATAGTCTTCAATGTGAATGTCTTCACATACCACCTTTGACTTCAATGTCTTCTTACATTTTTAGGGGTCATCTCTGGTAGGAAAACCGAATCAATGAGGGACTTTTACCTGTGTTATCCTGCAATTCTCACAAACACATTAGTCCCTCAACTAGGTTTGTCGTTAATACTCCAAAACCAACTAGGGGTGGCACTAGATGCACTTACAATCTCCCCCTTTTTTGGTGATTGATGACAAACTAGTTGAAGTTTTCAACGGGGAATAAAATATGTGAAATTGTAAAGGATAGGGGATTGTCATCATAAGTGGCAAAGGCTCCCCCTGAAGATGTGCATATAAGTAATTTGCTTTTGGTATGCAAATGCACATGGCAGGTTGTACTTGTGGAGATCCTCTTCAACTTATGATGACAATTCATCATGCAAGAAAAGTATGTGAAGATAATGACATGCATAATGAAAAATGGACGTCTGCAAAATGATCTAAGTGCAGAATTTATCGTCGCACATGCGGAATTTATCATCGCATCACAGAATAGAAAATAAGTAGCAGACGACCATCGAGTTTAAGTGTTACAACTCAAAGAACCAAATGTATCGAAAATGAGAGTTGTAAGCACTTGGCAAAAGTAGCAAAAAGTAAAGCAACCACCCATATGGACCCGCTTGAAGACTATCAACTCATATGCTTCTCCCCCTTTTGTCAGTGAGGACCAAAAAGGTTTGAAGACATAGAGCGCCTACTCGTTCCCATGAGGTGCAGGCAAGGCAGCAGGGTCGTCGGTGAGATCCGGTGGTGCAGAGGAACTTGGTGCAGTGTCGTCACGCGCTGAAGTTGGAGGAGGTGAAGTTGCATCATCTTGGTCATCGATGACTCTGGCATTTACGGTCACAGCTGAGGACGAGTATTCCGAGTCTTCAAGTGAGGGAGTCCGACGCAAGTGAGCATTTCTGGGAGGAGTTGAGTCAAACTTGAAGCGTTCGGTGAAGCCATCGTCGTGCAGATCAGCTTCAGCACTCGGTAGGGTCAAACTCTTCCACGACCTCCGACAGGTTTCATGAGTGACAAAGGCATTCTTGGTGGCAAGATTGCGAATGCGGTTGACATCCACCAAGAGGCTTTGCATCTGACGCTTAAGCCAGTCGTGATGTTTGTCCTGTTTCTGATGCAGCGCGATGAGAAGCTCTCGGTCATTGAGGACACGAGATTATCTTTGAGGCCTTTGCGCAATGGTGCTACCAGTGGCATCAGTTTGAGCACGAGGGGCACGTGTGTTTCCAGCAAGGGGATAAACACGAGAGACTGCTGAATTCCTTCAATGGGCTGGGTGAAGCTTTGGTGATCAGCATTGTGAAGATAAATGGGATCCTTAGCAGGCTCTGGGTAAATGGCTTCAACTGATAGATCAACCTCGGGCAAGAATATAAGATGATTGCGCGCAGATGGCTGATAGTTGAAGGCTGAGTGACGCTTGATCAGACGCATGACCCATGGAGCATAGAATTTCAACCCAAAGATGTCGGAGCCAGACGCAGCCAACTACCTGATGAAGAAGTCTTGAGCATTGAAGCTGATGCCATTGAAGATATAGAAAACCAAAGTCTTCATTGCTCCTTCAAGTTTCGCTGCAGATGAGTGTCCTTTGACAGGCCATAGAGTCTTCCTGATGATGTGGTAAATGGTGCGAGGCAGGTACTCTAGGTCTTCAACAAAGAACTCAGATGGGTATTCAGCATCGTGAGGCAGAGGCTTCATCATGCTCAGCATTCGACTCATGTTGGGTTCTGACTTCTGAAAGATGCTTTCCAAGGCATTTTGATGTTGTTGACAACCTGGTTCATAGTATTCACAAGGAGTGTGCAGGCCTGTGAGCTCAATGATATCAAGAGCTTTAGCTTCATGATGGACATTGCCTGTCATCCACTCAAGGACCCAAGTCTTCGGATCCCTGTTGTAGCCTCGAATATGAAGAGTGGCATAGAATTGAAGCAGCAATTCTTCATTCCATTGCTCCTTGTTAGTGATGAACTGCAACAGACCAGCATCTCTGAAACAGTCCAATGCTTCTTCGAGGCAGGGCAGACCAGCTATAGCTTCAGAGTCGAGGCGCATATGTGGAAATATGCGCCCTTGATTGTATAGGACACATGAATAGTAGCTGCGCTGCTAATAGCTCCAGAACCGATCTAAGGAAATGTGTGGTCCGGTATAAGGGTTCTTGGAGCTGTTGAAGAAGGTATTATGTGCCACGAAGCCATTCGCAATGAAGACCCCAGGTGAAGTGGCAGTTCCTGGGAAACGTGGAAGTCTTGGCTTGGGCTTTTGGACTTGAGGCATGTACTCGACGTGGTACTCAAATTGTGGACCAGTAGTAGGCGGAGGAGTCAGAATAGGCCATCAAACCATAACTGGCTGACCATGATCAAATGCTAGCTCCATTGTGTGAGGTCTTGGAGGGGGAACAGGGGCATTGGCATTGTCTTCATGGGCTTCAGGGGCCACATGTGCTTCAGGTACTTGGACCTCAGGTGTTGCAGCATTGACTTCAGGTGTTGCAGCATTGACTTCTGGTGCCTCATTGGCTTCTGGTGCCTCATTGGCTTCCGGCGCCATATTGGCGTCAACCATGATAACGTCATTGGCGTCAGCAATGATGTTGGTGGTTACTTCAGGGTTGTTAACCTCCACTTCAGAAGCTGGAGGGTCGGTCACGTTCTCCTCGAGAACAACATCTTGGTGAGACGGGGGTGTAGCAATTCTTGTGTCTCTTGGGGCTTCTTCTTCTTCATCTTCTTCTTCATAGGCTGATGCAGCCGGAATGTCTTCAGCCATTTTGGCTTCGGGTTCAGACATGTGCATTGTGGGAGTGACTTGGGGCCTTGGTCCTTTGCGAAGCCTGCATAATGCGGGCAACGCTTGTGGAGATGGAGTGTGTTGGGCCACAAAGTCATCATCATCTTGCACTGTTGGGGTAGCTTGCGGTTGGGGAGAGCTTGGAGTGTATTGTCTCTGTGGGTGATCAGCCCATGATGCATCCTGAGCAGTTGGCGTCAGAGGACGACCAATGCTGATGAGTTCGCTATGCGTAAGCATAGGCGATGATACCAATTGGTGCTCGATCTGAGGAAGGACTTCATCATCTTCAACATTGTTATGGTGACCAATGTCTTCAGCAGCAGAGGGGTCAACTGCTGGAATGTCTTCAGCTTCAGGAGCCTCTGTGGAAGCAGGCTCATGAATTACCATCCATCATTTTTGATGCGAAGAGGCAGGACAAGCAACCGAGATGGGCTCAACAATAAGGGGCTCTGTGGGAGCAACCCGATCTTTCTTGGTTTTGTGCTTCTTCTTGGAGGGAGCGACATCAGAAGCTTCAGGATGTTTCCTCTTTCTGGCTTCAGCCTCGGTAGCCCTTGTCTTCTTTAATTCTGAAGCCATTGTGGGGACCTTAGGCTTCGAGCCTGTCATACTGACTGGGAATACAATGGGATGTGCTTCCTGCCTTGTTGCTTCGGGTTCGGCCATAACTGGCTTCTTCTTCTTCTTTGTAGCCATCCTGGGATCGATGCCAGGACGCCCAAGAGCCATGCGCTTTTCAGCTTCATTGTAGGCTTGCACACACTTGTCAGCCAGACTCTTCATGTGCCTACGAGAACCTTTAGCTTCTTTGCGTTTCTTGAGAAAGGCTTCCTTGAACTCGTGCAGCATAGTCTTGAAGTTCTTGACATCTTGCACGTTGAGCTTTGCCATGTGCTGCTTGAACTGAGCTTTCTCATAGTCGATCTTTTGCTTCAGTTCAACGATGCGCTGAGCTAGAGCTAGCTCAGAAGTAATGGCGCTAGTGAAAGTGACGCTGAGGCCAATTGGAAGTTGCAGATCATCAAAGTTGAGATTGGGGGTTTCAAACCACTCATCAGTGAAGTTGTGAAGGATTGCCACGTCAAAGAGAGGCAAATCATTGAAGATTTCTGCTTCTTCTTTGCTCTTGATCAGTTGCTCAAGAGCGTCATCTGCAAGATCTTCATCGCTGGACAGATCAATGGCGTCGTTGCGCAGAATAGCAACAACAGTCAGTTCTTGGCTGGTGGGTTGCAAGGGCATCTTTACTCTCGAGGGCTTGGAGATGCGTGACAAATCTTCAGACTGCACACTATGTTCAGGAGGTGCAGTGGCTAGAGGCTTCGCCTGTAAGACCTTTGGTGCAGGAGCAGGCTTTGAAGCTTTAGGCTTCTTCAGTTTCTTTGACTTCGGCGGTGCAAGCGCTTCATCAGATTCAGCGTCATCTGCAGGCTCATCCACGGCTATCCCTTGAACCATGATATGAGTGATGAGACCTTCCAGGTTGTAGAAGGGCCCAACAAGATTGGGTTCAGCTTCGCGCGTGCCATCAGCACGAGGAGCAGAGGGGCCTAGATTGAAGTCTAAGCCTCGTGACTTCTTGTTCTCTTTGGCCGAGTTCCTGGCAAACTGAAGGTTGCGCTTGAACAGATTATCATCGCGGCACCACAGTAATGAAGATAGGTCTGCATCCAAAGGCTGCGATCTACGGACCATGCAAGGATAGAAGTCTTGTTCAATGGCTTCAGCTCTGGACTTGGGTTGAAGATTTCTGTATAGAATGTCTCTCCATGGTCGTTTGATGGCATTCTTCTCATCATACTCCTGGGTCACGAACCTGTACTTGAACCACTGTTCTGCCCAATATCTTCGAATCCATTGGATTCGAGTTTTTCGCTGATTGTAGTCCTCCTCTGGATCTGTCTTGTACAGCTCATAGAGGTTAGGAGGCAAATCTCTTGAGGTGTTCAATGGCTTTTGTAAGTGCATCTAGTGCCACCCCTAGTTGGTTTTGGAGTATTGACGACAAACCTAGTTGAGGGACTAATGTGTTTGTGAGAATTGTAGGATAACACAGGTAGAAGTCCCTCATTGATTCGGTGTTCCTACCAGAGATGATCCCTAAAAATGAATGAAGACATTGAAGTCAAAGGTGGTATGTGAAGACATTCACATTGAAGACTATGACAAGAGAAGACATCGCATGAAGACTATGGAGCGTGAAGACTTAGTTCTTTCATTGTTCTTTTTCTTCTTTGTTGAGTCATAGGAACCACCGTACTATTAAGTGGGGTCCAAGAGAGCCAGTCAGAATGACTGAAGTGATGCTTAACCAAAATCCTATGTCTTCGAGTGAAGACTATGAGAGCAAATCTTGTCCAGAGTTGGATAAGTCAGCTTTGCTTGTAGCCCAAGTAAAGTTGCCGTGTGTGTTTGAAATCTGACCGTTGGAACACGTGTCAGTTCCTTAGTGACCGAGGGTCATTTCGGACAAATCAGGTCGGGTTGCCTAGTG
Source organism: Triticum urartu (assembly GCF_003073215.2). Taxonomy (NCBI): domain Eukaryota; kingdom Viridiplantae; phylum Streptophyta; class Magnoliopsida; order Poales; family Poaceae; genus Triticum; species Triticum urartu. The sequence goes on along the minus strand of NC_053022.1, from coordinate 484,266,633 downwards.
GCTATAAATAGCCCACCCCCTACAACCATAAACGGTTGGCTTCTCTATAGTTAGAGTACGGCTTTTGTCGTTTGAGAGAAACCTACCTCGAAGCTTTTGAGAGAGAATTCCTTGCGAGGATAAAGCCCTAACCACCCAGAGCCAAAGAGTGTTAGGCATCACTTAAGTCTTCCTATCTGTGTGATCTGAAGACTTATTACACTTGAGGACTGTGAATCCTCCAGTCGGTTAGGCGTCTCGTTCTGAGCATCCAAGAGTCATTGTGGATCGCCAGTGAACGAAGTCTGTGAAGGTTTGGAAATCTACCTTGAAGACTGACCAGAGTGATTGGGCGAGGACTGGGTGTCCTTAGCTCAAGGGGAATAAGGTGAAGACGAGGTCTTCTGAGTTGAATCTCAGCCTCCCTAACCAGACGTACAATTTTCACAGCAACTGGAACTGGTCCAACAAATCATTGTCTTCAACGAGTCACTAGTTTCATCCTTCCCTTCCCTTTACTTACTGTTGGTCCTTGTGAAGTCATTGTACGATTGCATCACCATTTGGCTTCCCTGAGTGATTACTTGTTCTGATTGGCTTCACAATATCTTCCTACCGGATCCTTACTGCCTAGCTGCTATTAGTCATTGCGGTTTCACTTCATTGAATACTTGACTATGGTTTTCCTAGTGTAGTCTACCTTCTGCTGCATGGTAATAGGTTTATTTCTATCATTTGTCTTCGAAACTTTCATGTTTTGAAGACTTTCATAAAAATCGCCTATTCACCCCCCTCTAGTCGATCACTAGCACTTTCAATTGGTATCAGAGCAAGGTACTCCCTTGTTCTGTATGATTCGGTTTAACCACCTGGTGTTTTAGCTATGTCGACTGCAGGGATAATTAAAGTCTCCGCTGCGTGCCCCGTCTTCGATGGAACTGAATATCCCTACTGGAAGAATAAGATGTGCATGCATCTTGAAGCCATTGATGTCGACCTATGGTATGTCGTCAAGAATGGCGTTCCCAAGGCTGGAGAAGGTGTCACCGCTGCTGATGTCAAGAAGTTCGTTCAACTGGACACTACTGCCAAGAACATCATCTGTGGTCATCTGACCAATGGACAGTATGGCCGCGTGAGTGCTTTGGAAACATCTAAGCTAGTCTGGGACTGGCTCTCCAAGGTCAACGAAGGCGTCTCAACCCAGAGAGATCAGAGAATCAGTGTCCTTCGCAACCTCTTCAAGAGAAATGACAATGAGAATGTCCAGCTCACGTTTGATCGACTCACTGACATCACAAATGAGCTTCAAGCCCTCGGCGCTACTGAGATCACCAAGCATGAAGTCGTCAAGACACTCCTGAGATCACTTGACAGCTCGTTTGACACCCTAGCCCTGATGATTCAAGAACGTCCTGACTTAAAGACACTCGATCCGTCTGACATACTTGAGAGGCTCAACACACACGAGTTTTAGCTTTCTGAGAAAAGAGACATCTACGGTCCCAACTATGGGCGAACTCATGCCTTGAAGGCAAAAGTTGTCTCCTCATCTGAAGAAGAGTCTGACAGCAGTTCTGATGATCCTGAAGACATTGGAAAGGAGCTTGCTATGCTTGAGAAGAAGTTCCAAAAATTCACCAAGAAGAAAGGCTTCAGAAAGTCCTTACGATCAAGCTCGAGGAATGATGAAGGTTCTGCTCATGACTACAAGAAGAGAACATGCCACAAGTGCAAGAAACCTGGCCACTACATCTCTGAGTGTCCGCAGTGGGACAATGAGAACAAGAAGAAGAAGAAGAGCAAGGAGTATGACTCTGACGACAAGAAGAAGAAGAAACACTCAAAGTCTTCTTCCAAGTCTTCCTCAAAGTCTTCATCACACAAGAAGAGCTCATCTGGCAAGGCACGTGCGTTTGTTGGCAAGGAAATGGATTCAGAGGAGGAGTCCGCTTCTGAGGAGGCGGAGGTGGAGTCTGAGGAGGAGTCTGATTCTGGCGTTGCGAGTCTGGCTACAGCATACCTTGCCAAGTCCATCTTCAACACTGAAGACAATGACTTCATCACCGACACCGATGCAAATGACAAGGACTACTCCGCTCCTTCCTACTGCTTCATGGCACGCGGTGCCAAGGTAAACACATGCACTACTCACTATCAAACATCTAGTGATGATGACTCTGATTGTGGTTCCAAACCCAGCTACAAAACACTTGCTAAAATTGCAACTGAACAACAGAAAGCTATGGAACATATTCAAAAACTGTTAGACAAAAGCGATGATCTGTTAGACGCTGAAATGACTCGATCTTAGTCCTTAATTGAAGACATAAAAAATCTTCACGTTAAGTATGAGGAACTTGAAAGTCGTCATGAAACGCTCTCAACAACTCATGAAAAGCTTTCCTATGATTATCTTCAAAGGAAGCAAGATCTTGAGAAATTGAGAGCGGCTCATGAAGATCTTCAAAAGGAAAACGAGTCACTTCGCGCCGAACAGATCAGTTCAGCTCAGGAAGGATTTGAACCACCATGTATTAAACGCACTGAGCGTGATAACGCTACTTCTATTGCTGAATGTTCTACTGTTGCTAATATTGCAATATCTTCAACTGTTGATGTGGTAACTAACCCCTCTGCTGAGGATACCACTGCTATTGCTGATGAGAATGCTAGGTTGAAGACACTGCTTGAAACAGGGATGTACAAAAGTCTCAAAGGGCATCAGACAGTGTGTGATGTCCTCAAAAGGCAGATCCTGAACCGAAACCCTAGGAAAGAGGGTGTTGGGTTCGAAAGGAAGATGAATGCTGATGGCTCTTACTGGAAACCTGAGCAGTACCCCAAAACCACATGGGTTGCTGCAAAGGGACCTTTAGTGGATCCATCCACTCTATCTGGCTTCACTTGTGCTAATCCCATTGTTATTGATGAATCCTTTGATGCAAACTATAAACTGTTTAAGAATCAGAATGGTGAAGTGTTTGCCAGGTATATTGGTACTAACTGCAGGAATGGGCCGCCTATGAAGAAGGTCTGGGTGCCGAAAAGGTGTTTGGAGAATCTTCCTGTGAATGTCGTCATGACACCACAAGTGAAGAAGACAAAACCCAGACCACAGGCTTCATACGGCCCAAAGGCTTCATATAAACAGAGGACTCACCTGAGTCGCACTAATGCAAATGTTTTGCAGGGAAGCCATACTCAGGCCTATGAATATGAGCGCGGTTCATCAAACCGCCATGTTCATAAGACCAAGAACTATTCTGCTTATTCTTATGAGTACTATTGTCCACCTGCAAGACTTTTTGCTAGGGCTCCAAAGCCAAAGTTCTCAGATGCTGCACTTAGACTCATTGCTTCGAAGCCACCCTTGAAGATGTGGGTGGCTAAGAAAGCTTAACTCTCTTTTGCAGCGAAAGGTCTCCAGGCGAAAACCAAAATCGTCCGACGCTATTGCTGGGGACCTTAAACATCTTGTAGGGTGCAAGATCAAATGCCCAAATGGTCTTATTATGTACTTTGTTCCTGAGTCGCTTGCTACTTGCCCTATCAGTCCTAATCTCGATCTAAGCTTTCATAATCCACTGGCTTGTCAAATGTTTTTGCTTCACAATTCTCTTCGTGAAGCCTATCCCCCTAACTGCACTATAGGGTACGACACCAGCTGCTTCAGAATGGATTATTGATAGTGGGTGTACCAATCACATGACTGGCAAGCGAAGCCTTCTCATGGACTCAACCTTACGTCCATCTGACAAAAGTCACATCACATTTGCTGACACTGGTAAAAGCAAGGTATTGGGTCTAGCTAGAGTTGCAATCTTAAAGGATCAACACATGGATAAAGTCATGCTTGTTGAATCCCTTGGTTTCAACTTAATGTGTGTCTCAATGCTTTGCGATTTAAACATGATTGTGATGTTTGGAAAATATCGTTGCCTTGTTCTAATGGAATCTGACAAGTCTCTAGTGTTTGAAGGGTATCGGAAAGATGATTTGTACGTGGTAGATTTCTCAGCAGGACCACAACTTGCAGTATGTCTTCTAGCAAAAGCTTCTGAATGTTGGCCCTGGCATCAGAGGCTAGGGCATGCTGGCATGAGGAATCTCCACACCCTTGCAAGGAAGAAGCATGTCATAGGCATCGAGGGCGTCAAGTTCAAGAAGGATCACTTATGCGGTGCCTGTGAAGCAGGAAAGATGACGAGGGCCAAGCATCCCTCGAAGACAATCATGACAACGACTCAACCCTTCGAACTGCTCCACATGGACCTTTTTGGTCCCACTCATTACTCAACTCTTACTACTACTGCTTGTCTCTATGGCTTTGTCATTGTTGATGATTATTCAAGATATACTTGGGTGCATATAATCCTCTACAAGACTGAAGTGCAGGATGCCTTCAGACGCTTCGCCAATCGAGCAATGAACAACTATGGCGTCAAGATAAAGCACATCAGAAGTGACAATGGCAACTGAATTCAAGAACACTGGCCTGGATACATATCTTGATACTTTGGGCATCACACATGAATTCTCAGCTCCGTACACGCCACAGCAGAATGGCGTCGTCGAACGCAAGAACAGAACACTCATTGAGATGGCCGAACGATGCTTTGATGAATACAAGACTCCAAGAAAATTCTGGCCTGAAGCCATTGATACTGCATGCCATACAATCAATCGTGTTTATCTTCACAAGCTTCTGAACAAGACATCTTATGAGCTCCTTACTGGCAAGAAGCCAAATGTCAGTTACTTCAGAGTATTTGGAGCCAGGTGCTGGATCAAGGATCCACATCACACTTCAAAATTTGCACCAAAAGCACATGAGGGTTTTATGCTTGGATATGGAAAGGATTCGCACTCCTACAGAGTCTTCAATCTCTTTCACTATAAAGTGGTTGAAACAGTGGATGTGCGTTCGATGAGACTAACGGCTCAAAGAGAGCACCTGCCAAATGTGCTAGATGAAGTTCCATCCAGTGAATCAATCAAACTTATGGGAACTGGAGAAATCATACCTTTGAAGCTCAGCCTGAAGAGGAACTTATCATCTCCGTACCTGATCAACCTGAAGACAATGATAACCTGACAATGCTCAGCCTGAAGACAATCCTTCCTAACGATGACAATGATCAGCAAGAGCAAAATCTTCGTCCTGTACATCCTCGTGTTGCAAATGAAGTACAGATTGAGAGAATAATTGATAGCATCAATGCACCAGGTCCACTCACTCGTTCAAGGGCAACACAGCTAGCAAATTTCTGTGGGCACTTCGCATTCGTCTCAATAAAGAACCCAAGAAAGTTGAAGAAGCCTTCATGGAACCTGAATGGATTCAAGCTATGCAAGAAGAGCTTCAACAGTTTGAGCTGAATAATGTATGGGAACTGGTTAAGCGTCCTGATCCTCGAAGCACAATATAATAGGCACCAAATGGATATGCAACAAGCAAGATGAGCATGGTCAAGTTGTCAGAAACAAAGCTCGTCTCGTTGCTCAAGGATACATCAAGTTGAAGGGATTGACTTCGATGAAACATTTGCTCCTGTGGCTAGACTTGAAGCCATACGCATACTACTGGCCTATGCAAATCATCATAACATTCTTCTATATCAAATGGATGTGAAGAGTTTCTCAATGGCAAGATTGAAGAAGTGTATGTTGCACAACCGCCTGGCTTTGAAGATCCAAAACATCCTGACATGGTACAAGCTCAACAAGGCACTGTATGGCCTCAAACAAGCCCCTCGGGCTTGGTATGACACACTCAAATACTTCCTGAAGAGCAAAGGCTTCAACATGGTTCCTCGACCCCACTCTCTTCACGAAGACATATGATGGTGAACTGTTTGTGTGCCAAATATATGTGGATGACATTATCTTCGGCTGCACCAATCAGAAATACAGTGAAGAGTTTGGATATATGATGCAAGAGCAATATCAGATGTCCATGATGGGTGAGCTGAAGTTCTTCCTTGGTCTTCAAATACGTCAGCAACGCAACGGCATCTTCATATCTCAAGAGAAGTACCTCAAAGATTGCCTGAAGAAATTTGGGATGCAAGACTGCAAAGGCTTCACGACGCCAATGCCAGCCAAACATCATCTGGGTCCCGACGACAATGGTAAAGAGTTCGATCAAAAGGTATACCGCTCCATGATTGGTTCTTTACTTTATCTATGTGCATCTAGGCCAGATATTATGCTTAGTGTTTGCATGTGTGCTCGATTCCAAGCGGCACCAAAGGAATCGCATCACTTAGCTGTGAAGTGAATTCTTCGATATTTGGCTCACACCCCAACTCTAGGATTATGGTATCCAAAGGGCTCAGAGTTTGATCTGGTTGGATTCTCGGATGCTGATTATGCTGGAAGGTGGATCGCAAGTCTACATCAGGCACATGTCATTTTCTGGGACGATCACTTGTATGTTGGTCTTCAAAGAAGCAGAACTGTGTATCTCTCTCCACTACTGAATCTGAATACATTGCTGCTGGATCTTGCTGCGCTCAGCTTCTGTGGATGCAAACACTCAAGGACTATGGCATTCATCTGAAGCAAGTGCCACTCTACTGCGACAACGAAAGCGCCATCAAGATTGCCAACAACCCAGTTCAGCACTCGAAGACAAAGCACATTGAAATTCGTCATCACTTTCTCAGAGATCATGTTGTGAAGGAAGACATTGATATCATACACGTCAACACTGAAGAGCAATTGGCAGATATCTTCACCAAGCCCTTGGATGAGAAGAGGTTTTGCAAGTTACGGTGTGAGCTAAATATCTTGGAATCCTCAAATGTCCTGTGATCAGGCACACATCCTAACACTTATGCATATTGATGACTTAGATGTGCAACACACGAAGTAAAGTATATCTTCAATCAATGAAGACTTACATTCTGTGTGAATACATTAATGTGGAATTTGACTTCGGAGCGCCACGATAATTGTGCGCCGTGTCTGGGTCTAATACTTCCTATACGGTGGGTAACGCCACCACCAAATTCTTCTGTTTGAAGTGTTTTCACTCATGGCGTTACATTTGCTATGTCTTCACATTTGTTGTCTTCAATTTTAACTTGTCTTCATGATTATCTTCACTATGTTTGATTATCTTCTATAATATATATATATATATATACTAGTGTTCTGTCCTCTACAACATTCACTTATAGCTATGTCTTCTTGTTGAATCTTTTGAACTAAGTGAATGTGATCGGACCCTAACCTCTCTATGCTTTCTATCTCAAACTCTATCTCTCCAAATCATATGCATTCTCTTGAAACTGTCGAATGTCTTCTCTGCGTCCTTGTCAGCAGAAGATACAGAGACAAACATTAAGTCCGTTTCAATGCTAATTCCTTCACCTGAAACCCGGAGAAGTGGGAACGACCACCCGACAATCCAGGCGTGCGTGGGACGTGGAACAACCTCCGATATGTTGCATGATGGCCACGTGTTCCTCAGATGTGAATCGCCAGGGGCACCTGTGTAATAACACTGAGCCGTCCCTGTCCCTATAAATACACGCCTCACCTCAGTCATTATCTTTCTTCCACTCTCGCACGAACCCTAGCGCCACCGCTAGCCCTCGACGACGCCGACGAAGCGCTTAGCTGCCGCAACCTCTCCGACGCCGTCTTCACGGCCGTGGACATCGTCTTCTCCGCCGTCGCCGTAGGTGTCCTCCGTCGCCAAGTTAGGGCACGGACGATCGAACTGCTCGGCCTCCTCTTCCACTCCGTCTAGCAGTTCTTCGTGTGGTAAATAAAACTTCCTTTTTACGGCCCCTTTGATCCTATAGATTCATCACTTTCTACCACAAGAAGTTTCTATTCACACAAGTTGGATCTATTTCATACTGCATCTCATAATATGCCTAGTATGTTCACTTATGCTTCACAAAGTAGTTAGATTCCTCACTTGTACTGATCCGTGGATTCGTACAAATCTGGAACCAACTCCTTTATCTATGAGTGAATGTCTTCGCACGATGAGGTCAATGTCTTCTAAACTGATTTATCTTCAAAATCTTCTGAGAATGCATATGACCTCTTCCCCTTCCCTCGCACCTTAATGCTGTCACAGGTACATGTCCGTGGGAGAATCCCTTGGTTCTCATAGTCTGCATTCATTTGCAGAATTCTTACAGCATCATATAAATTCTCCCGAAGCCAGTTCCTGTTTGACCCGCAGCGGAAGCCTTTGAAACCTTTGAACGTGTTGAAGCCATTCAGTTTGAAGTTCATGGCTACAGAGAAATCTACAAGGAAGGGAGGCAGACAGCGCCGTGGAAACACTGCTAAGGACCTGCCACCAGATCTCTATGAGCTATACAAGTCAGATCCAGAAGAAACCTATGGAGAACGCAAGAACCGAATCCAATGGATTCGAAGACATTGGGCAGAGGAATGGTTCAAGTACAGATTCGTCACCGACGAATATGCTGAGAAGAGTGCCATCAAGGGCCCATGGGGAGATATCATATACAAAGGTCTTCAGCCCAAATCACAGTCCGAAGCTATTGCTCAAGGCTTTTACCCCTGCATGCTTCGTGGACCTCAGCCTGCTAATGCCGACCCATCCTCTCTGTTATGGTGTCGAAGACAATCTCTTCAAGCGCAACTATCAGTTTGCACAGAACTCTGCCAAGGAAAACAAGAAGTCATTGGGATTAGACTTCAACCCAGGCCCCTCTGCGCCACGTGCTGATGGCACACGAGAAGCTGAACCCAATCTGGTTGGGCCCTTCTACAACCTAGAAGGTCTCATCACTCATATTATGGTTCAAGGGGCAGTCGTGGATCAACCTGCAGATGATGCTGAATCTGACGAGCACCTGCACCACCGAAGCCGCAAGCAAAGATGTTGGTCGCTGTCAAAACCGGCGGATCTCGGGTAGGGGGTCCCGAACTGTGCGTCTAGCCGGATGGTAACAGGAGAGGGACACGAAGTTTTACCCAGGTTCGGGCCCTCTCGATGGAGGTAAAACCCTACGTCCTGCTTGATTAATATTGATGATATGGGTAGTACAAGAGTAGATCTACCACGAGATCGGAGAGGCTAAACCCTAGAAGCTAGCCTATGGTATGATTGTTGTTGTGTATGTTGTCCTACGGACTAAAACCCTCCGGTTTATATAGACACCGGAGAGGGTTAGGGTTACACAAAGTCGGTTACAATGGTAGGAGATCTGCATATCCGTATCGCCAAGCTTGCCTTCCACGCCAAGGAAAGTCCCTTCCGGACACGGGACGAAGTCTTCAATCTTGTATCTTCATAGTCCAGGAGTCCGGCTGAAGGTATAGTCCGGCCATCCGGACACCCCCTAATCCAGGACTCCCTCAGTAGCCCCTGAACCAGGCTTCAATGACGACGAGTCCGGCGCGCAGATTGTCTTCGGCATTGCAAGGCGGGTTCCTCCTCCAAGTACTTCATAGAAGATTTTGAACACAAAGATAGTGTCCGGCTCTGCAAAATAAGTTTCCACATATTGCCATAGAGAGAATAATATTTACACAAATCTAATCTGCTGACGTATTCCGTAGTGTGAACACCACGGCCAAGCCTTTATCCGAGTCGTTTCATTATCCCACCTCAGCGCGTCATGCGAGGCGGTTTCCTTGGCACGTCTTGTTAAAGCAGAGATCGTGTCCCCTTATTCCGGGATTCTCATCAATACGGGCGTGGGTAACCCAACCGCGCCATTGATTACGGCGCTTGGAGATAAGCGAGTTTTACCAGGCTGGTGGGGACACGTAGTTGCGTCCACCCATATAAGGGGATAAGGATCCACCTTTTCACCTACGCCTTCTTCCTCCCTTGCTTATCCATTCTCGCACTCGAGCTCCAGCGCCCAAGTCCGCACTCCCCACCTCAACCTTCTCCAGCCATGTCCGGAGCGGGAGGCAAGTGGATGGTCTCCTCCGTCACAGAGGGACACATCAAAAAACCGAGGAAGGCCGGATACTTGTCTAAAGACATCGCGTACCGGCTTCCCGAAAAGGGGCAGCTCATCCCCACCCTAGGCCCCATGAGAGGGTGGTGTTCCTCCCCCATTTCCTCCACGGACTGGGCTTCCCTCTTCACCCATTTGTCCGGGGGCTCATGTTCTACTATGGCCTGGATTTCCACGATCTGGCCCCGAACTTTGTCCTCAACATCTCGGTGTTTATCGTCGTGTGCGAGGCTTTCCTCCGCATCCGCCCCCATTTCGGCCTATGGCTCAAGACTTTCAATGTCAAGCCGAAGGTGGTGCGCGGCAACCAGGGAGTGCGGAGGCGCCATGGTGGGCAAGATGGCCAACGTCTTATGGCTCGAGGGCTCCTTTGTGGAGACCCTGAAGGGGTGGCAATCGGGGTGGTTTTACATCACCGAGCCGCGCGACCCCGAATGGGTCGCAGCCCCCGAGTTTTCGCGGACCCCCTACGCGGCTCACCTCCTGGAAGGAGACGGGCCTGTCGTGGGGTAAAAAAGGAGAGCTGACCGGACTCCAAACATGCGTCCAAACCCTGGTGGACAAGAAGCTCAAACTTGTCAACGTAGTCCAGGTTATGCTCATCCGCTTGATCCTCCCGTGTCAACAACGGGCTTTCAACCTGTGGGAGTTTGAACCGGCGCGGCACCAAACTCTGAGCAGGCTCTTCGACACGATGTACGAAGATGCCTGGAAGGTGCTTTTGAAGGGCGCCGAGGCCCCCGCATCCGCTACCGAGGATCGCAGATTCAGTATGCAGCGTCACACTCATGCGGTAAGCTGTTTTTCCTTTTACAGGGTATCAATTTTTCATAGTTTGACTCCATGCAGGATCTAAGCTCCCTTACCTTTGACTGGATTGGCAGGTGACGTCCGGACAGATCAACTGTCCGGCTCCTTTGCCCGAAGGCCCAGCGGACGCTCGCTTGGCGAAGCTACTGGTTCCAACACCCTATGTGGTGCCGGAGAAGAAGGTCGTGAAAAAGGCCACGGGGACTCGAAAGAGTGCCCGGCGCCAGGAGGTTTCGGATCCATCATCCGACAGTTCCGAGGTGCATTCCTCCCGTGAAGACGAGGAGGAAGAAGAAGAGACCTCTCCCCCTCCAGCGGGAGGAGAGAAGAAAAGGAAGGCCGCCCTCTCTGGGGAGGCCGGAGGGTCCAAGAAGGGGAAAACCCTTCCTCCGGACTACTCCACCGACGCCGACGATGGCGGAGAGGAGTGGCTCCAGATACCAGAGTAATTCATAGTATTTGTTTATTACACAGCTTTCCCTTATGTCGAATATGTTTATGCATCCCACCCAAAGACCGGCTCGACGCGTCATCGAGCGGCTCACTGGACTCGTCGGATGTGAACTCGCTTCCGACGGCTTCCTCCCCCCGCCCTACGGACGACACCGAAGTGTTGTCCCAACAGGTTCCAAGCCGGGAGGAGGTGGTCCTGGAGGCGCCGCAAGGCGACCTCCCGGACTCCAGGAGTAAAGGGGATGAAACCCCCCAGGGCTCCAAGTCCGGCTCTAGGCCGGACACCGCTCCGGAACCTTCAAAGGTTCCAGAGTCCGGCGGGGGACCTCCTTCCAAGAGGAGCAAGCCCACCGTGCCGGTGACCCCCGTCCAACCGGAGGCGCCGGACAATCTGTTGGAGGCGCTCCAAGGCGCCTCCATCGACGAGGAGCACCGCACCATTATGAGTGCGGTGGTCCAGAAGGTTCAGTCCGCCAAGAGCGGACTGACTGAAGCTTGTACTAGCCTTTTAACAGGCTTTGAGGTAAGTAAAGAATGTGTAAATAATATTACCGCATAGACAGTAGCCCCTGATGCTCTGTTTGGCGTTCGGAAGAAAAGCCGAATAGAGGATCAAATAAAATTCGCAGGAGTCTAACAAAAAGGAGTCAATATGCGTATGCAGGCTTCTCTGCTTGCGTCCGCCGCACTGACTGCGGAAGTGGACACGCTAAAGCAGAACCTCGAGCGGTCCGAGCAAGAGCTCGGGCGTGCCAAGAAGCAGCTCGAGGACAATGAAGGTAAGAAATACCTTGTTTAAATATATATAAAAAGGTGCAATTGCAAAAAATGACAGGATTATCGTGGCTATTGTAGGGGCCACGTCTGAGGTGGCGACCCTTAAGCAAGCGCTGTCGAGGCCGAGAAGAGGGCGGCCACGGAGCGCACCGAGCGGGAGAAGTATGAGGCCGAGGTTGGCAAGGTGCGGCAAGAGCTCCAGGCTCTCATGGAAAAACATGAGAGTTTGGAGCTTGACTCAAAGACGCGAGCGTCCGAGCTCGCGGTGGCT